>NC_068293.1:18556760-18891760 GCF_025860055.1 Xyrauchen texanus | reverse complement strand
AAGAGTTGCGCACCCAGGTTTATGACTGCTTTATATCTGACCAACCTTCGGATTGTTTTTGACACTTCTGAGAAACTTTTCCCATAACAATTTTCCCAGAAAGCATCAGGGCTTCACTCAGCTTCTTTTCCCATCCCTAGTGGAAAGTTTAAATAGAGTAACGTACACAAATGCACATGTCCTTCTTGGCCATCGTGAGAAAGGCGACAGGTGCTCTGTAATGAGATGTGATGTCAGTCACAATTGACCACATTTTAAACACGCCCTACAGTATAAACTCCCACCCCAAAATGAATTGACAGGTGTCCGTGTAAGGCATTGGAAATGCAGGTGCAAAGGGAATTGCGATTCCATTTTAATTTTGGCAGGCTACATACGGGACACTGAGGAAGTGAAATAGCAAACAGAGTAATTAATATTGCTTTTTCAATGTGACAGGTTCATAACTCATAAGACATAGAAAAGGCAATTGCAAATACAATTTGCAATTTGTTTTGAAATTAGTTTGAAATTGTTTGAAAATTCTTCCATAGTGTTGAACAAAACACCATCACTTAATACATTTATACTGGTCTCAACTTGTTTGGGACACAACCCGCTCTGTATTTTCACATTTCTTCACCGTTCTCACATGTAAATGAATGGTCCTGACCCTGTCTGCTGCTCTATTATTGCAGTTTCAGGTCACTGGCCAGCAGTACCATGTCAATGTATGTGTGCTTGATGTCTGCAACCCGACCCAAGCCCGATGGGACCAGAGAACACGAACAGTTTTGGGCCAGGTTCGGGTCAGTTTTTCCAGTAGGACTTTGGGTTCGGGTGGGGTTTCTAATGAGTGAAAAAATAAATGAGCTTACCAAACTTTTTGAAAAAAAAAAAAAAAAACTTCTCTCGCACTCTCACAGACACGCGCAAATGGACGAGTTAGGGGCCATTCACACCGAACGCGTTTTTGCGCATGTCTGTTCCGTTTTCCCCTTGTTTTCTTATGTAAATACATGCTGGACGAATATCTTTGACATTTGCACCACGTCTCACTTTTTCTTCACTGGTTTGTGGAAGACAGTTTCATTCTTTGCGCTATGCCTAAATCGTTTTTTTGTGTAGTTGTAAAAAAGATTCTGAACAAGTTCAGGCTGCACAGAGGGGACTGTTGTATTGTTTCATTTTATTCCAGATTGTTCTGCACAAAGTGAAATTTCAGCATTTAAACGGTAATTCGTTTTTTCCCCCTCTGCTCTAGTGTATTAAGGGGCTGCTGTGCCTTGTTAAAACAGTGTATGATTACGGTTTCAGTAGTTACAAAAGTTGCCTATATGCTTTCATAAAATACAGCCAATTGCAAAAGTACTTGCTAGGAGAAGAAATTAGATGGTAAGCGATTTCTGGTTCGGGTCAGGTTCGGTCTTAAAATCTGACTGTATTGTTCGGACCGGGTAAGGTCGGTCCACACGGTCTCGGGTACGGGTCGGGTTCGGGTCGGTTTCAGGTTTCATTTTAAGGCCTGTGCTGACCTCTAATGCATGTGTGTTTTTCTTTTTTCCCCCACTTTAGAAAGATGAATGGACACAGTGTATCTGCGTCTGTATGCGTGTCTTTGTCTCAGCTGTGGCTCTAGGCATCCTCTCACAGAGCTCGGTCACTCTTCCATTAAATGACTAGGTTGAGATTCACCTCTGAGCCACTCTACATTTTGAATACTTTCTCCAAAACTAGGAGAACATAGTTATGAAAGGTAAATGAAAAGCAAATACAGAATCTCTGCAAACTCTTCTTAGTCAACATAACTCATACAGGATGTTTCTTTGTTCGAAGAATGAAATTACAGCTCTGTTCAAAAACCTAGTGAGCCGTCTTGCTATCCATTGCCTTGTGCACACATACTGTAGGCATTTACCTTTTATGGGAACATTCACACAAGTTGCGTACTCCCTTGCAATGTTTATAGGTGCATTAACTCCAATGCACCACTGCTACACAATCAATGCTGTTGAAAAACATATCCCACCCCCAGATTCATATAATTGGTCCATTGTTTTAAAACTGATATTGATCCTCTGTGCTGCGTCAAAGGTTGAACTATTTTTAACTTGGCACGGCATCCTCGCAGCACTCATGGTGTGAGACATTGCAACGGGTGAAGACATCCGTCTGACCATGTGAACACAACAGGATAGCTACATCCTGTGTGAACAGCATCCAAACAGACATGGAATCTGACTGATTTAGAATGATCTACTAAAGCAGAAACTCCAACACATTGCGCAAAAATACAGATCATCAAATGGAGTGCACAGATGATTTGTCTAACAATCAATTCCAAAAGAGTTTGATTTTAGCATGTAGCTAAGATCTTAGTGTGAGGTTGGATGACATGAAAGTATATTTATAACCTCAATTTCTCTTTATTTTTCTACCATCTTGACAGCTAAGATTTTTCCACAGAGCTTGTCGCAAATTCTGAGTGCCTTCTCTGCAAATGATAGATGCTATGTTGCCTTCAAGGGCGTTCACACATACAGAAATTTACACCAAGAAGTTTCAATTTGTTATCCAGCAGTAGGAGTGATCACGATGACCAACAATACCACCACTCACCAATCTCCAGCGCTTAAAATAGCTGAAAGCCACTTTAGAATTTTGCCAAAATGAGGCATCTCAGAAGTCAGCATAATGTTGCTGCTAAACTTTTGGAGCAGCAGTTACAGCACAGGTGTGCCCAGAATGTCTTAGAATGCTGTCTAGGTTGAAACAAATCTTAAATAATTGAAGAAAAAGATGCAGCAGTTGCTCTTAGAGTTTTTCTGACAATGTGTTGTTGTAGGCTTGCACCCCAAACACAAACCACAATTTTTATCTGTTTAGGTTGATTGTTAAATGCGTTTATGGTAGACAAATTAATAAAAGGCTGTGATCATTTAGCAAGACAGAAGCCCTGCCCCCCTGAAAAAACCCAGCCAACTATCTGCGAAGAGACAGAGCAATGTTTTGAGCACACATCTTCATGTCAGGGAGGATTTCTTAATTGCATACCCTTGCCTCACTGTAAAGCTCTCGATATCTTGAACAGCCTAACATTTCCACTAAATGATCTTCGAGAACTTGCAGAGTCCACCGATCTCTCCTTCTCTTGCCACTAAACTCCCACTTGATCATTCATAACTTCTAACCATGCTTTCATGTTTTATTCAGGGGCTATTCAGGGTCATTCTGCCTGTCAATTAACAGTTGTTTTGACTAAGTGGAGGCTGTGTGAAGCATAGAGAGCACAGCCTGCATAGCACAAAGGGAATTTAAACCATGCTAAATTAAGTCCTGGCTTTTAACTACCCCATAAAAGGCATATCTGGCCAATTCTAGACACCAAGAATATCTGTCGTACACTGTTCAACCACTACCTCCAGTTGAACCTGATCGCTTCATAAACGCATATAGGATTTTCAGTTGAAATTCACTTAACGGCCACAGGTGTCATTAATAACTAGGGTTTCTGAATCTTAGATACTGCACCTTTAAGATCCCCCTGTCTGGGTTTATTTTGAGATAATGGCCAAATGACTGTACATTATAACTTACATAAAAGCTGCATGCTAAATAAATATGAAATAATACAAATTATTTTTAAAATGATTTAGAGGGAATACTGCACATCACACCCCAGGACATTTTTTGAAAGGTAATTCATTTGAACTACCTGAATATTTACACAATACAAATATTCCTAAAATTGACATTCCTGAAGCAATCAATAACCATCAAGCGCTTCACTAGTTTCCACTGCAAACTGTGTATTCAGTACATCCACACAAACAGCCTAATTGATTAACTGGATCTGTCCCTATAGATCGGCAGTCATGTTCATATCAATTTCTGTGCAGACAGATACGATCATCTCCACCCTCCCATCAATCGAACAGAGCAGATTGTACTGAGAACAAAGAAAGCGATAGATGAGCCTTGTCTGCTCTGCCGCGTGAGTGATGGGGTCATCACACTGTGCATTTAAATTACCATCACCCTACCAGAACACTTGTTTGAACAGTGATCAGAGCTCATATCAGCTCTGTGGATGGATTTGTTATGCCTGGCAGGCCCTGCCTTCAGACGTCATGAAAATCAGAGGGTAAGAGATGTATTAGACTGTTCTCAAATTAAATTGGTTACAATGCATCTGCTTCCTGAAGGCACAGTCACCTTTCTCAAAACCACTCTAATATGATTTTTCTTCTATTGTTGGCATTTTATTTTTTGAGTGCGTGATTGCCAGGGAACCACAGAGCACTTGGGCGTGTTACAAGGGGAACACTGATTAACAAACTCTGGAGCAAATGGACAGACACAGAGAGAGACAACAGAACAAATACAATAGGCCTAAAGGAGCAAAAGAAGGAAAAGAGAAATGAGAGGCAAAGCAGACAAACACTTGGTAGACCGTGAAGGTTGTAAAAAGTGGGGATTCATTCCTTCAGACTGAGAAAATTCAGCATGGATGACTTTGGACAGTTCACTTTTAAAGAGTGTGTGTGTGTGTGGGGGTCGCACACTGGACACAGCAAGGTGGACGACATAGTATTCTAAATTGTTAAGACACATACATTCTTGATTTTAGCCTATGCCAGAAGATTCATTGTGTATAGATAATTCTTTAGTTTGTCTTGTTATTTTAGAGCTTGAATAAAGCCTAGGCTACAAATACAGAAATTGCTAAATAAATATTTCACTTTCTAATATTTATGCATTTTTTCTCCAATACTTCGAGGGCAGACAGCTGCAATTGCCAACCTGCATGTTAAGGTTTGGTATAAAAACAAAAACATGAGTAAAACAGTGAAGCTGGCACCTTGAGTCATTGCCATTCTACAGTGGTAAAAAACAGTGATTACAGTACTGACAGCGGTACTGGCATTGATGATGTAAAAGCACCATGGTTCAGAACCAAATACTACAATTTGAAAGAGAGATCTGCAAGGACAAGAGGAGGGTTCTGACCAAGCAATCAACCAAGTGTAAAAACAGCCTTAAAGCTTCGTCACATTCACCCCTGCACAGTGAAACTAAAGGCAAAGGTTCATGTTTGGTGAATTTCGAAGAGCAAATTCGCATAGTTGACCAATAGCAAGTTGTTTGGTTTGACAGTGACCTCTGTGTGGGGCAGTGTTTCGCATATAGCACATGGAGCCTGTGTGGCCACAACTCCTCCTGAGAAATTTCATCATACAAGGGTAACAGTGCCTTTAGCGTTGCTATGAAATTAAACAAAACTTCAAAAAGACGTGCATAAATCTGATGTCTATGCCATCAGTCACTGCAGAGGATGGTAATCCTCCACCTGGTCAGCTTATTACTGCAATGCTTGAACATCCAGCATTAAGAACAACCAAAATCAAACACACACACACACACACACACACTGAGTGTAGCAATGCCCTACACCGTTTCATCTAGGGGGAGTTGCATTAATTAGTGTTAACCCCCACCAGACAAATGCATTGCATTCATAAATCTCTCAGTGCAGCTAAACTGAACTCCAATCCAACAGGGATGAGCAACTGTGAAAAGTCCACACAGAGGTCAAATAAGACCTCTGCTGTCGTGCTCTAAGTATGAGGCAGTTCGACTGCAATTACCATTCGCCCTCAGTGCTGGCCAGAGTCACTGTGATTGATTTAGACTCCTCCCATATTGCAGAAGATCTGCAGGTTAAAGTTACAGTGATAAACCGATCCACCCAGACAGACCATCAGACAAATTCTCACCCTGCAGTAAATGCGACGACGCAATCTGGGCCAGGGGAGGTAATAAATTGCCTTTAGGAGCAGTCTGACACTAAAAGACTGAGTAGGACAGATATTCTGTTAGAGACAGCCTTTAAACATCACACCCAGACATTACTGTGCCAACACATGACATGTCACCTATAACCCATCATTCAACTAATTCTGATATATTGGCCCTACAACTGGTATTCAAGGTCCCCATCTAAACAAAGAGTGTCTGTCTGTCTCTCTCAATGCACTGGATTTTGAAGACGAAATGGACCAATGGCACAGACGAGCTCCATATATTCTAAATCAATAAATTTGCGGGTTGCCTGAATTACAAGTTGACTAACTGTCTAAAAGGAAATCATATAAAATTCAGTCGGTTTCTGGTTCATCTGTCGCCAATCAAACATGCTTTTTAAAGAGCATTTACATAAGAGGCAATTCTAGCGTTCAAAAACAGCTATATGAAGCACAATGGAACAGAACGGAACGCAGGAGTCTTAAGACATGTTTTTAAAAGTTGGACTAAAACTTGGTATGCGGTATTAAAAAATGCAAAGCTTGTGGGGGAATGTTTAATGGCTCTAGTAGGTGCTTAAAAGGAGATGAAATTAAACAACTTTTCCAAAAGGGTTTTACAGTGCAAACTAGAGGTAAACCAATATGGGGCTTTTTAAACTAAATATCAAATAAATAAACACTTCTTGAAAAACAATTACAGCCGAATTAATGCAGAGTGCATCTTTTGGCTTTCATAATATTCTTCTGCGTGCTTCATGTTGAGGTAAAAAAAATTGCTTGTGATTCTCATTGTGCAACACAGTTTGCATATTATATTTTTCTGCTCCGTGTTGGGTTTTGTGAACCTACACCACAGATGTCACACCTGTTTTAATAACAAGCTCCCCTTCATTTTCTTTTTGTTTTGGGAGCTGTCCTGTTTTGTGGAGATGTTGTTTTTCAGGGTTTTTCCTAGGTCATAAAATTACTAAGCAGCACGTGTGATCAAGCTTGACACTCTCCTGTATATATCGCAAAGCCTTCTGGACTTGTGCATTTTCATGCTCCATAGATAGCGTACGAGACACTCGCATGAAACAGATGCGCACATGAGATGAAAAGCATATTAAGCACTTTTGAAATGCAGAACGCAAGATGAATGTAACTGAATATGCTTCGCCGGACGCCGAAAATGTATCAAACCCTGTGCATGTTTCTTAAATTCTCTGTCTCAGGTGAAGCCCTGCCCACTGACAGATAAAATAGTTTTATTGATATTTGCCTTTTTATCATTAGGCAAGAAAGTTAAAGTTGCAAGGTACTGTTGAAGAGAGGCTGATAGAATACATGCTTTAGAGGAAGATAGACGAGCGCACCACAGGATGCTGGAATTGCTAAAGTTTTGTGAGGTTCGTGAATTAAATTTGTTTAAACGAGGTATTTGCAAATGTATATGATAATACTTGTACTTACATTTGCCTTTATATAATTAAACAAGTATAAACAGTTTCAGTGATCTGTTGAGGAGAAGGAGGAGAATGAAACCGATGAGCACTTTAACATTATGTCGTCACAGTGCACGAAGGTCTGTCACAGCTCTGATCTGTGTGATAAATCACACCGGTCTATTATTGTAGTAACCCGATGGCACATAAAACAAACTGATTGGATGTTTACATGTCTCAAATTGCTCCTTCACTTGCAAGCAGGCGTTCTTGGTGCCCTTGTGTCCCTAAGGAGCAAATCGGCCAAATGGGAAAATTTAGCAGCCGATGCGATAATTAAAATTCTGAATATCGGCCAATTTATCGACCACTAGTGCAAACTATCTATACCAATGAGTTGTGGGCACAACAATTCAATTACAGCCACTAAAAATACCAACCAATACAAACAAACAGAAAAAGAACAAGTCAACCTCACTAATTGACTAGTTTTTAGTTTTTTTAACTAGTCAACGATCATGTCCAATCTCTACTGCTGTTAGTCAGTCAAAGTTTGCCCTCAAGTAATGTGACATTGAGTGTTGCTTTATTTCACACACACACACACACACACACACACACACACACACACACACACACACACACTTTTTTCCTCAGTGATTTAGTCTGCTGCGCACACTCACCATCTAATCTTCTGGGCATATGGTCAACCATGAACCTGCCCTTTGATGCTCTTCAGGTCTCAACATGCTGCAGGGCTAATACTGACCCTGCCAATACTAACAGTAAGAGAGCAGCTCAATGCTCGAGATTCTCACAGCAAGTGCATCAGACAATTAGATTGGAACTGGTGATTTCAGTCAGCGCTTGAGATTTTCGTGCACAATTTCCATCAGACGGTCAATGAATGGACTGTTGCTGGTCCGAGGGCATACCGTCTGAGGCAGAGACGGCGCCCCGCATGACCAGCATAGTCAATGTATTCATGAAATAAGCCTACAATTTTTCGATGATCCCTGTTCATCCAGGTTAACACTTATGGACCCCTATTCTCAGAAACAAAAAACATTTCTTTGCAGACAAATCCAGGCTCAGATAGTCCATTGTAGATATGACACATCAGTTAGTGTCAGAGCTACAATCACCATAAGACCAAGCACAACATTAAGCAATGTCATGTGCTCTTCCTCCAGACAAGTAAATAGGTCATTCACTTAGTAAAAAAAACAAAATAAAAAAAAAAAGATACTTGTCCAGAGGCCAAAAAAGAAAAGCCTCCATCGCTATAATTTACAACTAGTAGGCTATGGATCACATTCAGAACAGTACAGAAAGATGGTAAAATCATTACCTGAATTTCTCTCTTCTGAGGAATATATGATCATTCTCTGGTTTTGTTAAACAAGCACAATTTAAAGCACCAATAAAAACATTTTGGGTAGCTTCAGAACTTAGTTGAAAAAAGCTGCCAGACACGTGGTTCTCAGCTTTTTTTTTTTTTTTTTTTTTTTAATTCAGCATTTGAATGTGGTGTCTCCTCAGCTCCAACTGATATTATGGAATATTAGTGTCTAGTTCAGGTGTTCCCATATATTTTTGTCAGCCGAACCATTTTGACTTTGAATTATTTTAATTACCTCCTTATATTTTTAGTAACGTTTACCTTTCGAAATATTATTCAAGTTACATCTTTGCACTATATTTTTTCTTATTATCGTTATATATTATTGAAACTTTATAACCTCTATTGTTCTTTTCTTATAATATATAAACATTTTATTTCATTTGCCATTGGCATTTCTATCCCAACCAGAGATTGCACAGCAATCACAATAGTAAAATGTGGGCTATATGTCCCCCTTCTAGAACTTTTAGGGAATCAAACATTATGTTTACATATTTTTTAGGAAATTATACATTACCGGTACCCTATATTTTCAGTTTCAGCAGTCATGCAAGAAAATTTGGTTTGTGCAAAGTTAAGTTTGAACACTGTCACACAAACAAACACCCACACACCCACCCACACTTACGTGCCCTTGCACTTGATTTTGTTTATTTTTTCTAGTGAGAGGCTGCCAATTGGATGGGAGGGGGGACTTAAATCAATTTTTAAAACCTGAAGGTCTGCTTATGAGTTGCTGACTGGACTGCATGATGCTGCTGCCCCAGTTGATTTTGTTTATTTGAAAAGGATGGCGAGTTTGTCTTACTATAGTTGAAGCAGCATAATCAGCTAGAATAGGTAAAGAAGATGACCCAGAAAATGTCATTTATTTTTGTTTAAATGGGAGTTAGGAAGTTTTGCTAGCTCTTTAGTTAATTAAGTTAGTCAGCTCACCTGTCCTTGTTTACGTTAAGTATATTCACTTTTGTTTTGTTTGTTTTTGACTTTATTTGCATTGCAAGTTAAACTTCACCTTTTTAACCTGGCCAATACAACTTTAGTGTTCTTCATTTGACTTTTCCTAAAATACAAAAACACAGCAGCTAGCAATTTAAAAGCAAAATGAGAACAATGTTGATATAGAATTCATTACTGTCATGGTATTTCCATCCAGTTTCCATTCTGTTTCACTGACAAAATTCTTTTAAAATCATTTAAGAGTATCATCAGCAGCCAGTGAGTCACTTATTATGAGCAGTAAAACCAGCCAGTGATGCAAATGTATGAAGCAATGACAAAGGTGGAGGGAGGACCAAAAAAAGTGTTGCCACTGCATAAATATCAATAAAAAAAACATTACATTGACCAGTACCTCTCATGTTGAACAATGTTAACTACACACTAGCAAATTACTTCTTTTGACCAAAATTAAGTCATGTTTTATGCATGATTTACTGCAAAGAGATGCTTTGTAGCATGTTTTCCCTCGAGTTCTCTTTTAGAGATCCATTTTTAAACTATTATCATCATCATCATCATCATCATCATCATCATCATATTGCAATATACAATAACAATAAACAATAGAAATATATTCCTTGTAATAACTTTACATACGCAATTGGTATACAGTCTCAAGCCTTTATTTTGGTGGACAACTGTTGTTTCTGATGTCAACATCTTTGTTCTCCTCTCATAGATGGTGAAATGTGAAATCTCATCCCCGGTCCATAAAACCCCGGTGCCATAGGGCTACTTTAGATTTGTTTAGAAACTTGTAATGGCCTAATATTTTATGATTTAGGCAAATGGAGCACTTTAAATATAGCACGGTCAGCAACAGAACCAAACTGAGAGCACGTCCGTTCTGTTTATTTCAAGTGCTTCAAGCCCAGATACACATGGAGACCACTGAAACATTGCGTCATTAACCTTGAGTGTTCTAAGTAAGAGCAATACACTACACATAAGAGTGGCACACATGTATTGTCCAAGACGGACAATACATAAAAACTTCTCCGGCTATGTATTTCAGAGTCTACTCGAAAGTGAAACAGTAATTGGTGGTCATTGGGGAACTTCAAAAGAGCAAGGTAAAGGGTCAGTTGAGTTGAAAATAAATTTCAAAAGAGCTTGTAATTTGGTCTGTCATCTGTAGACCAAGCCTATAATGAAAATAAACAATTTTCAACAATAATGTTTGCTTGCTGGCTCATTAATAAATCACAGACGGTTACGCTTAATTAACCGTGAGAGGCAGAAACCCTGATTGCGGTAAAAAAACAATTAAATGTGCAGCACTAACACAACTTGCCTACATCGACAACTCGATGCGGCTCTGAAAACCTCTCGTTATGTTCATTACTTACTAGCTCTTTTCAAACAATCTATTCAAGTCAGCTTTATCCTCATTGACACCGATAACCCCAGAACATATCACTGCCAATCACACATTTATGAGAAAAACTTAATTTTTTTTAATCAAAAGCACTAAAACAAGGCAAAGAGCATATTAGAGAGACAATTTAAAAGTGAAAAATTATAGCAAAGTGAACATTTACTGCAAATTTATCATCGGCAGCCCACCAGCTGTTAAGATTTATTAACATACAATTGACATAGGTAAATGTCAATGGTGACCAAAACAACAACTAACATGATTATCAGTATAAAAGATTTAAAAATAAATAATTATCCATAGCAAACAGTTTGGGATGCGCTGAAGTTTAATACCTAGGGTTATTTCAAATTTTCAACCACAAGCATGAGCAATACTAACAGTGACACTTGCCTTAGGAAGGGTTTTCCAATTCTTGTTTTCTAGTTTGTATCATCTTAATTTAGGAACAGACATAGTTGTCTACCACACACAGTAAGGCAAATTCTGTGGTGTACCTTGAGCTGTGGAAAATGCCTTACATCAAAAGTAGAAACCTTTTATAGTTCCAGTGTTTTAAAGACATTCTTTTTCCATTCAGGCACAAATCAACCAGTGGCTATAACGCTCAAAGTAATTTTCATTCAAGATTTGATCCCATTTTCAAAAGCTGATAATTGTACCTGTAGAGAGATCAATTTTATTCAAAGGCAACCAAGATTAAATGGGGCAAAACTGTTCCATTTAAAAAAGGAATGACATGAAGTAATTAACTGACAGAAGAAAAACTAAATTCAGACCACTTCTAAACGAAGCATGACAGAGGCAATCTAGCTACAGAAAAAAGATAGTTGCTAACATTGTGAGATAATAAACTTGGCTTTGCAAGCACACCCACTTCAACAAGGCAGAATAAATCTGCACCCATAAAAGCAAAATCACAGTCTTTTTTAAATCGCAATGATCTTTCCTTTTATAAACCATGTAAATTCCCATTCCTCTCACCTCTCTGATTTTGTCCCTCTTTTCCTTGATGTCAGGGTCCCCTGGGTCACCATCGTTGACCCCTACCACATTAGGCATGGGTACTGGAGGTAGTGGATTGGGCCCATATTTCTTCTTCAGGTCCTCAGCCACCTTTGTCTTCTCTGTCTGGATCTCTGCCTTCAGCTCTTCTTTGGACTTGCGGAGCTTCTCCTTGGCTTCTTGTAGCGCCCGCTCATGATCTGCCCGGATCTTGTCACGAAGGTTCTCCTCCTCCTCCCTGCAAGGCCAGAGTCAAATATCAGGTCAGCAAGAGAGTTATTAAATTGCATTTAATTTAAAAACTAACAATGTGGCTGATCAGTTACTGGCCATAGTTATAGGCAAGGAATTGGAAAGACATCAGTTGTTATACAAATAATTTCATATTTGTTTGTTTTGAATAAGAACAAAAAATATACATATATTTCTTTCTAGAAACAGTGAAATACTGACCACATGTCTTAATTTGTCTCCTGTTTAGATTAAATTATATATATATATATATATATATATATATATATATATATATATATATATATATATATATATATATATATATATATATATATATATATATATATATATATAAAATGGTGAAAGGCACCATCCTCTCAAATGTGGCCATTTGAAAACCCTACTCAGACAAACATCACTGCTACTTCGTTTCGAATCAGAAAGTTACCTCATTAACATACCAGGAAATTTCATGGTTACAGCTGTTAAGATTGCTGTGACAAATAAAGTCACAAATAGTAGTGTCGTGCCATGCGAGATTCGGATGTGTAAATGGCGAATTGTGCACTTTGCTAATTGTCATAAACCCGTGAGATTCGATACACTCTGATCCTTAACAGTTCTAGGAAGACAATATGTCAAAGAATTCAAAATCTTCAGGCTCTGGAGATATTAAAAGACAATTACATGCTCAAGCTGACACCCCTGACAAGACCGTGGACCAGGGAGCAGATTCGGCCGGTGAAGTGCAGGAAATTCAGCGAGAATTGTTGAACTTGTCTGGATCTTGCTGCAAAACGTCGATCTATCAATGCCCTGGAGACTAAATTCACTGAGGTGGTCACAACAGTGGGGGACATCGAGAAACGGAACGATTATCTGGAATCATCGGAGAGGGAATTTGCCACTAATCTGCTAGACCAAAATCATAGATGGCGAAGTAATCTCCGTATTGCTGGAATTCCTGAGGGAGCAGAGAGTCAGAATATGGTGGAATTCCTGGACGGCTCTTTCCAATCTGCTCGACATAGCAAGCCATAAGCTGGAAATCGAACAAGCTCACAGAGTTCCAGCTTGGCGAGCCGCTGAGGGAGATCAATTCTAGACAAATTTCTGAGATAATCCGATAAAGATCTTGTGTTATGCGAGGAGTAAAGGAAGGCTTTCTTGGAAAATCTACAGCATTTTCTTTTTCCCAGACTTTGCGTAATTCGACAAGGAAGAAATGTGATTGATTAATGGAATGCAAGAAACTTTTACATCAATGGAAGGTTTTGCACTGATATTCCCGGCCAAATTGAGAATAGATTCCAATGATGGCTGTAAAACATTCACATGTCCACAACAAGCACATTCCTTCATAAAGTCAATGGAGTAGGTTAGATATTTTGTGATACTCACGTTGCAGCCAAGTGGGCCCGAATCAGTGAATATTCACTTGACCGTTCGAGGAACGGTCTTTTTTGTTTCTTTTTGTGCTGGTTCAACCTGGCAGCTGGAGTTTGTTTTGTGGAATAGCACTCCTTCAGGACAGTGTTGTGGATGAAACTTCACATCCTTTGTGTTTATTCCGCCTATTGGCTGGAGTTTGTTATATAAATCATCTTTGTTGTGTAATTCTGTATCACAAAATTTGTATAGAATCACCGGACTTGAGCATTCCGAAGGCAAAGTTATCACAGGGGCTCTCGTAGGCATACATGGACTGTTTGAGTTTAGAGGGATGGGCACAAGTTGGTGCTGGTGTTACAGATATTTGGAGACTTTTGAACCTATCTGGTAGAGCTTAAAAAAAAGTCCATATAATTTATTCTCATTTCATCTGTTGTGGATTGCTCAATTGGAAAGATCATGCCCTGGTGTGTTTAGAGGAGTTGCCACATATGGAGAAAAAGAAATCATATAGTTAGTGCTTTAATGTATCCCTTTTGCAAAATCCTGAGTTTCAACAAATGTTATAGGCTGAAATCAATGTTTATATGGAGACCAACTGGTCCTCAGTATCCTCTGTGGGTGTGGCTTTGGAGGCACTTAAGGCAGTTCTTAGGGGTCGGATCATACAGTATGCCTCATTCATCAAAAAAGCCAAAGCTTTTAAAGAATTCTATAACTCTATAGTTCCGTGTCTTAGTCTACTGATGGAAATATTGAACTCCCTAAACTGATGATGGAGCAAAACAATTCTCTTGATTTGGATATAAACTTGGAGTTTGGTGAGGTAATTAAGGCCTTGCCTACAGGCAAAACTCTGGGGCCAGATGGCTTTGCCACTGAATTATTTTTAGATCTTATGCTACAGAACTGGTTCAACATTTGCTAGAAGTTTATACAGAATCATTAAAGAATGGAAAGCTTCAGCCAACCATAGCACTAACCTGGATCAGTCTGATTCTTAAAAAAGGACAAAGATAGTTTGTGTCAGGTGAGGGGGATATATGGAGAGAGGGGTTTAATGTATATAATTGATTCTGTATTTTATGTTGTGTTTGTTTGCCTTGTGAAATCAATAAAATTTGTTAACAACAAAAAAGGACAAAAATCCAAGCAAGTGTAAGCGTTACAGTCCAATTTCCCTGATCCAGCTAGATGTAAAAATAGTCACATTTTGGCTAACCGGTTAAGTTATGACATCTTTTATACATATAGATCCGGTGGGGTTTATTCGAAAAGGCATTTGATATGGTAGAATGGGATTATCTTTAAGATTTTGGAAATATACTGGTTCGGGAAAACTTTTATTGGATGGATTAAGTTACTTTATAGACACCTGGCAGCGGTGGTACAAACAATAGATTAACTTCAGATAATTTTACTCTGGATAGGGACACCCAGCTTGGTTAACCTATTTCCCCATTATGGTTCTGTCTTGCCCTGGAACCATTAGCAGCCATGATAAGAAAGATGATTTTCCAGGGGTGGTGAGGGAGGTAGGGCACATAAGCTTTTGCTTTATGCATATTATATTTTATTATTCATCTCCGACCCTACTAGATATATGCCTTGCTGCCACAGAATTATTCATTCCTTTTCTAAATTCTTGGGATATAGATTGGTCTAAATCTGAAGCTTTGACACTGCCAGCGTACTGCCCGGTAATGGCTTTTCAGCCGGGTGCCTTTCAGTGGCCCAAACAGGGCATTAAGTATTTGGGCGTTTTATTCCTTGCAAATTTGTGCGATATAGTTAGTTAATTTTGACCCTTTAATAAAAAGGTTTGAGCGATGTGGGCAAGTGAGCTTCATTACATTTATCTATAATTGGGAAGGTTAATGTTAAAATTAATTGTATTCTAAAATTCAACTACCTGCTACAATCTCTCCCTATAGATGTCCCCCTATTTTAATTCAAGCAATTTCATAGCATAGCGAAGTCCTTCATTTGGAATGGTAAAGGTCCCAAATTACATTTCAGTAAGCTGCATAGGCCGATTGACAAAAGGTGGGCTAGGCCTACACAAGATTTTGTTTTATTATTATGCATTCGGTCTCAGACATCTGGCTTATTGTTCGCATCCACCTAAGAGAGCCCCCTGCCTGGTTTTGTACTGAACTGGAAATTCTGGCCCCTATTTCGCCATTGCAAAGTATTCCTATCAAACTAAACTGAGAACTTTAATTACACCCCGTTATCTCTCATTTGCACAAGTTATGGGCAAAAGTGTCCAGAGTGTTTAATTCAGAAATGTATTAAATGTTGCCTCAGGCATTTGGCTGAACCCAAAATTATGTATTAATAAGTCCCCTTTCTGCTGGTCAGAGTGGATTGTGAGGGGGGTTGCTACACTCTGTGACCTATATGAGAGTGGAGTGTTGAGATCCTTTAAAAATTTGGTTCAACATTTTGGGATTCCAAGATCTCAGTTTATTTAGGTATTAAAAAATACCTGCTCTGTACTATTTTTGGGAGTAGCATACACCCCCCTAAAGCAGCAGACACACTGGGAGTAGTGATTACTGCTTTTGGAAAAGGTCATGAGGCATCAGTGTATTTCTCCCTACTAATTCAGAGTCTGAGGATGGAGTTTTAACTTTTATCAAAAGATTAAGGGAGAAAGATTTAAACTTGGTATTGGAGGGAGTGTGGGCTAGGATTTTTTTTTTTAAATCTGCATCTAGAGATGCAAGGGTGCACCTTGTGCAATTCAAGATATTACATAGATGCTATCGGACCCCTCTAGATTGTATAGGCTTGGTCTTAAACAAACACCCACCTGCTGGCGATGTCAATCAGAAGATGGATACACAAAACATGTCTTTTGGTGGTGTGTTAAGCTCCAAGAATTTTGGTTGAAGGTTCAAGAGTTATGTGTGATGCATTGGGCACTCAAATTAAATTTTGCCACAGACTCTGTATTTTAGGTGATGGGGCGGTCATCAATATAGAGAATAAGCACAAAGAAACTGGGTACAACCCGGAATCATGATTGCCAGACAAATAGTTTTAAGGGGATGGAAGTTGGCTGGAGCACCCCCATTTCAGGAGTGCTGCTCGGAGATGGGGGTCATCTAGAAGACTGGGGAATTTGGACTTGTTTGTGGGGAAATGGGGCAAATATCTGGCATTTTTGGAGGGCTCTCAGGGAGGGGCAGTGGAGAGAGTGGTGTAGTGGTTAATGTGTGATTATTATATATTTGTTTTCTATTTGATTTTTGTGTGTGTCTATAATCAAGTGTGACGACTGGGGTGTTGTTGGGGGTCAGGGTGGGGTAAAATATTGATTCTGTGTGCATATGTTTTGATTTTCTTGGTGTAATATATGAATCAATAAAAACAAATAAAAGAAAATGCAAAACACATTACTCAGGGCTTTTCCTGCATTAATTTTCTCAAACGCTAGATGAGGATCATTACATTTTTCTTTGGCTGGATCCTGTAATTTCGCTTTGGTGGCCACCTACACAGATTCAGTGATATTTACCTCATGGTTGTGTCTCATAAGGGGTAAATACTCTTCTCATCTGAAAAGTGCGGCTGCGTGATGCAATAAGCCTGGTTTCACGCAAGTGTCTCATATACCATATCAATTGCACCAATGATTTGATCTGCTCCAGAGCCCCTACCCCAGGAGGAGCCTTCAAGGTTTGCAAAACAAAGCGTAACATGGCAGTACACTGGCAAGGAGACCAGAAGCAGTTGTTTTTGAATGGATGTCAATGGATATCAATGAAGGAGTTTAATGCAGAATGAACTGCTTTTGTAAGGAAACAGCTCATCACTTAAATGAACTAACTGCCAATCCACTAATCTTCTACATGTTTTACACTAAACAATCCTTTTGGCATGAACAATGTGTGGAGTTTGATCCACAATGATAAAAAAAATGCAGAAATGTAGTGACAGGTAGGTGTCAGATTATGGTTCTACCCATTCATTTGTATGGTGTCTGTGAACAGTGATTTGCTGTCTTACACTCAAAGACTCAAGTATCTCCATATATTTTTTATATATATATATATATATATATATATATATATATATATATATATATATATATATATATATATATATATATATATATACAGTGGGTACGGAAAGTATTCAGACCCCTTAAATTTTTTCACTCTTTGTTATATTGCAGCCATTTGCTAAAATCATTTAAGTTCATTTTTTCCTCATTATTGTACACACAGCACCCCTTGACAGAAAAACACAGAATTGTTGACATTTTTGCACATTTATTAAAAAAGAAAAACTGAAATATCACATGGTCCTAAGTATTCAGACCCTTTGCTGTGACACTCATATATTTAACTCCGGTGCTGTCCATTTCTTCTGATCATCCTTGAGATGGTTCTACACCTTCAATTGAGTCCAGCTGTGTTTGATTATACTGATTGGACTTGATTAGGAAAGCCACACACCTGTCTATATAAGACCTTACAGCTCACAGTGCATATCAGAGCAAATGAGAATCATGAGGTCAAAGGAACTGCCTGAAGAACTCAGAGACAGAATTGTGGCAAGGCACAGATCTGGCCAAGGTTACAAAAAAATTTCTGCTGCCCTTAAGGTTCATAAGAGCACAGTGGCCTCCATAATCCTTAAATGGAAGACGTTTGGGACAACCAGAACCCTTCCTAGAGCTGGCCGTCCGGCCAAACTGAGCTATCGGGGGAGAAGAGCCTTGGTGAGAGAGGTAAAGAAGAACCCAAAGATCACTGTGGCTGAGCTCCAGAGATGCAGTCGGGAGATGGGAGAAAGTTGTAGTAAGTCAACCATCACTGCAGCCATCCACCAGTCGGGGCTTTATGGCAGAGTGGCCCGACTGAAGCCTCTCCTCAGTGCAAGACACATGAAAGCCCGCATGGAGTTTGCTAAAAAACACCTGAAGGACTCCAAGATGGTGATAAATAAGATTCTCTGGTCTGATGAGACCAAGATAGAACTTTTTGGCCTTAATTCTAAGCGGTATGTGTGGAGAAAACCAGGCACTGCTCATCACCTGTCCAATGCAGTCTGAACAGTGAAGCATGGTGGTGGCAGCATCATGCTGTTGGGGTGTTTTTCAACTGCAGGGACAGGACGACTGGTTGCAATCGAGGGAAAGATGAATGCGACCAAGTACAGGGATATCCTGGACGAAAACCTTCTCCAGAGTGCTCTGGACCTCAGACTGGGCCAAAGGTTTACCTTCCAACAAGACAATGACCCTAAGCACACCGCTAAAATAACGAAGGAGTGGCTTCACAACAACTCCGTGACTGTTCTTGAATGGCCCAGCCAGAGCCCTGACTTAAACCCAATTGAGCATCTCTGGAGAGACCTGAAAATGGCTGTCCACCAACGTTTACCATCCAACCTGACCGAACTGGAGAGGATCTGCAAGGAGGAATGGCAGAGGATACCCAAATCCAGATGTGGAAAACTTGTTGCATCTTTCCCAAAAAGACTCATGGCTGTATTAGATCAAAAGGGTGCTTCTACTAAATACTGAACAAAGGGTCTGAATACTTAGGACCATGTGATATTTCAGTTTTTCTTTTTTAATAAATGTGCAAAAATGTTAACAATTCTGTGTTTTTCTGTCAATATGGGGTGCTGTGTGCACAATAATGAGGAAAAAAATGAACTTAAATGATTTTAACAAATGGCTGCAATATAACAAAGAGTGAAAAATTTAAGGGGGTCTGAATACTTTCCGTACCCACTGTATATCTGTAGTGGGCTGGTGCATGCTAGTCAACAGGATTTAGCAACACTTTAAGGCAAGCCTGTCATTTGCGTGACTAAATAAGGCTTCATTCGATATCCCGGCACAGACCAAGAAATTTTGCAACCCATTTTAATTTTGAATACGTTTTTTTACTTTAAAGTGCTATGGAGGAAGTTGAACAAGTCAAATACTTAGACAGCTCCGACATTCTAAACACCACTAACAAGGGAAAGAGACAAAACTGTGACATGGCATCAACGTTACTTGCAAGGCTTTTTAAACTACACATCACTACCCTTACTACAATTTATCATAGTTCACTCTAACAGAAATGTCTTATTAAATTATCTCTCAGGGAGATTTATGTAACTTTTTTCTCATTGCTATCATAATGAGGCTTCTGGTTATGTCATTACAAATACCACATTGGAAGAACTATAGTAAGTATCAGGGCAAGGAGAATGTAGAATGAAAATCTTTAAAGTCTGGAACTCCCAAGAATTATGGATAAATTATGAAAACAGTTGCCCTCGTGTGTTATACATTTTCTAATGAGGGTTGATACTAAGAAACATGCAGGAGATGTTGCCTTCAGACAGGCTAATCAAAGAGATTACTTAATTATTAAAAGCATGATGAAAAGAATATGTTAAGAGAAGGGACACATATTTTCACTAAAAGCACAGTCCTCAGTAAATGCTATAATAAATGTACTGTCAGAATGTTATAACTGGCACTATAGAAATAAGAACTGAATGATGTTGGTTTAGTTTGATTTCTCATAGAAACTTGAAGTGAAACAAATCTGTTCCAGATGCTTAGATGATCAAAAATACCTTGTATATCCAAAGAAGTATATATGAAACTACATAATTATGCCAAATATTCATTAATTGGAATCTTGTAATAAACATGCTTGACCATTTTTGACCAAGGAAAAACCCTGTTTAATTAACATTTATTTCAATTTGGGTTGTCTCACCATATTGTATTTCACACTGATATAGTCCTTATAGCAACTGAGGGTTTTAAAATCCCAGGTAAGCTAAATTATCTTATTATAAAAAAAAAAATTACCCAGGACCACATGATCATAAATGTAAAATTATTTGGTTGTCATCAAAAGAACACTTTGCTAATCGCATTGTGGAAGGGCCCTTCGTAAAGGGATTCAGTATCTCGCTTTCATTTACAACGACCCTATAAATAGCGTCCACATTCTGCAAAACCTTTCAAGGGTGCAAAAAAGCCTTTTGAAATTTGGATGCCACCAAAAAGGAAGCAAATCTTTTCAAAAAGATTTAGTCGAGATCAACTCTTGCTTTAGTTCTTAAAAGTTGTATTAGTCAGTCATATTTCTGAAGAAAATTGACTGCAGGGACAAGGATAAAATTTCTTTCAACTGGTAAAAAGGAAAGATGTGGGCACTGGAAGCATTTTATCTCCACATGCAAAGAGTATCCTAGGTGTCCCCCAAGTCATACAGTACCGCAGAGCCACGAACAAATCATGTGATGCAAGCCACAATGGCACACACAATCTGATGCCACACAAAAACAAATTTCTTGTGAAAGAAGAATAAGGGTGGATAGAGACAGAAGATTTAAGTCTTGAGAATGAAAGAAGCACACAACACTAAAGAATGGGCAGTGTGAATTGTAAGGAAAAGAGGTCAGGTGGATACAGTGACACAGATAGTGATATGCTGAGGCGACGAGGGCCATCTCAGAGCAGTTTGTCTATTGTTCTATTCAGCCTGGAAACATTCACCAAGTGAAAATGAAAATGGGTGGAAGAGGCAAATCCTAAGAAAATGCATATTTTCCCATATTAACCCAAAAACACACATTTCCTATGAGATCTTAAATTGCATTGTGTATTCAACATGTTGGTCAAATTATGCCCAAATTAAACTGGTTTAGTATTTGTTGTAATTCATTACTTTGTATATACTAAATTATAGACAATATTTAGTCCTTATTTTACATTATAGTGCATCATTAGCTTAAAAGGTTTATACAGCAGATACGTTAACTTATTTCAACCTTTAAATGATAAGAGATGTAATTAGACAAAGGTATTACTGGATGTGGATGTGCATATTTTTGATGTGGCTAGCCTGTAAACAGGTGTGTGTGTAAGCTAAAAAGATGTGAACATTAAGGTCTCCTTCCAAGGGACATGAGAGCAAAGGGCTAAGCTATATACAGTAAACACCAATAACATTCTGCATAGCATTACAGAACGGCACGTATACTGTAGCGCTCCACTTTAAATGGATTCACCTACAAATCTCAGCCTGCAACCACTCACCCCCTCTCACTTTATTCTTTCTTTTTTTTTTTTTGCCTGCAGTCATTCTCTCGCTCAAGCTGTGGTAGTGTCTGGGTGATTTAATGGATGGCTCATAATGTCAAACATGCAATTTGGAGCATGTCAACATTTGTCTGAATCAATTACCCAACTGAGACAAAGTCAGCCCAGGGTAAATCAAAATGTGGCTGAATTAACAGGTTTAGCCCAATCCATTGCATACGGTGCTACTTCTCATAAGAAATTGCATTTACAGTCATTATGTGAACCTACAAGCCCCTCCAAGTTCTAGGAGTATTTAACTAATGTTGCCATGGCATAGGCTTTCCGTTAAAGTGTAAACATCAGCAGACATTAAAGAAAGAGTTCACCCAAAAATTTAAATTCTCTCATAATTTACACACACTCATGACATCCCAGATGTGACTTACTTCTTCTGCAGAACACAAATGAAGATATTTAGAAGAACATTTCAGCTCTGTAGGTCCACACAATGCAAGTGAATGGATTCCAAAATTTCTCATAAAAGACAGCATAAATGTAATCCAAATGTTACTCCAGTGGTTAAATACTTGTGTTCAGGCACGATATAATAGGTGTGGGTGAGAAACAGATAAATTTTCAAGTCATTTATTGTCATAAATTCTCCTCTCTGCCCATTAGGGGGCAATAAGCATTAAGATGTGAATTGCCAAAAACAGAAGGAGACTGAGGAAGTGAAAGTGGAAATTGAGCAGGGAGGACAATTTAAAGTAAAAATCATTGACTTATTCAATGAGGGTGAGTAAATGATGAGTAAATTTTCATTTCTGGGTGAACTATTCCTTTAAAGGGAAAGAACACCACTATTTGACATTATATTTATCAGCTTAAGAATCAAACTAATGACACCTTAGATGAATATAGCGATTGTCTGAAAAATGTTTGTCTAATTAAATAAGGGGGGAAAGGTACCATATACCTTAGCCAAATACATTTAAACTAAGTTTTTCACAATTCCTGATATTTAATCGTAGAAAACATTCCCTGTCTTAGGTCAGTTAGGATCACTATTTTAAGAATGTGAAATGTTGGGGGCCTGGATAGCTTAGCGAGTATTGATGCTGACTACCACCCCTGGAGTTCTGAATTCGAATCCATGGTGTGCCGAGTGACTCCAGCAAGGTCTCCTAAGCAACCAAATTGGCTCGGTTGCTAGGGAGGGCTGGGTAAACTCCTTGTGGTCTTGATGAGTGGTTCTCGCTCTAAATGGGGCACGTGGTAAGTTGTGCGTGGATCGCGGAGGGTAGCATGAGCCTTCACATGTTGGGAGCTTCCACGGTGTCATGCACAATGAGCAACGTGATAAGATACCCGGATTGACGTTCTCATAAGTGGAGTCAACTGGGAATTGTCCTCCGCCACCCGGATTGAGGAGAGTAACCGCGCCACCACAAGGACCTACAAAAGTAGTGGGAATTGGGCATTCCAAATTGCGAAGAAAGGGGATGCAAATTAAACAAATTAATAATATATATATATATATACTATCAGAATAACAGTAGAGAGAATTATTTATTTCAGCTTTTATTTCTTTCATCAATTTCTCAGTGGGTCAGAAGTTAAATATACTTTTTGTTAGTATTTGGTATTTGTCATATTGTTAGAAGCTTGTGGTCCAAATCCAATAAGTTGCTGGAATTTTGGCCCATTCCTCCAGACAGAACTGGTGTAACAAGAGTCAGGTTTGTAGGCCTCCTTGCTCGTACATGCTTTTTCAGTTCTACCAATAAATCAGATTGAGATCAGGGCTTTGTGATGGCCACTTCAGTACCTTGACTTTGTTGTCCTGAAGCCATTTTGCCACAATTTTGGAGGTATGCTTGGGGTCATTGTCCATTTGGAAGACCCATTTGCAATCGAGTTTTAACTTCCTGGCTGATGTCTTGAGATGTTGCTTCAATATATCCACATAATTTTCCTTCCTCATGATGCCATCGATTTTGTGAAGTGCACCAGTCCCTCCTGCAGCAAAGCACCCCCACAACATGATGCTGCCACCCACATGCTTCACATTTGGGATGGTGATCTTCAGCTTGCTAGCCTCACCGTTTCTCCTCCAAACATAATGATGGTCATTATGGCTAAGCAGTTACATTTTTGTTTCTTTAGACCAGAGGACATTTCTCCAAAAAGTCAGATATTTGTCCCCATGTGCATTTGCAAACTGTAGTCTGTTATTTTTATGATGGTTTTGGAGCAGCCTTTCAGGTTATGTTGATATAGGACTTGTTTTACTGTGGATATTGATTCTTGTCTACCCGTTTCCTCCAGCGTCTTCACAGGGTCCTGTGATGTTGTTCTGGGATTGATTTGCACTTTTAGCACCAAACTACATTCATCTCTAGGTGACAGAATGTGTCTCCTTCATGAGCGGTATGATGGCTGTGTGGTCCCGTGGTGTTTATACTTGTGTACTATTGTTTGTACAGATGAACGTGGTACCTTCAGACATTTGAAAATTGCTCCCAAGGATGAACCAGACTGTTCTTGGCTGATATCTTTTGATTTTCCCAGTGATGTCAAGCAAGAGACATGGAGATTGAAGGTCTTAAAATACATCCACAGGTACACCTCAAATTCAGTACACCTCCTATCAGAAGCTAATTAGCCAATTTTCTAAAGGCTTGACATAATTTTCTTGAATGTTCCAAGCTGCTTAAAGGCACAGTTAACTTGTAAACTTCTGACCCACCTCTAATTGTGATATAGATCAAATTTGGAAACAAATGCAATTAATATTGGATATTAATCTCATTATTTTGTAACAGGCTAATTTCATATTTTAACAGAACTGATTCTTGCAAAAGGTTTTAATACAGACTAATCATTTAATTAATTATATATATTTAATTATATATATATATAATTTTTTTCATTTTTTATAACATACCAATAAATTAACTAAACTTGTGTATTTTTTACAAATTGTCATAATTGCTCTTAAGTTTCTCAAGCCTCACAAAATTAACATAACACAGTGACAATCCTTTGTTTATTAATTTTAAGTTATATACATATACATACACACACACACACACGCCCTAGCCACCTAAGAAAATACAGACCAAAGAAAACCATATATCTAGCTCAAACATCAGATGACATTAATACTGTAATTGGATAAAATTAGCTTGGTGTTGCATAATGAATGTTAGATAGAAACTGCTCTGGTAACAGAACAATTCAGAAGGACTTGGCAATATGAAGAGATAATCGAGAACTGATCTTATTACACCCACCATGAGCAGATGTTGAGGCGTTCAGCTTCACGTCATCAGTATGGTGCGCTCAAACCAAACCAATAACAAACACCAAGTACCACCCACCCACCCACCCACACACACACACACACACACAAAACCTCTGCTTATCACGGTAGTACATCAACCAGTCGGGGTCCGGAACTTCTTTGATAGATTTCATGCCCATAAGTGGCTTTAAAGGGCTAGTTCACCCAAAAATGAAAATCCTCTCAAGATTTACTTGCCTTTAAACCATCCCAGATGTGTATGACTTTGCTTCTTCAACAGAACCGTAGTGAAGATTTTTATAAGCAGATTTCAGCTCAGTTTGTCCATACAATGCATGTAAATGGGTGCCATCAGGCTGCTGGCTGTTTGATGGTCCAAAATGAATATTTAGGTACATAACATAAGTGGATTTTGCAAATATTGATAAACAATGTGGTGGTTTTAATCAATTAATAATAATTAATTCATTAATAATTATTATTTCACAAGATGTGAAGTTGGGGAGTAAATCACTTTGTATGTGCTGACAGAGCATGTTTCTATTTATATTGCTTAAATTTAAAACACTTGATTAATAAAAATAAAATCTTAATAAAAAACAAATCAAAATAGCAAAAGCAGCATTGACGTGAGGATAAAAATATAAATAAACAATGACAACAGATTTTGATACTGCAAATCCACAAGGTTTCATTGATTGTAGTGGTACACCGATCAGGACATTTGAGGCCTGATACAAATACATATTTTTTTAAAAAGTGCCCTTTGCCATACTTTCTCAAGTTATATTGTGCAGTTATTTGTTTATGCCTCACACGGTAAAATTATAACACTTTACAAAAGGTTCCATATGTAAACATTTAACAACATTAAATGTAGTTAACATGAACTAATGAAATTATATTAAATTGCGAATTGCCACATTTATTTGTTTTGAAAAAGTTATGAATAGTTCTGTTATCAATATCAAAAAGGTCATTGTGACATACTGGTAAGCAGTAAAAACCATGAGAGCATCACACACAGCAGTGATACGTTCAAAAGTAATAAGAAAAAAAAATACCCATTACAAGCTCTAAAACTGCTCCAGTGAGAAATCATTAATATCTATGGTTTGTAGATACTGTCTTTGATGTCGTTGTAATACAAATCACTAATTATTAAAGCAAATGCATGAAGCATGGTGCCGTTATTGAATGTTAAACAGTAATTTGTGGTATTGTGACCAACATTAATCTGATTTAAATTGGGATCCTCACAGGATAGTGCTGAGATGAGTGACTGATGAGATATTGAGAGCACCTGGAGAGCGTGCATGTTTGATTGACACCAAAAGCGCTCATGTTGAAGGGGGAGAAGCTGAAAGTGTTCATGATCGCTATATCTCTGGTCTCTATCGCTCCAAACAACATCTGATTGTCATGACTCGTGTTACATCACTTATACTCAGATTTGTATATGCATGTTTATTTGTCGTTTAATTTGTTTTTATACCTGTTTGCAGTCCCTTTATCCTCTCTGTGCTCACAGTGCAGCGAGTCAGATTTACAAACGTTATGACAACTTAAAATTCGTACAATTTTTTTTTAAAACAAAACAGCAAATTCACCGATATATCAGTTAACCTCTAGTTAAACAGGTTTTTATCCTGGTAGAGCAGATTAATTCTGAATGCCTCAGGAGGTCTCAGACAGACCCTGTCCTCAGCCCGGTCAGGCTTTGATCAAGACGCATACAGGGAGACAGATACATGGACATAAAAAAAAAAAGAGAGAGAGAGAACGACTAAAAAGAGAAAGAAATCTGTGTAATCAAGTACAGCCTAAAGTATTCAAAACTTACAGAGGAACACACAGCTTAACTGATTAAACCCACTGATGAAGCCCACCGATAATACAGCCCATTTATTATGTGCTCTTCATTACAATTTATTGTAGTACAGACCTACAATGTTTGTTAGCACACACACATACAATCCCTTAGAGAACTGAGCTCATTTAAAATAAAAAATAAAAAACACCATAACATCCACCTACACCTGCGGCACCACGTGGCTACTGACCTATTTCACAGAAACTAGGAAATGGGGTCAGCAACTCATATTTTACAATACATGGTGTAGGAAGGGCCCTCTTCATCCCCTTCCTCATCCCTCTCGCTTTCTAAGAGTTCAAAAGACACAATGCTGTGTGTCGGTTTCATTCTGTATCACTCTGGGGAATAACAGCCTACTGGTATCAAATGAAGCATACAGGTCTGACTATAAGCCTTTAAGTGGACAACACATGAGTAAAGCAGAGCCTCCCTTTATTTTCCCCTACATTTTTCATGTCTCTTCTTAAAAACAACAACAGTCTTGGTTCTCGATTTTCTTTCATTTATGTCCTGTTTGATGTAAGGCTGCCACTTAAGGATGCATAACTGTGTGTAGTGGACTCACTGCCATTTTTAAAATCACAAAAGTTGAGACTCTGAGGTGAGAAAATAAACAAATCAAGTACCATGTAGGATGTTTGTCATGACCACACCACCACCGCCCCTTATTGCATTAAAAATTGAATATTTGCATTACAAAAATATATATATTTTTTAATCATTTTAAAATACATTGCATCCAATTTAGTGGAAGTAGCCCATGAGATGCCAAGTAGTGGAAAATAATCGGACTCGTTCAGATGCGGTTGAAACAAATGTAATTTATTGACAGTAAAGTGACTATTATAATGGAGGTATTGTGCACAATGTTATTAATTCCTATAAGTTTTATTATGCCACAGCAGAACACAGCAAGGCTCACAAAAACAAAACAAATCAACCATCTCTGCCACTTGAGAATCACTTCAACTTAAGCTGCCTTTTACTGAAGTTCTGACAGCAACAGGTACATTCTACTCTTCAGTACATTTTTGACAGATCAAATCTCTGACATCAAAGCTTTATCCATGTATCAGCACATCAAAAAAAAATAAAATAATAAATTAAATAAATACACTGAGGTAAAGCAGAAAGGTTCTGGTTTAGCTCAAGCTATGCTCATTGTCAGTTTCAGTGGAGCCTTAAGCTCCATGGGAGTTTGGCAGGAGTGAGCACCAACTCAATTAGCGCGAGTCACAGGGCATCTGTTACATCAGCTCAGCAGTGACACACTTACTCAGAGAACATGAGCCACGTCCACTAATCTTTCTGCAACTCTGCAGGCTGAACTAACAGAGTTTCATGATGTACTACACTGATAAAAAAATAAAAAATAAATAAAAAGGTCCTTGAGAGACTAAGTAAAACCATGATGGACATCTGGAGGACATCTGTACAGACCAAAGTTCCTTTTAAAGGGGTCATGGCATGCCTTTACTAAAATTGTAAGTGAACCTCAAGGAACACATTACAATAATAAAAAGTTTAAACTTTAGTTAAAAAAATAAAACAAGTCAAATATAGTTTTGGTGTTGCTTCTCCTTTAAGACTTGTCAGTAAACACCCACTTTTATGATTGGCTCTCTGTTCTTGACAGACCTGCTCTCACTCCTTGTCAGCTCACTGCTCACCACTACTACTGGGTACACTACACTAGTGATAAGGTAAAGTAGGTGTCAAAGGTGAGTTGTAACGCATTAACTTTTTGGAAAAAATAAATACTTTGTGTAGGTTTAAAAGTGGGTACTTTCTACTCTCACTTAAGTCAATTTCCAATGAAAAAGGTTTACTTTTATTTCATTACAATGGACGGCGTTCCTGTCGTTACATTACTGGTTTCATTTTACTGTGTAATTTATTGAGAGATTATTGAAATGGGACTTTTACGGCAGTGGAAGTTCACACAGCTGCGCTCGAGGTCACAGTCAGTCAAGCTGAGTCAATCACTGCTGCAGCATCAAACTCTTCAAAATGAAACAGTTTCTTCGCTCCGCACAGTAAAAAAAAAAAAAAAAAACGTTTCGTAATGCAATGCCTTTTATTTAACACCAAGACAAGCAGTTATTTCAAGATTAAAATTGAAGCACCAACTTATGGCAGCACTCTGTGGTAAGTTGTTGCTCTAATGATAATGCAGGCTTTTCTGTGTAATGAGATGGTAATTTTCAGGGTGATTCTGTAACTGGGCTCTTATGACATCGGTTTTTAAAAGCACATTTTTAAATCAGAGCAGCAATATATCAGTGCGTTTTGTCCCTTATGTCATGAGAAGTATTTATGCATTTACCCCAAGCCCTCGCAGGGATACTGGAAACTATCGTAGCTACTTCAGGCTAATTAACTGAACAAATCCATGTAAACATTCAAGTTAAGTGTAAATGCCTTTTGCTCTGCTGTGATTGACAACTGAAGTGCAAACACACAGCATTTCTGCATGTGCACAGAGAGATATTCGGGTGCAAGAAAATCGTAGGGTGAAGTGTGGCTGTGTCCGAAATGGTTTACTCATTCACTATTTCCTATATAGTAAAAGGCAGTGAGTGAGCAAAATGAGTGAATTCAGACACTGACGTATACACCGAGCGTCAGAGCTCTGGGGCTGTTGCAGAAACATCACCATTTTATTAAATGTAAATTATTGTATTGTATTTATTTGTTATACTTTAATATCTTTAAACTCTAAAACAAGCTGGATATTGGATGGGGGCATAGGTCCCTCATCCAATCAAATTATCATAACCTACATGTTATAACCAAATATTTAAATAATTCAAATGTATACTCGAAATTAGGGATGAAACGGTTACCGGTGTAACAGTAAACCACGATAAAATTTCCCGAAGGTTAGTATTACCGGGTTACATTATCATTAAAACAGTGACAATGAAACGCGATTATCGTGATTTGTAAAAATGCTGTCCACACACACCTAGCATGAGTCTGCGGCATGGGCGCATCATGCAACATTGTTATTGTTTTTTTAGCGTGAAAACATGGCGCAAGGCTATAACAGCGCTCGGGAGAATTTTCAACCTTCCAAGAAGACCAAATCAGAAGTGTGGTCATATTTTGGATTTTATAAGAATGCTGAGGAAATAATTGGTAGAAGATGGTAACTCTGTCTGCAGAGCTTGCCAGAGGAAAGTCGCTGTGAAGCGGGGCAACACGTCCAATCTGGAGTCATCTTCGAGACAACCATCCATCACTTTATAGTGCATGCAAGGTTAGTTAACTTTTAGCTCAGTGCATGAGTTGGGGAAAAGTACGAGGAGAAGTAAATAGTTAGACACAATATTTAATTGGGTTGAAATAATTTCTTAACTTGTAAAAAATGCAAGCTTCCGCAAAGAAAAAGTTCCTATAAAGTGCATTGCTTTGAGCCACTTTCGGTCTTAGTATAAGAAGCATCCATCGATGTTGTGTGCACAGCTATAAAAGACAAACTGATGCAGTGTAATATCAGGGTTTACACATGATACATTCCTGATATTCAATAGGCTATTTTGAACAATCATACAATCTAAAGTATCGCCATCACAACTGCATTACGTCCCACATATTTGTTCAACAACTTTTAACGACCAACTGAACTTGATTGTCATCTAAAATTCATTTGCGTCATAATACAAATTTACATTTTCTGAAGAATCTCAGCAAATGCTATCCGAAGTAAAGAGTGTTAGATTTTAAATGTTCAAAAGCTAGTTTTCTGAAAGGGAACTCATTGGACAAATAGTTCTGATAGTTTATGGTCTTGAAAAGTGGAGAACATTCTGAGAATGTAATTCCGCCGACTTTTTTCATCCACAGAACAGGGTAAGGCTAATTTAAGCTTGTGTTAAAAAAAATTAAAAAAAGGCATATATTAGGTCTAAAAAATAAAATAAAATTTGTTTGGTAATAATTTGTTTTTATTTAATGCTTTTTTCGTTTGTTAATTTATTTTATTTAATACAGGGAATTCTGCTGGCATTTTTTCACAAGTAAACTAAATCATTTTATAGAATTGGGCTATATGTTAATGTTCCAAAAAAAACACACTGATGTTTTTCTCCTAGTATTGTGCATTTATTTTTAATTTAAAACATATGTGTGCATAGAAATTGTTTTTTTATTATAGGCTAATTCCATGACTGCCACTAATTATTTTGAATGGCGTGGAAAAGAAACTTAAATAAATAAACCGATGTCTACCATGATTAAATTAAATCACAAACAGTGACCACTCATTTGTTCTTGGTGCACTTGTTGATTTGCATGATATGAGATATTTGTGTTGGCACTCCTGGAAGTGTCATGATGCAGATGTGTTCGCAGCATGGGATCTATATGCTGTTAAGATCAATCCATAATCGCATACAATAAATTGACTTTTAAGGATGTATACCTTGTTGTCATGATTAACCAAGGCTAACAATTGGGGTAAATTTTGTCATTTGAAAGTGGTTTGGAAAGTGTTTCCAAACCAGTTTTTCGTGACATTTGAAATATCGACAAAGAATTTATGTGCTAGAGTTAAACGGAAAATGATTATGTCGACACTTGTGAAATTTTAGCGATAATTTGTATTTCCATCAGCTTAATTTTGATGCCCTAAAACTTTAATAATAATAAAACAACTCCAATAATTATTATTAGTTATTCTTCATTTAATACTCCCTTGTTTACAAATTGTATTTGTTGGCTGTTGATTTTCAAATATAAAACCTGTTCTAATGATTTCAGTGCATCAGTAATTTTTGAACATTTTCATCAAATTAGAGTGCATTTGTGGGTAAGAATGAGTGAACAAAAGTAGGGAAAAGTGGCTCACTCAGCATTCAGACACGCCTACCAGATGGCGTACACCTGAAATAGTGCATTATATAGTGGATAGGGGGCAGCTTCAGAAAATCGGTTTCCAAATCTCTCCTTATTGACAAATTAATCTAGATCTGACAAAAGCTTTTAAAGATCAAATCATTAACATTCTTCTCTGCATATTGCCCCCTGCTGGGCAGGGAGAAGAATGTCTAGCATAAATTACAAATATTGATCTTTTTCTCACCCACACCTATCAGATCACTTCTGAAGATATGGATTTCACCACTGGAGTCTTATGGATTACTTTTATGATTCCTTCATGTGCTTTTTGGAGCATCAACATTTTGGCACCCATTCACTTGCATTGTACTGACCCACAGAGTTGAAATATTCTTCTAATAATCATTTCCTTCAGCAGAACACAAATTATGATAAGATAATTTTCATTTTTGGGTGAACTATCCCTTTAAAGTGATAGCCATAATTTAATGTTCTGTCATAATGTCCCAACCCTTATGTTGTTCCAAACCCGTTACCTTGTGTATTCTGTGGAACACAAAAGATGTTAAGACAATGTTAGAGACTGACAGTCTCAGTCACCATTCACTTTCAAATATATATATATATATATATATATATATATATATATATATATATATATATATATATATATATATATATATATATATTAAAAAATAAATTCACTGACAGTAAAGTGACATTCTGTCAAAAATCCCCATATTGTGTTGCATGGAAGAAAGTCATACAGGTTTGGAACAACATGATTGTGAAATGACAGAATTCCCATTAATAATAATTCTGTAACACATGTTAAATGTGTAATATGTAATGGAATATAGGGTAGATAACATCCATTAAGCCATTTGTAAAAGTAACGATTTACTCACTACTTCAGTACTCTTAATTGGATACTGGATATTGGGGGAGTGGTAGTGGCATAGTGGGCTAAAGCACTAAACTAAAGTGGGCTAAAGCACTAAGCAGAAGGTGGTCAGTTCGATCCCCACAGACACCACCATTATGTCCTTGAGCAAGACACTTAACTCCAGGTTGCTCCAGGAGGATTGTCCCTGTAAGACACTTTGGATAAAAGCATCTGCCAAATGCATAAATGTAAATGTACTTTCTTACTCTTCCTCAAGTAATTTTGTTAGTAGTTTTACTTCTACTTGAGTAATTTTTTAAGTAATTGTAGTTTTACTTGAGTACAGTTTTTGTCTAGTCTACCAACCTCTGGTAGGTGTTGTTGTGGAGGTGGTCAGGTGCAGATGTGTGACATCACAATATGGAGGAAAAAGCAGGAGCTGGCATCTCATCAAGCATCCACAAAAAGAAAACAGAATCAATTAGGCGAGTCTGATCATGGCAACTTCACAGAATGACTACTGTAGCAGCAACATTGGGCAAGATCCCCTTGATTAATTAAATACATAACACTGCCCAAACCAGACAGGATGCGCAAGATTCCAGCAACAACAAGCATATCTGTCCAAACTGTATATAACAATGCTGCGCGACACAGCACAATCACAGCCAATCAGAATATCTGTGATGTTTATTGTACAGTTATGAGGAGTGAGATTTTGGACCAGCTCATCGCCGAACAAAACAGAAACCAAGCGATCAACAGAATGTAATGTGCCTCATCACCGTCACTGCTGGTTAGGACAAAAACTCCTTTGATATCTTTGTGATACCGTGTTACTTATTGCATTGTGTCTGGTTAGGACACTTCACTTAAATCACATATCTTGTTTATTTCAATGGGTATCGCGATGCAAACATACAAAAGAGCAAAAGCCCTTTCATAACACCCTCATCCGGACAAGACATCCCCAGTAATATCTAGATATCTCCTTTCCAAATCTGACAAACTTCACTGATGTTAGGCTAATAATTTTAATTCAAACTTTGTTTATAAATAACAATTCTGTCCAAACAGTGCTCAAGACTGAAAAGATCAGTCTAGTGTGGTGATCTACCTGACACAATGGAAAAATAACAATGAGCAGGCCCAGGTAAAGAACACCATACCCTGATTGAGCATGGCACACTGATCTGCATAACAGGACGCAGGCTGGTTCAGATCACAGTGCCCCCAGGGGTAGAGGCGGATGAAACCGTGTTTGGCTCCAGAGCTTGCGGCCAGGATGAGTTCTTTAGGTCATGAGCGAAAACAGATGGGCAGCAGCTCCAATAAACATGACTCAATATTCATGTACAACAGTGACTTTGATTCTATTAATTAACAAAGACTGACATATAGTTTAGCCAAAAACAGACAGAGCAATACATAGAGCTTAGGAATAAGGTGTAATCAAAAACAATATTGGATAACATTTTGGAGAACAATGTCTATACACAAATAAAACATATGGTTCTTTTCAAATGGAACAATGAGAACATTTTAGTATTCTATTCAAATTGTATTTTTAAAGCAACTTTCACAATATTTTGTTTAAAAGCAGATTTACAAAAGAACAATGCCTCAAAACCCCCAGTGAACAAGCCAAATGAGATCATGGCAAGGAAAAAAAGTTGTCTAGAATGAGAAGAAAACCTTGGAAGGAACTGAGACTTAATAAAGAGAGCTCATTCTCCAATGGCTGGCACTAAACATTAGGAAACAAAGAAAGTGTAATTTATCCTTATAATAAATAACAACAGGACTGAGAGTCCCCCAAGCATTTGTGATCAAAAGATTGTTTCATTATATTACATTACAACTTCTTCCCTATATGAATATTTTAATTCTTACCTGCTCATCTGAAATTCCTGCCTGGCAGCTGTCATCACCCTGTCCCTCACTGTGATATATCTACAGTACATAAGCCAGAAATAAAACTAACAATATTTTACATCACCTTTAACATCTCCAGTGAACAGGTGGCCTGTATTATACATACAGCACACATACATAGTATGTGTATAAAGTATATAAATTATATTGGCATGTGGCCACATGTATTGTAAGCAGGAGGATGGACACACCAGACTGGTTCCTCTCAAGGGTTATTCGCTCCACCAACTACATTTTATGGAGTTTTTTTTTTTCCCCCTTGCCACGGTCGACTTTGGCTTGCTCACTGGGAGCTTAAAGACTTCTAGGCATGATTTTCTGTAAACCTGTTCACATATGCGAGGAGCTGCATTTGACAGTGGAATATAGTTTGTTAGAACAATAATGTTATGATGGACAAACTAATTTAATCTGTTTGCATAAAATAGTGTTATGTAAAATATACTGAACTGGCAACTTTAAAACTCTTCTACAGTCTCTATGCCTTCCCTAAAATAACGGGAAAAATTGAATTGTATTTATTTAGAATAATTTGATCATTTCCCATGGCACACCTGACAATCTTTCATGGCACACTAGTGGGCACGGTGGTTGGGAAACACTGGTTTAGGTAGCCAAATTGTATTACAGAAGATCTGGCTGACATCTCTCAGACAGCCACGGTTTCTTCTCCCGTTTCCCACATTCACTTTCTTGGAGTGCGTGTGAAGGGCGGGGAGACAGCAATTAACAAAGATTCAAGAATCAAGTTATTGCTTACATTTGAAACAGGAAGCTTTACATCCATCCAACCTGATATTAACAAATAAATCAGACAATGCACAGGAAATTTAGTGATATCCCTGCAGTTGTTGTCTTGACCGGTCTTGAAATAAAATCCAGAGTTCTCTTTGTCTGAGACCGAGACAAGACAGAGTAAAAATGCGGTCGATTCCGAAACAAGACCGAGACCTTCAAAAAGTGGTCGCGAGACAAAGATGTTTACTTGTATATTTATCTGACCTTTATGACACAACCATTACGGTGTTTCTACACTAGAGAGCACACAAAATAATTTTTGCCAGTGAGAAATACATGAACTGGGTTTGAATGTAATTTTAGACTGTGATGACATTAAAAGAATGCTAAATATCCATTTTATTCGTGTACCCCCAGGGGTACGTATGCCCCAGTTTGGGAAACACAGTCATAGAACATTCCTATCCTGGCGGTCAAAAAAAAAAAAAAAAAAAAAAAAAACTTAATTTATGTGCATAAAGTAAATAAAAAGTTTTAGTCTGTTCATATTCTCACTGGGGGATTTTTACACAATGGCCATTACAGCATTCCTATTAGAGGACTAAGTAGTATGTAGTTGTTACTGAGGCTTTTAGCCAAATGATTGCTCATCAACTTGTGGACATATGCAAGGTTTCTGAAATAGTAAACAATATACAGCAAATTAATTAGGCCCACAGAATTATCTCTAGTATATCACATTTGTGTTACACTTGCACAGATTCCTACTACTCCAGACTAAAACCTTTATAATAACAGCAAAGTACCACATCATTTTTTATTCAGTACAGTTGTATGTAGAGTAGCAATATTCACAGATAGCAGTGGCATTCGGTTGAACTCGGTGGTGAAGTGGCTCAGACTAGAAGCACAGGCCAAGGGATGTTCAAATAGATGAAACACAAACCGAACGCAATGATCTTGATCTTATTCTGAGAAATGCTTATAAGAGAGAAAGACGTAATGGCCAAATTCACACCGAATGCTTTTGCAACAATCCATTTGTTTTTCTATGTAAACGTGAACTAGACGAATATCTTTGGTTCCTTTTATTTTGTTTACTCAGCGTTTCTTGCAGGAGCTCAGTTTTTTTAGATGACGTGTTTAATTAAAAAGAACTTTAAAAGCATATTGACAGCTGCTTTGTTAAACTGTATTTATTGTGCAGTGTCTAGCCTTTTTTAGTGCAAGAATGTGATCGATCTGAAGTCATCATTTTACAGTGAGGATTAAAATAAAAAAATAAATAAAGTCATTGAAATCAGATCCGTTTCCGATTTGTTTATACGTTTCTCTCGGCTAAAAGGTTTTCTGCATGTTCAATTCCGACATTTACCTGAATTGTCATCACAAGTATTTGGTTAAACCCTAAATTATGCACATAATTGATAAAAGTTGACTGCATCTGTTCTTGAACTGCGTTTAAATATGAATATGGAATCAAAATGTTAAAATAACAACAACAAAAAAAAATATTCAACAAACAAAAAACCTTTAAATGAACAATCTGCATCTCCATGTCCTCCATGCAAGCCAATTCTTCCTGCTTATCTCCAAATGTGATCTACTCCCTGCACTTTTCCTAATTGCAGATACAATTATTAAACCTATTAGCATTAATATTGTGACATAATATATATGGACTAAAAATTCTATGTTTTTCATTTCAGTTGATTTCACTTTACAAAAGCTTACCAATTAGAACGAAATAAAAGAACTGTTAATAATGTACTTTGTAAAATGACAGTACTATACGCTAATGGGTGGGTGAAATACCAGTTGCAGTGTTGCTAGATATGGCAAGAAATCAAGCAATGTAGTCTGGTAAAACAAGCCCAAAATAAGACACTTTCATCACCAAAATAAGTGAAACAGTTCAATCTTTTTGCATTCTGGAGGATTTATCAGCACAGAAATCATAAACAGTTAAGTATCAATTAAGTATAACTTTATTTATAGATCTGCTTCAGAGTCAAAACCCGGCAGCATCAAATCTCCATTAATGCATCATATCAAACAATAAATGAGTGAATTGTATCTGGATTAGCCATGCATGTACTGTATATGTAATTATAAATAAACTCATAAAAAAAAAAAAAAAGTCTTCTCACGTTCAACTGCTTTTATTTTCATTACCATGAACAAAGATTCAACAACTAAGAAATAAACTTAAGTTTCACAGATATGTGACTAACAGAAATGGAATAATGTGTCCCTGAACAAAGGGGGGGGGTCCACTCCTCGTGGACTGCAGCGGATTTGCCAGTTCTTGCTGTGAGATGTTACCCCACCAAGGTACTTACATGTTCCCAGACATTTCTGGGGGAATGGCCCTAGCCCTCACCCTCACCCTCCGATCCGATCCAACAGGTCCCAGACGTGCTCAATGGGATTGAGAGCCGGGTTCTGGCCATGGCAGAACACTGACATTCCTGTCTTGCAGGAAATCACACACACAGAACGAGCAGTATGGGTGGTGGCATTGTCATGCTGGAGGGTCATATCAGGATGAGCCTGCAGGAAGGGTACCACATGAGAGAGGAGGATGTCTTCCCTGTAATGCACAGCATTGAGAGTACCTGCAATGGCAACAAGCTCAGTCTTATGATGCTGTGACACACCGCCCCAGACCATGACAGACACTCCACCTCCAAATCGATCCCGCGCCAGAGTACAGTACTCGGTGTAACGCTCATTCCTTCAGCGATAAACGCGAGTCCTCTCAGTGGAGAGCACTTTTTGCCAGTCCTGTCCGGTCCAGAGAAGGTGGGTTTGTGCCCATAGGAAACGTTGTTGCCAGTAATGTCTGGTAAGGACCTGCCTTACAACAGGCCTACAAGCCCTCAGTCCAGCCTCTCTCAGCCCATTGCAGACAGTCTGAGCACTGATGGAGGGATTGTGCGTTCCTGGTGTAACTCGGGCAGTTGTTGTTGCCATCCTGTTCCTGATCCGCAGGTGTGATATTCGGAGGTGTTGTTACACATGATCGGTCACTGCGAGGATGTTCGGTCCTTTTAGTCTCCGTGTAGCGCCGTCTTACTTTTGGCATTTTTCAGAGTCAGTAGAAAGGTCTCTTTAGTGTCCCAAGTTTTTATAACTGACCTTAATTGCCTACTGTCTGTAAGCTGTAAGTGTCTCAATGACAGTTCCACAGGTGCATGTTCATTAATCGTTTATGGTTCATTGAACAAGCATGGAAAACATTGTTTAAACCCTTTACAATAAAAGGTGTACATTTTTTTGGATTTTTACAAATTTATCTTTAAAATACAGTGTCCTGAAAAAGGACTTTAGTTGTTAAAAAGTTCTTCAACATACACAAGGGGAAATTAGGCAAAGAAATGTGTGATGCAGCGGTATCCTTCAGGATCAGTGAACGAGTAGTTGGCTTCGGGAGTCCATATAGAATATACTTAATGTGCAAATATAAATAGCACATATATACATTTATGCAACAGAGCTCTTTACTCATCTCACTCGTTTTTTTTTTTTTTTTTTTAAATGAACCAGTTATGCCAAATTAGGAAAATAAATTATTTAACAGTGATCAATATATTAATCTCTAACAGATGAAGGTGCGGGCAGAAGACTGGTATAAATGTTTGTATAACAATGTTTGCCACCTTCTGTACAGGGGTGAAATAGTTTTTTCGTTTTTATTTATTAAAAGTACCCTGTGTGTGTAGACCATTTGCTGGAAGTTTGTCTCACATAATCATCACTGATTTGGTGTGGACAGGGCTTTAGCACAGGCCAAACATTTGTTTCTTGCAGGCCGGATGTGGCCCTTGGGCCACCTATTGAGGAACCCTCACCAAAAACATCATCGGTGCTAGGCACATATCTAAAATTTGAATACACAGGTTTTTTTTTTATTATTCAAATGAGCTTATTAATCTTAATTCTACAAATATTCAAATTGTAATATGACAGCCATACTGATTAAATGTATACCATGGATGCATGTGTTGCTTTGGAGTAAAGAGTCAAACAAATGCATAAGTAAAAGAAAATTCCTACATTTTTCTAAAGCTGCAGTGAAATGAATAATAGTACTTCAACATTTGACTTTAAACCAAACAACATCAAAACAAAATTGTCCACTCTAACTTCAATGTTCCATTGTGCCTACATATCTAGGGATTGGAAGACCTGGTTAGGGCATATCCTTTGGACAGGTCCCCCTCCCGCTTTCACTGGGTGAAGGGCTAATGATAATTATTTCAATAGAAGATGCCTCATGACTGCCTTGTCAAACTGCTGTTATACGTGCATGCATGAGTGTGACTGTCAAGCTAAGTGGAAGAGTCATGATAACAACAGCACAGAGAAAACACAAACATGGCTGTGTGAGAAAACCATTGCCCATTTACATCAAGCCTGTCTGATGGACAAAATGGAGCATGGAATATGACTATGCAGTCCAAGCACACACTAAACATGATGAATAAATGTTTCCATCTCCATAATGCCAGCGCCATCTACCATGCAGAGAACACACTTTGTTAAATAATAGGGATGGGCATTTTGTCTACTCGAGGGGCAATGACATGTACATAACTGCATATATAATAAGTCTGACAAACGTCATTGGTTGCTGCATTGCTTTTGTTCCAGTGTATCGTCCATTCATTATTATAGGCTGTTATAAAATAATCGGTTACAAAATGTACAAAAGATATTGTCATTATGTGAAGATTCACTGCCCAATTCAATGAAAGTATGGCCGTATCTGTCTGTTCTTCCTTCAGGTTACCATAGTAATCTTAGCAATCGTGCACCAGTTTTTTGTAGTGACTGTCTGAACTGTCTATTTTCAAATCGCAGTTGGCTTAACAGGAGGCACCATAACAATCACATTTTTAATATGCATGTTAAGCTAATGTTCAGCTTTGAAGATGATGCATTCTGTTCCATTTAACTGCACTCAGTCTAGATGTTTGAGACACTTGCAATGCATTGAGTCCACTGCCACACGCCTGGTGTGTGTTTCCCAAAGTGTTCGCTCCTGTGGGGAAAGCTGCGATGCTCCATATAGTGGTTACGATTATGATTCGATAACTGTTCCATAGTCGGATGTTCCACCTTTCAACTGGGGAATGTGCAACGGAATGAAACTTTGTCAGACTTCTAACTTGGAAACGAGCGGAAATCTTCAACTCCCATTTCGTTGAGATTAAGGTGTGTTACTTAACGCGAACATGTCAGCACACAAGGTTCACTTTTATTAAATAATATAAATTAACAAGTAAAAGTTCTTACATTAAAGAATAATAAAGTGTTTAGCAAATGTTTTGCAGGGACAGGTGCTACACTCTTTTGAAACACGGTTACACTCTTTTGATTATCGTAGTGATAGCATTGCATCGTCAGTTTGGTTACTCTGACAATCAATGTACCCCTCAAAATCACAACGTAATCAATGACACGTTTGTGTTTAGTTGTCAGGTAAGGGTCACTAAATTTCAAATTAAGTGAGAAGTCACATCATGCATGATCACCATCAATTCACCCGCAGACAGGGATCCCATTACCTGTGCCTTGAAGCTATTTGACTTTAGTCCGAGGAGCATATAAATGCTTACCCTGGCAGAGGAGATTATATTTACCCAGGTAACAGCTTCAGGTGAATGTCAATTAACCAGAAACCACATCCTACAGGTGGAGCAGAACGGTTTGTATCTAGAGTCTGGAATGAATCACCTCCACACTTAATGCAAATATATTCTAAAATGCATTACAAGGGTTCAGTGCCTACTCCTACAATGAATTAAAACAATTAAAATCAACAGAAATTAATGAAAACAAATTCAAAACGTTGCAAAAAATTCAAAATCACTTCAAATTTTACTTAAGAAATGTTACTGTTACTACAGTTATTAGTGGTGCCTGCAAAGGCAAGCATCACTATTCCCATTTCTCAGATTTGGGGGTTAAGGATCTAAACAAGAGGTCTGTGCAGGACTGTTTTCATTCCACTCCCACAAGTTCCTATCACTCACCAGAACGCTCTCGCTAAATTTACTCCATGTTCACCTGCACTCTGCCCGCAGTGATTTTCTTACTGACCGCGCTTGTTCCTACAACCCCGCTTTGTTTTCTACATCTGGCAAAAGCTATACAAGTAGACAATGTGTTCACAAAAACGTTTTATTTTTCTGTTATTGCTATTATCAGATGACTTGCCTGAGGTTGGTTTCTTTAAAACTAAATTCATAATTTTCTAGTCAGAGTTACACATCCACTGATGACAGTGTCCACGCTTTGCTCTGCCATTCTTCTAAAACCCTGTTTCCTGCCTGCCAGCTCTAAATATTGGATAATTTTGTGAATGTGCCGTGTGCACATTTATATTGCATTGTACATTTTTTGCATTCATTAATAAATAGCAAGGATTTCCACAGCAGATATTTCAGGCCATTCTTTGCCCACCCACTCACGTCCATATCTCATGACATCCGCTCCCATCTTTACCTCAGAAATTTAATACCGTTATGCAAGAAATCTAATCAGGTCCCACGGGTGGTCTGCAGGAATGACCTCTTATCTAAACAATTCCCCAATTTCAATTTCAATTTCATCACAACACGTCCCTCAAAATTTGTGCTAGACATGAATATCTAAAATCGTATGGCTTGTTGAGGTGTCATTAGGCCCATTCATTTTATAAGAAATCAGACATTGAATGTTGGTCAAGTATATGATAAAACCAAACTAAAAAGAAAAAAGAAATCCCATAGACTAGCATTAAAGGAGGGACCCAAGCCATTATCAAGTGCCCAGATTATCGTAGACTTGAGGTGAGGTTTTTGATTTAGCCCCCCCTTCACTTCTATTGTAATTGCCTCACTGTAAAAAAAAAGAATACATTTATTTTTTTGCAAAAAGGTGCGACAAGTTTAAATGAACTTGTGATAATCAACACAAGCTTCCAAATGAGCTTCCAATTTGTTTTGAGCCCAGAATATTTAAGACAGAAAGTATAGGTTTTATTCATGGTAGCACAATCTTTGGGATTAACAACGAGGCTGTGAGGGATAGACTTACCATCTCTTCAATGGCAAGAACGATATCAAGCTGTATAAAGCTCCTTGATCACATCTGATTTTCCGCAACTCCTGTTGTCTGGAGTTTTTAGGTCTACCGAATGTTCTTAAAAATATATTTTCAATATTTTGTACGCGGAGTGATCAATAGTCACTTTATACTGCAGTACAGCCCATTGAAGAGACTGCTGTCATTCCCGTTAAAAACCAAAGTTGGAGCTGCTGGGAATAAGGTCTGTGGAGATGGCAGAAACAACCCTCTGTAATGACAAAGCAGAAAACACTTTCTCTCACTGAAGTTCACTTAAACACTCAATGAATTGTGGTCCACAGTTGAAGAAACTGAAACACACAGAGAGCAGAACCACTGACTATGTGACTACAACTGGCTCAGGAGCAAAATAATTTTTTTTTTAATGTAGATTTGCTAAGAATAAAACAGATGATGAAAAAAAAAAAAAAACATCAGCACACAGAACGAGAAAACAAAGAACCGAGCAATCTCCCTCAAATGTGTTAGAATATAGAGAAGAGGGTCTGTTTATGTGTAGGAGTATTGCGATTCTCTGCCTCACTAATAATGTGCTTTTTTTCAAGACTGTGTTGGAAAGCTTCATAACAATATTCCTCAATTGGGAAAAAAAAAAACATTCGAAAGATTTCAGGCTCTACATCTTAATTCACTGACATGAAAAAGCTTTTTAAAATCACTTTATTAGAGAGCTGTTAAGAAAAGCACCAGCAACCTGTGAATAGCCGGTTTACAAGGCTCTCATTTTTATATGTGCTTGGCCTGAAAAGCAATTTTGAGGAATGTTTTTTTTTTTGCCTTCAAATTGCTTCGAAATACCTAGTGGTTTACGCATTACAAAATTAAGTAAGAACAAAATGTATGAGGAGTTTAATAGCATTTACAGATATTGCATTCATTGAACTATGTGGAACACAAGATACCAGCTGTTAGAGAACAAGTAAAAAATTGTTTCAGTGGCCCAGTAAATGTAAGCAAGTACATGGATTTGAATAATCAGATTAAAAAAAATAAATAAATAAATAATATCGGTAACACTTCGCAATAAGGTTCCATTCATTAAAATTGTTTGTAAAAGACCATGATTATCAGTTGGACTTGCACCAGCCTTTTACCAGTCCATTTTCAGAATAAAGTACGCAGGTAGTAAATAGATAGTATGCCACCTGTACACACAAATATAAATACATGAGGCGTGTTGAGGACATGAACTCATCTCTGATCTCTCACCTGTGCCGATGCTCATCGTGTGCTCCCACACCATGTATGACCTGTCTGCTGCCGTGCCTAGCCTCCTTCTCAGACTCAATGTGCGGTATCAACACGTCCTCCAAACCAAAGTCAAAACGCTTGTGTTTGGAATTGTCTGGGAGAAAGAAAAACGCTCCAAAGCACAAGGTGATGAAGGCACTGAGGATGAGGAGGAGTATGAACTTCTCCGAGAGCCGTAACGTAGCTCTATGGTGGGGGAATGAGGAGGCACCTGGCGAAAGGGTAGGTATCCTACGTCCCAGGAGTGGTAAAAGAGCTGGTGTGGTCATATTTTGCTAATGGAATATGGTGGGATAAGGCTCAAGGTTGTTTTGTATAAACCACACTATTATCTCATTGCGGCAAATGCAAGCTTTACTGCCAGATGTCCGTTTATCTCTTAGAAAAGGAAGCTGTCCTGTTCATCTGAAGAACCGATTCCTCTTACTCTGAAAACAAAAGGATACACATTTTCAGATACTGACTACCATGAAGCATTCAACAGAAGCTTGTTGTTAAAATTATTTTCAGTTTCAAAAGGCAATTATGTTGATATGCAGAAAGGGCATGATTCTTAACTTGAATGTGGGTGCAAAGAGGAATACAGCAATCAAAACGAAATACTGGAATGAACGAGAATTTTTCCTCGAGTATTACACCAATAAACAACAAAAATGGGCTTCCGTTTTAGGTTTATAAACAGATACGGATATTTAGTATGGGGATGTTCAAGTTCAAACGCTGAGCTAAAAGTGGTCAAAAATCTAAAGAAAGATATATATTTGGACCATCACACATATAGCATTGATTCACAATTATGTCAAATATGGATAGACTTGGTTCAAATGACTGCTCTGAGAAAACCAACAAGTGTGTATACTAAACTGTATTATGGAACTTCTTTGATTCAATTCAAACAAATGTCTACCTGTTGCACACTGCACTGTGACCTGCCTGCCACAAGCACTATGGCGACTGTAACCACCATGAATCTGCGCTCTGCGCTTGATGTCGAGGCATATCCGTGATCTGTGGAATGAGAGCTAAAGGTCACTGTGCTTTATCACTCTAGCAGGAACCTCTTATTTGGACATTTTTTCTTTCCACTTGCACTCGTTCTTTTTGGAATGTCTGCTGGGTCACACTTCTGCTAAACTATACCATTACTCTGGACTACACTGATGACTTTGGCTCTGTTGTTGGCTGTAGTAGGTATTTTGTGTTTGTCGTTATAGTGTTTGATTTGTTTACATGCATTTCTGTGTCTGAGCATTGGTTGAAAGCTAAAATAAACATGTTGTTATTGATATTATTATAGGTAACTCTAGCCCCTCTCAATGGACTCCTCACACTTCTGTGTTTTGGAATAAACAAGTAAACATTGCAGGGTAAACCTTTGATAAAGTAAATGGGATACCACACAAAATGTCATGTTCGCTAACCCATTTACTCAAACATAAGAAGAAAAACCATCACTATTAAGTTTCTATATTTTTCCAATGAAGAAAAAACAAAAAGAATAGATAGCGATGGATTATGACAGCCAGAAGAGAGTTGGCAAATTTACAGTCATGCACTCAGCTGTATTATAAATCTCATCGCATCTGTGGCAACACCTTTTTATAACCAATTCCAGAGTGATATAACGAATCATAAATCTTATAAACTTACACCAAATAATAAAAATTAAAAAAAAAAATTACAAATATAAAAAGGTTTGCTAGATTTACACTGCTAAATAATGTGAATAATAATATGGTACCACGCATCAATGGCCATGAGGGTGCGACCCGCTCAATGTAAAATTGTTCACCCAAAAATGAAAATAGTCATCATTTACTCACCATCATGTCAAACCAAGATGTCGAAAACTTTCTTCAACAGCACAAAAAGATTTTTTAGAAGAAAATCTCAGCTCTGTTGGTCCATTCAATTAAAGTGAATTGTGACCAGAACTTTGAACCTCCAAAAAACAAATCCAGAATAAAAGAAAACCATAAGAGTTAAGTTGTTAAATCAATGTCTTCAGAAGTGATGTGAAGTAGAAGGGTGAGAAATAGATTACTTTTTAAGTCCTTTTAAACCATAAATATCCGTTTTGACCAGGCCCGACCAGTAGGTGGTGAATGGTGATGTTTGTGAAGAATGGCCAAAACTCAAAAGAAGAATGTGGAAGTGAAATTGGAGATTAACAGACTTAAATATTGATCGGTGTCTCACCCACACCTATTATACCACTTAAGATATGTATTTTACCACTGGAGTCTTATGGATTACCTTTATGCTGACTTGGTTCTGGTCACCATTCACTTGCATTGTACAGATCTAGAGATATACCCTGTCTGAGAGATATCCTTCTAAAAATCTTTAAGTTCAGCAGAAGAAAAACGGTCATACACATCTGTAATTTTTTTCAGCTTTTATTTCTTTCATCACATTCCCAGTGGGTCAGAGGTTTACATACACTTTGTTAGTATTTGGTAGCATTAACTTTAAATTGTTTAACATGGGTCAAACAGTTTGGGTAGCCTTCCACAAGCTTCTAACCATAAATTGCTGGAATTTTGGCCCATTCCTCCAGACAGAACTGGCGTAACAGAGTCAGGATTGTAGGCCTCCTTGCTAGCACATGATTTTGTTGTTCTGCCAATAAAATGTATATCAGACTGAGGTAAGGGCATTGTGATGGCCACTCCAATACCTTGACTTTGTTGTCCTAAAGCCATTTGCCACAATTTTGGAGGTATGGGGTCATTATTAATTTGGAAGACCCATTTGCAGTCAAGCTTTAACTTCCTGACTGATTTCTTGAGATGTTGCTTCAATATATCCACATAATTTTCCTTCCTCATGATGCCATCTATTTTGTGAAGTGCACCAGCCCCTCTTGCAACAAATCACCCCCACAACATGATGCTGCCACCCACATGCAACACGGTTAGGATGATGTTCCTCAGCTTGCTATAGCCTCACCATTTCTCCTCCAAACATAGCGATGGTCATTATGGTTAAACAGTTCAATTTTTATTTCTTTAGACCAGAGGACATTTCTACAAGTAGTAAGATCTCTGTCCCTGTGTGCACTTGCAAACTGTAGTCTGTTATTTTTATGGTGGTTTTGGAGCAGCCTTTCAGGTTATGTCGATATAGGACTTGTTTTACTGTGGATATTGATTCTTGTCTACCCGTTTCCTCCAGCGTCTTCACAGGGTCCTGTGATGTTGTTCTGGGATTGATTTGCACTTTTAGCACCAAATTATGTTCATCTCTAGGTGACAGAATGTGTCTCCTCCCCGAGCGGTATGATGGCTGTGTGGTCCCGTGGTGTTTATACTTGTGTACTATTGTTTGTAAAGATGAATGTGGTACCTTCGGGTGTTTGGAAATTGCTCCCAAGGATGAACCAGACTGTTCTTAGCTGATATCTTTTGATTTTCCAGTGATGTCAAGCAAAGAGACATGGAGATTGAAGGTCTTAAAATACATCCACAGGTACACCTCAAATTCAGTACACCTCCTATCAGAAGCTAATTAGCCAATTTTCTAAAGGCTTGACATAATTTTCTGGAATGTTCCAAGCTGCTTAAAGGCACAGTTAACTTGTAAACTTCTGACCCACTGGAATTGTGATATAGTTAATTAAAAATGAAACAATCTGTCTGGAAACAATTGTTGGAAAAATTACTCCTGTCATGCACAAAGTAGATGTCTTAAACAACTTGTCAAAACTATAATTTGCTAATATGAAATCTGTGGAGTGGTTCAAAAATGTGTTTTAATGACTTCAACCTAAGTGCATGTAAACTTCTGATTTCAACTGTATGAAATCAATTTAACAGCCATGACCCCTCAGTCTATTTGAGACCATTTCAACTTGAGTTCTACTAGCATGAGAGTTTGGCTATATAGCTGAAAAAACAATTTAGGATGAAAAAAAAAAAACAGTTCTGTTTCTGATTCCTCTTAACAGCCATACAAGTACTTTTGAGAAAGATATACAATTTGGAAATAATAAATGCAATTAATGTTGGATTTACTGCCTTTATCTCATTATTTTGTAACAGGCTAATTTCATATTTTAACAGAACTGATTCTTGCAAAAGGTTTTAATGCAGACTGATTATTGCATATATGTTATTGCATTTAATTATATATATATATATATATATATATATATATATATATATATATATATATATATATATATATATATATATATACATACATACACACACACACACACACACATACACACACACGTTCATTTTTTTATAACATACAAATAATTACAACAAAATTCAGAATGTGTACCTTAAACAACAAATTGTCATATAACAATTAAGTAATTGCTCTGATTTAAGTTTCACAAGCCTCAATAATGAACATGAAATTAATGAACCAAAGAGTCACTGTGTTAAGTTATATACACCGGCCCTAGCCACCTAAGAAAATACAGACCAAAGAAAACCATATATCTAACTCAAACATCAGATGACATTAATACTGTAATTGGATAAAATTAGCTTGGTGTTGCATAATGAATGTTAGATAGAAACTGCTCTGGTAACAGAAGAATTCAGAAGGACTTGGCAATATGAAGAGATAATCGAGAACTGATCTTATTACACCCACCATGAGCAGATGTTGAGGCGTTCAGCTTCACGTCATCAGTATAGTGCGCTCAAACTAACAACTTTCAATGGCTTACTGATCTTCATCGTATGTGTAGGCATACATCATTTTAGAGATACTTTTCAAACGTATTATTCATGTCTTTGTGTAAAGCTTTTTAATAAGGTAATACGGAGTGCACGTTTAAAGTTAAGCGCATAATCTCATAACAATATATGTTTAGTGTATGAGCACCAAAATAAACTGCGCCTATCAGTCACACTTTGAACAATACTCATGACAGTGTGACACCTGTACAAGTGTTGATGCTTGATTACAGCGTCTAATCAAAACAGCCCACCTTAACTTTATCTTAGAAAAAATATGAATGTTTTAACAAAACAAATGCGTGCACATACCGTGAGGGTCTTTTTTATCATTCTGATCCATGATCCTCGCTTTGATCCAAGTGCTTCTTGATGTCCAGGCGCGTTGGGTCGTGTCGTTATCTGCAAGATTAACGATGACTCCGCCCTCACCGCCCGTTGGACTTATTAATTATGTAATTAATGCAATTCAAATGTTATCGGTCCAAAAACAGCTTGTTAAATCAAAAGAATACTATCACAAGCTTCTAAACATACCGCGACCGCATACAGAGCAATGTGTAATTACTGTGAAAGCATCAGAAGCTTCCGTAACGCTTTGTTGTATATAGAAGAGATCAACAAAGTTCCCCCGTGACATTATGCGTTTCAAACGGTAAATATCGCGGAGTGAACAGACGGTGTTTCAGTACAGGCCTGATCCACTTGATGCCGTGGCAACGTCTCTCAATGAGCCAACCTGACTAGCCTATCCAATAATAAAAGTAAGCCGTGGTGCTTCGAAACGTTGAAGCGGTTGGTCCTCTCTACATACTGCCTTGTTTTAATAAACAAATTAAACCTGTGCTGGACGTGTGCTGTGCCTTTTTTAAAATCCAGTGAAGGCATGTAGCTGGCAGTCGTGAAGCGGACCAATCCCGTCCTGCAGCTGCCGCATCACCTTGTCGGTGCCTCGGGATAAATCAACGCCATGGATCAGAAATCCACCATTAATGTCTGAAAGCACAAGGTGCCAAGTTTATGTCCATGTCCCTGCCTCGGAGCAATGAAACCTTTGAGATTACCACCGCCTCCCTTATGTCTTCGTCCCTCCTTTATTTCTGCAGCCGTGTGCGCCGCCAATCTCCAATGTCCAGGATGTTGTTACTGCAACAGTTACTCCTCCTCTCGGTCCGCCAACATCCCGTCAGCTGCCGGTTGGTAAACCAAGGGAGTGTCGCGCAATTACGAGTTTCGCTGTGCAACGTTGAATAAATGGAGGTAAAAGGACAGCATGGGTGGAGAGGTGAACAGCCAATCATAAAATGTTTACAAAAAAAAAAATCGAGGTTGCTGTAATGAACTTACAATGGAATTGAATGTGGCCAATTTTAAACCAGGGTTTAAAGGCATAAATTTGAAGACTATAATTTTACAAAGCACAAGTAAATGTTTCTATTAAAACTGTGTTATTTGAGCTGTAAAATTGTTTAAATTGTCATTTTTACAATTGTTTTCGGGTTTGTTGACATGAAATTGTCATGGCAACGAAGTTGTAAAATTAACTATAACTTTAAACAGAAAAGGTTGGTAAGTGATTTTCTCACACTAAAATCATGTTAACATATTGCTTATGTCTTGTGGCTATACATTTGAAACAGTGAGTTGTAATATGAAAATATTGGCCCCCCTTTCACTTCTATTGTATGTGCCTCACTGGAACACAGATTTGTTACTTTTTTTTAAAGAAAAGGAGGAACATATCAAAATAATTTTTATGGTAATCAATATTATGCCACAAATGCGGTCAATTAAGATTAACTTGTAATGAAACTGGAATATTCCTTTTAAGAAATGTTCAATGGTACCTGCAGGATTTCATCACAGTGAACACAGAAACCCAATTAAGTAAAAAAAAAAAAAAAAAGTGCACCCTTGTAGAGAGTTTGTTATTGTTTGTTTGTTTGTTTGTTTGTTTGTTTTTAATGCCATGCCAGCTTCTATGGCTATTTACATGGCGAGAAACTTGTAAGGAATTCTATAAAAGGTATTTTTCCTAAAAACTCAAATTGTGTTCGTTTTTTTTTTGTTATCTTCCAGAGTGCTGACTGAATACAAAAGGTTTCTCATGGGGTTAAGACCAGTAGTCTAATAAAACATGTTTCAGGGATAATGGATTCTGGCAGAAGGTACATATTTGTGAATCTTCTCCTAATATTAAAAACTTGTGTCAACCTGGAGTGACTAATACGACAGTGGGTGTAAACAATCTGGTCCCAGCTATTTGAAAACAGAGAGGAACTTTTTTGCCAATAGGGCTGATTTCATGGAGTTTGTTCATGATGCATTGATCCCACTCAGTTTGCCATTTGTTTGCCACTTTTTGAAATCTGCTGATAAAGCCTCTTTTGCGGCAGTGTCTGCTTCCTAATTTCCTTGGATTCCACAGTGTCCAGGTACACAGCTGAAGCAGATATTGAAATTTTGGACCACCAAGTCCAGTAGTTTGCATAGAATCTTTACAAGCATTGGGTGATCATTTTTTATAGATGACATTGCTTGAAGACATGATTTTGAATCTGAAATTATCAGAAATTTCTCTGTTGCATAGTCTTTATGAAGTTCAGTGCTAAGACGATAGCATTTGCCTCTGCTGTAAAAATTGAGCTGTGATTGGGGATGGATATTCCTTTATGGTAGATCACAAATGCAGCTCAGATTTTCATCTATCTGTATATATAGGGATATGTGATGGAAATATTTCTCTAATGAGAAGGCGTTGTTGTTGAATGTTATTTGGGTGGATTTCAGATTTTTTTGTTTCTTGTTAAGTCAAAGATTATTTTTATTTTTTTAAAGTTCCAGCTCGGATCTACTTTGAGATTTATAGGCTTGAAGGGGATGAGAAAACAGGATGGTAGGCTGGATTGTCTTTGTTGGTCTTCAGCTTTGTTGTATACTGTAGGGTTAGTTTCAGGCATCTGTTCTCCAGAGAAAGTTAATTTGCTTATACATGCAAACTTTGAATTGGCAAGGTCCTATAGGCCCCTAAAGCCAGATGTACGCCTTGATGTACAGTGTCGAAGAGTCGGATATATGATTTCCTGGCTGATCCATACACTATACTTCCATAATCCAGGCGTGATCGAATTAGTGCTCTGTAGAGATTTAAAAGAACTGAACTTTCTGAACCCCATTTTGTTTTAGCTAAAACCTTTAAAATGTTCAAGGCTTTAAAGACATTTATCATTTAAAATATTTTTGAATAAAATATTTTTGTGATAAAATTCAGTTTACTGTCAAGAGTTACTCCAAGGAATTTGGTTTCCTTAACAACTCTGTGTTCACCATCCATGAATATCTCTGGGTCAAGATGGAGAGAGCGTTGCTGGAAAAAATGCATACAAACCATTTGTCTTTGAAAACCATTTACTGACCAGGACTGCATTCTGTTAATAGTCAGCTGGATTTTTTGTTCAATGTTATTCATGGATTTGCTTCTGTAGCAAATACCAATGTCATCAACATAAAGACTGAAATGGATACCCGACGGCTTTTGAAATCTGCTGCCAGAGAGAGAACTACAGCGTGTGATGAAAGCAGCCCAACAGGTCATCAGATCGGAGCTCCCGAATCTGTGTGAAGTCTACAGCAGTCGGCTGCAAAGGAAAGCTTGCAGCATTGCCAATTCAATCTGGACACTCCCTGTTCAGCAGTCTACCATCCAGCAGGTGATACAGGACAATACAGTGCTGTACAAACAGACAGAGGACCAGCTTTCCAAGAGCTGTAGCTTCCACCATCCCTATACAGGATCATGGCCTAGAATGTTGGAGCGCTTCCCTCACTGGATATCTCACACATGCTGCTACCAGTATTCTTTTAGTATACCTTATTTATTGACTTGATTTATGTACACCCTTTACTAATTACAAAGGTCTCTTATCTTGTTTATAGATCAATGGATTTGTATTGCTATCATAAGCTATCTTGACTGAGCCATACAGAATTGCATTGTAATAGTTTCAATGACAATAAAGAAATCTGACAAAAGAAAAAAAGCACAACTTACCAACACCATATGTAGTGGTCAAAATTTTAAGAAACAAAAACACCTCTATGCACAATGGTTACCCTGGCAACAGAATGGGGTGGGGAGAAGACCATGCCACCCTGGGAATTGCACACAGGAAAATGATTTAACTCAGCCAAAATGTCATTCAGGTTCATTTATGCAATGAGCAGTGACAAGAAATCCAAAAGTCACAATTTGTATTAACAAGCACACACATAAAAAAAGGGGGAAATAACTTATAATAAAATCACAAGCCACAAGCTCTCTTTTACAATTCCAAAATAGTAAGTGACCACTAGAATAAAACCATCAATTTAGCTCCTAGAAACAGAGTGAAGTCTTACCGGAAGAGAGATTTCTAGGGCATGCTGCAGACTAGCACCGCAGTCATGCCATAAGATAAGTGTAATGAAAGGCAACCACCACTAGGGAGATTGTCTCTCCAACAGGTAACTCCACTTGAACTAGAAAGCAAAACAAAATTTAAGGCAGTAGCACAATTAAAGTCAGTACCACTAAATACCCTTATGATTACCTCCACAAATTACCTACAACAATGGGGGTATGCAGATGATATGTCAATGCAGAGAATATATGGCCTGGAAAAGCTACCAGCCCAATTCCCCATGTAAAAGAGAGCACAAATAATCAAATGAAGAAAAAAAAACAAAGATAAATAATGAATTATACAAGAGTCACACACAGCCCACACTTTTAAGGATCAACAGACAACAAGTCAAATAGGTCAAATAAGGAAAAATTAATGGGATTTTCGCACAAGTACCAAAGAAGTCAAAGCGTCACTTTCACGATGTTATGCAAGCCAAACTGGAGTTAAAGCAGGCATCAGCGAACCAGTAGGGTACATATCCACCTTCCACAGGAAGTTACCAAATTGTTGTTACCACAGAGGTTTTTGTAGTTTACCATTACGACTATTCCTTTGTCAGGCCAGCATCCATCAAAGGACATGTTCACATTCTGCTGAGTGGCAGAAAAATGAGGCCATTTAGATCAGCCTGTGTCTAAGTCCTTGAGCTGCCATAAGTGCAGTTATTTTTTCTTGATTTATAGATGATTTACCTGATAAACCCACAGAGAGTCTCAGTGCTGTTGAAGGCTGGGGGGAAAATTCATGTGTGAGTCATGCTCAAGAAGGCAGCAGCCAAGGCACTGGACAAGCTGTCATTCAGTTTAAGAGGCACGCATTTGACACCCTGACAGAACATACTGTCAGAAAGTCGTTTAGTTCTGCTAAGTTTCCCAGTTTTCTTGAAGAATAAGACATGGATCACTGGCCAACCACACACAACAAAGAGATTGGATAAGGAGAAAATAATTTGCCACAATCCATTGTGAAGGCAAAAAGATGGGAGGACAAAAATACAGGGAAAAGCAGGGGATACTTATTTTTTGAAAGATTTATCTTTTACTTTAAGAGCAGTAGAGGTGAGACCATTCTCCAGTGGGCATGCATAATGAGCCAGGATGTGTTCTGATCTTGTGAACTGCGGAACGGTGAACTATGACAGTTTAAACCCAGCAAGCAAATGAATGTGAAACAGCTTCAACCTTGAGAAGTGAGTCGATTGGCTCCACAGGCCAAAGCATCTGTCAATTGCATATCCTGTCACCAATAAATGTAGATAAGGGTGACTGTATCTGACATTTCAGTTAATGAAGCGACACAGCACTCGCCCATATGCCAAGAAAAAGGGAACCATCATGAATCGAAAGAGGGAGTGTAGCAGGCAAATAAGGAGTTTCCTGAGCAGAGGAAATCTGGTGTTCAGTGGTGTTCCAAAGCAATGATAGAACTAGAAGATCTGTCTAACAATAGGTCTAACAACTGAATCAGGCATTGGGTGTCAACAATAGAGTCAGTACTAGAATCCAGGTAGTAATGTGTGCTAAACTAGTACTGCAGGTTAAAGCAGTGATTCCCAACAAGGGTTAATTGGATACATTTTAATTTCTTTTAGTAAAGCCATTAAATATAAATGATGACAATAAAACATTCTGGGCTGTCAATTAAATAACAATTCGTGAATATCAAAACATCAGATATAAAACTGTCAAAACTTGAGAAAGGGAGAGAAAGCTATGGTGGTTTTTCATCCAAAATTTCAGTTGATTTATTTTAGGTTAAAAGTTAAACATTTTAATAATTTCTTTTCTAATAATATTAGCGATCATGCCAAATGATGTCCAGTATAATATCAGTAAAAACAAATAAATACATTAAAAAACATTTGGTGTTGAGAAATGGGTATTTGAGCCTTACTAATGGGTTGAGGTACATAAGACAAAAAAGGCTAGGAAACATTGGACTAAATTCATCACATTGAGAAAATCCAAATAAACATATTAAGAGCACTTTGTATGACGTTTATTGATAATGACAAATTATTCATGTCATTCATTTTGAGAACATCCTTACTATACAAACTTTTTCACAACTACCTAAAACTTTTGCGCAGTACTATATATGAAATATCATACAAAATTACAGCCAACAGTTTACAAATGTCCCAGTTTATGAAACATAATTCTGGGAAATGTTGCAATGTAGGCTTACTTTGCCAAAGTACTGCATGCTTTGAAAGCATAGAACTTTATTAATGCATTAACATGTAAATGAGTCACTAAATAGGATGTGCAGTACAGCATTTATTAATTATTAGGCTATGTTATGGAAACTACATTTCTCTTGGTGAATGAATTATTGACAAACTGCTGATGTTAACTAATCTAACTGAATAGTTCAGTCTCAAAACAGTGCTGGATTCAAAACTATCTGGCAAATGTTTTATACCTCCATTCAACCCTTGTACTGAGGGGATAAAGAAGCTTTTAGCTCAGGTTGTCAAGCATTGTCATAACAATCTGGTCTTGGTGCTGTGAAATGACATGTTGCTTACAGGAGAGGAAGTGCTCTCAGATTAGAGATCCAGGCAAGGACTGCAGGTGAACACTCAAACTTTAGTCACATACTAATGGATACAACAAAAACAGAGTGTGTACATTTGATATAGCAACTGACATACATTTACAAAAGGACATGAGAAGAAACAATATGAGAAAATGCCTGTTGCGGTGAATATTTGTCAGACCTCAAGTATGATTGATGTGAAGATGCAAGAGGCTGAAAATGCATACCAAACAAGAAAATGTGTTATTGACAGAGAGACGATGGATGCAATGAAAGAAAGGTTGAGAAGAGGAGGTACTTGGGTTGACATTATTGAGCTTAATTGTCTAAGTACATCCCATAACAACCAATATTATAGTGAGCAGCCCTTATGCCCAGGAGAATTATGTAAAGATGCACACAGAAAACGTGCCCACCAAGGAATATGATGTCCTCGGCAAACAGGCAAACAATCTAACAATGCACATCATTAGTTACTTCTTCTGGATAACAAACAACAAATAAGAATTTGGTTGTGTCGGAAGCACCCTAACAATATGCATTCCAATTCAAAAGACCGAGTCTACTTATTCAAATGTATTTATTTTGCATTTGCAAAGGTGTTAACATGCTAGATGTCACAAATTTGCTTGCTTTTGATTAGTGACCTAATGCAGAATTCTAAATATTTCTTGTTCAATTTACGTCATCCTATTTATTTAACTATTTTATTTTATTTATTTTCATTTATTTCCAAACTTGTTTAATTCAAGTTTTAAATAATTTAAGTCCCAGACTCAGACTTTTCAATTGTGGTTTTATTATTAGATTTGTAAATGACTCAGCAACATATATTATTACTTTGTATATTATGATTAAATATTGGCACATAGACTACTCCTGCACCAGACTGCAAAATTCATCATTGGTCTGTTGCAAGACCTGTTTGTTAAACAGAGATCAGTAGCACTTATTACTGTAATACAAATCTAAATATGACACACTTTGCTGCCAGGCCCAGCACCACAGGTGGGCCTGGGTGGGACTGGCCCACCCAGTCAAGAGCTTGGCCCACCTTGACAACTACACACCCACCCTCCCAAATTTTCAGCACGTTCGGAGAGTGTTATGGCCTACTTTACATCTTAGAGGCCCTGTTTGGTCAACCCACCTTCATTCAACCCGCATCCTGACAGCCATTTAGATTGTATCCAGGTCATGACCCCCCCAACCCCACACCCAAGAGAGGGTGCGCAACATGTAGAAGAGCTTGTAATCCATACATTACACCACTGAAAAACACACACACACAATCATGGTAAGAAGTTTCCAGGCATACAGAACTACTAATGTCTTTGACTGTGTGGGAGAAATTTCAATGAGAAAATTGAGAGTTCAAAGCAGAAATGAGTATGGTGTCCTTGCAAGTCCGAGCTGATTGACTGGGTACTTCAATCTACTTAAAGTGTGTGTGTGTGCATTGCATAATAAAAAAAAACTAGAGGTTATTGTCTGATGTCTCTCCTTTGATTAATTACATTATTATATATTTATTTTGTAGATGAAGGTGAATGCTCTTCAATCAGAATATACTTTCTAAATTTTGGCAGTTTAAAGAGTCTTTCATTCTTTCATCTAAATGTAATGAATAAATGATACAAGAACACTATTTGAGATTTATTTATTTATTTCTACACATTTCAGTTCTTACAGCACTTCTATGCATATTATTTTAAAGCAGATTACCTACATATATATTGAATACAAGAAATATTGCATACAGATAAACTGTTGAACGTCTGTTGCAGATAAAGCCCCCTGCGACACATGGCCATGCCTTCTGTATTTAGGGAAACTACTTTAAACTTGGTGGGCTGCAGCTCACAGCTCCTTTCCTAAATTAACAAGACCTGATGGAAAGAGGAACACAAATGCAGTTAAGGTAATTGCTGAAATTTAAGAGTCCTTAAAGCATTAGATCATCCAAAAAGGATCTCATCAATTACTCACATCCCAGATGTGTATGATTTTTTTCTTCAGAACACAAACAAAGATTTTTGGAAGAATATCTCGGTTCTGTAGGTCTATACTATACAATGTATGTAAATGGTGGCCAGGCCTTTGAAGCTGAAAATAGCAGATAAAGTCAGCATAAAAGTAATCCATCAAACTCTTTTGGTCTGTTCTCACCCGAAACCAGCTAGATCACTTCAGAAGACATTGATTTTTACCACTGGAGTTTGATGGATTATTTTATGCTGATTTGAAATGCTTTGTAGAGCTTCAAAGGCCTGGCCACCCATACACTTACATGGTTTGGACACAAAGAGCAGATATATTCTTCTAATAATCTTTTTTGTATAATTTGTATTCTGCAGAAGAAATAAAGTAATACACACAGATGGCATGAGGGTGAAAGTAAATGATGAGAGAATTAAAATGTTTGTGTGAACTAACCCTTTAAAAAGCAATGGAAGTCCCTCACTAACCACTGCTGCCATCTAGTGTTAGAGGAATCCAGACTGTTGTTTAAAACAGTCCCACCATTAATTGGCCAAGATTGAGTTGTGGTAAAAATGTATGTTTTCCTTTTATCTAAAAATCTAAGAATGGGTGTGGTAAGATTTATCAAATAGACTTCCAGTCAAGTTTTTATACACTTGACAGAAATGTCTCTAACATATAAAGAAAAACGTTTGATCTAAAAGCTTAAGCTTAAATGCTTGAAATTGTTTTTGTAGACATAAATAAATAGTCTTTCTCTGAACTCTTTACAAAACAAAAATTATTATTATTTATGAGTTGGACCAGATGGAACACCTTCAATGGTATTAAAAGAGAATTTGTTTTCATAATATTGTTTCATATAGTATCATTTGTTTTATTTAATAGTTTTGAGGACTTCACTCTAATCCTAAAATGTAGAAAATGGGTATAATAAAAAATTAGTTGGTCTGTCCAAACTGGTAGTATACTATTAAAAGTAAAATTATTCAAGAAAACAAAATAGCAAATGTTAACATTGAATTAAATTATCACCCAATAAGCAAGGTAAACTAGCTGGGGGTGAGATCCATATTAGAAAAATAAGCAGATATGCAGAAAATACAGACATTTGTCTAGCTGAAAGCAACTTCTAATGCATCATGAACTCCCTCTGCTTTTAACAGGTCTGGGTCATAGACATGACACTAAGCAGGGCACAAAGTAAAACAGATCATATTGAGAACACCATAAAATGTGTCAACAATTTATGAAGCGCCACTCATCACAGTGGAGAGGTAAGTGTTGTTTAATCTGAGGTAACTAGTACTGTATATAAAGACAGTTGAAATGGTAATTCTGATACATGGAAGTCTGCAGAACAAAAGGCATTCTTTGGTATGGAGTCATGCACACATAAAAATACACCATTATAGTTGGATCTATTTCTAACATGTTACATACATAATGTTGCTGGGTAATTTCAAAGAAAACATGCTGATTATGATTACAAAAGGGAACAATGATGCAGGCACAAATAATAATAATAAAAAAGACGTTTAAAATAACAATACTGAAGATCTGAATATTTGAAGAAATGTGACATTCTTCAAAAATGATCCACATTTTAGAAATGTTTACAATAATTATACAGAAACATTTAGTGTTTTCTAAAGACACTACAGTAAGTACAGTTGAGGTCAGAAGTTTACATACATTTAAACATTTTCAAAATTCCTGACATTTCTACGTAGAAAACATTCCCCGTCTTAGGTCAGTAAGGATCACTACTTTATTTTAAGAATGTGAAATGTCAGAATAATAGTAGAGAGAATTATTTATTTCAGCTTTTATTTCTTTCATCACATTCCCAGTGGGTCAGAAGTTTACATACACTTTGTTAGCATTGCCTTTAAATTGTTTAACTTGGGTCAAATGTTTTGGATAGCCTTCCACAAACTTCTCACAATAAATTGCTGGAATTTTGGCCCATTCCTCCAGACAGAACTCTGTGTAACTGAGCCAGGTTTGTAGGCCTCCTTGCTTGCAAGCACTTTTTCAGTTCTGTTTCTATCAGATTAAGGTCAGGGCTCTGATTGCCACTCCGATACCTTGACTTTGTTGTCCTCAAGCCATTTAGCCACAATTTTGGAGGTATGCTTGGGGTCATTGTCCATTTGGAAGACCCATTTGCGACAGAGCTTTAACATCCTAGCTGATTTCTTGAGATGTTGCTTCAATATATCCATATAATTTATCTTCCTCATGATTCCTCATCTATTTTGTGAAGTGCACCAGTCCCTCCTACAGCAAAGCACCCCCACACCATGATGCTGCCACCCCCATGCTTCAAGGTTAGGATGGTGTTCTTCCGCTTGCAAGCCTCACCGTTTTTCCTCCAAACATAGCGATGGTCATTATGGACAAACAATACAATTTTTGTTTCATTCTACCAGAGTACATTTCTCCAAAAAGATCTTTGTCCCCATATGCACTTGGAACCTGCAGTCTGGCTTTTTTATGACAGTTTTGGAGCTGTGGCTTCTTCCTTGCCAAGCAGCCTTTCAGATTATGTTGATGTAGGAGTCGTTTGAATGTGGATATTGATACTTGTCTACCTGTTTCCTCCAGCATCTTCACAAGGTTCTTTGCTGTTGTTCTGGGATTGATTTGTACTTTTCGCACCAAACTACATTCATCTCTAGGTGACAGAATGGGTCTCCTTCATGAGTGGTATGATGGCTGTGTGGTCCCGTGGCATTTATACTTGTGTACTATTTGTTTGTACAGATGAACGTGGTACCTTCAGACCTTTGGAAATTGCTCCCAAGGATGAACCAGACTTGTGGAGGTCCACAATTTCTTTTCTGAGGTCTTGGCATATTTCTTTGATTTTCCCATGATGTCAAGCAGAGAGCCTTAAAATACATCCATAATTCAGTACACCTCCTATCAGAAGCTTATTGGCTAATTGTCTAAAGACTTGACATAATTTTCTGGTATTTTCTAAGCTGCTAAAGGCACAGTTAACTTGTAAACTTCTGACCCTCTGGAATTGTGATATAGTTAATTAAAAATGAAACAATCTGTCTGTCTAAACAATTGTTGGAAAAATTAATCATGTCATACACAAAGTAGATGTCTTAAACAACTTGCTAACATTAAATCTGTGGAGTGGTTAAAAATGTGAGATTTAATGACTTCAACCTAAGCGTATGTAAACTTCTGACTTCAACTGTATGTTCTACGTAGACATTATTTTTCCTTTATTTAGCAGACATTTTATCGAGAGACAAAAGACAAAACTTGATAAATTGGTACATTTTTAGTTTCTATTTTTTGGCTGGTTGAGTATTTGAGTTTTATGGTAACATTTTCTCTTGTTATGTAGGGAAAAGAGATGCTTGTTTGTCTCAGAGCTCCACAGTCCTGAGATGTCCACGAGGAGACACTGCACCCAGAGTACGCAGAATACACTCGGAGGCCTCCACAACACTTCCACAACATGACCAGTGGCGCTTACCAGGGTGTCCTTTATGGCCATGCCCACAACCCTGAAACCCACCTACAGTTAGTGTACACACACACAAACAGATACAGGCATGTTAATTGATATGGCCGATACGACTGAATATTTTAGCATTTGTATCCCAACAATACTAACAGGAATAATGTATCAGCCGTTACCACATTTTTGTTGTAAACTGGCCTTTTATTATATTAAAGTAATATGGATGCATGTGTAAAGCATGCATTATGCTAGTGTACACATCTCTATCAAAATAAAAAAAATTGTGTCCCACAGAAAAAAGAAAGTCATACGATTCTGAGATGGCATAAGAGTGAGTAAATGGTGAGAGAATTATCATTTTTATTTCTTTAACACTTGCTCCAGTTACCTGGCATTGTACCAGGACAGCCACAGCGTGCCTCTTTAGCGCCCCCACCAGAGCAGAAGGAACAGCAATGGAATATACCATGGTGACGTCTGAACTTTCTCTTCACAGTTAGCACGAAAGGTGAACCCTGAAACAAAACGTATTGTTTGTCACTTGTTCGAACATTGTACTGAACCAGTACTAAAAGCATTTAACTAAATAGTTACCTGGACATGCTGTGCTTTGACACAAACCCACACAGAGTAGAGACCTGGTTCAACAGGGGTGTAGGAGACATCATATGAGCCATCACTGTTATCAACCACAGCCGCCTCCACAGAGCTATAATGTGATAGTGGGGAAAAATAAGATTATAAGATCTATAATATAAGATATTAGCTCTTCCGTTTTGTATCTGTTGCATTTTCTAAAAGGCATGCTTGGACAGAGCAAAGAATCAATGATATTCAACAGACATGTTTGAATTCCTCTCCACTGACAATGAACAAAATTAAACATTTTGACAATGATAATTAAATCTACCTTCTCTTAGTTTCCTTATTAAGCTCACAGAAAACAACGATTGCCTTTGCTTGAAAAAGCGGGGTTTAAGAATAAGTAAATTAAATTAAAAGTTCCCTTCAATTTAATGATATATTTATACACTGACGTTGGTTGAAATCCCTCTAATTGGTATGGATGGCTAAAACTTTTGATGCTTGGGCCATGTGGAGCTATTAGTGAAAGTATTATCAAATGATTGACATGTGCATTCCTGTCTGGCACATTTTTCCCATGGTGATCATATACTCACCAACCCTTCTTCTCCTTGTGTACTATGCTGACCAGCACAGGGTCTCCTCCTCTGCCCATCTGCTCTCCAGAAGAGTCTCTGCAAACCAGAGTGAACTCCCCCCGTTGGCCTTCACGACCTCGCTCCACACCTGCGAGTTATTTCCAGAGATATCACACACATAGTCCGACACATGTGGGCTGACAATGGTATGTTTAAAATGCCAAAATGGACACTTTTCTGATGCAAGCAAATACTAAAATATAAGAAAACAGAAATCATGCACTATCCATCAACAAGGCTGTGAACAGCTTTCGGACAATGTGGATAACATCACAATAGCAAAATATTGCAGGCATAATCAAGCTCCAGTGGATTTTTGTTCAGTCAAGCTAAATTGTGCACCTGTCTGCCGATTAAAGATGGTATTCCGATGATGTAACGACAAGCTCAGTCTCCATATTGTCTGGCGACGCTGATGTAAATAGTTTGTCTGGCTTAAGAGTAGTATTTAAAGTTGGGATATAAATTTACAGGAAAGTTCATTTGATTTTAAATGGTAACCAGATAAATTGTATACTAGTTGCTGTAAAGGGTGAAGTGGAACAAATAAGTGGAAAACAGAGCACTTAGTAAGAAAAGGACTATGTAGTTAGAATGAGGAATGAGGATAACACAGTGGGTATCATTATCATGTGGGTAGAATCAGAAGCGATTTTCTTAGCGGCACGTGAAGGATTAAATCCACCAATTAAGTTTATCTCCAGTCACAATGTTATCAATGTCTTCGTTTATCTCGTTGGTCCTGTGAAATGCACTGCTTTGTTTACCCAGTGTCTGATGACAATATGGCGGTGGGGGCGTGTTGATGACGAATTAAAATACCATCTATACATTACACAATGCGTAATGGACCATTTGAAGGAAGGATTTAAAATATGGCAGGTTAATTACAGGTTGCGTGTCTTTTTTAGAACAAGCATGCACACGGAGTCAAGGCCACATGTGATCCAATTAACGTGCATACATCCTGACGAAGCCAAGCTACGATCGTATCAGTCAGACTAAAGCGTTTACATTACATTTAACAAAGAAAAGATTATTGTTTTAGTTTGACTGAAATTAAACTTTTAAAATGAATGTGAGTGTACTAACAGTGATGAAAGTGATGATGCACCAGTACCTTAGTAATATTTACCCATTACCTTCAGTTGCAGTGGAGAGATGGGCAACTTTCTCAAAATATATCATTTTGGGGGAAAAGATTGGGAAATATTTTTCTTTTCTTTTCAATGAAACAATTTTTAATGTGATCTAATAATTCATGAAGTGTTAAAATATGTCCTAAATTATACCCACACAATGCCTTAAAAAGTCTAAAATGTATTTTGCCAAAAAAAAAAATTCAGACAGACAACAATGCTCCAGCAAACTGAATATCTAAAAGTGAACAGCATTGCATTCTCCATTGCAGTCTGTTTGTCATTCAGATTGTAAGGGTTATGACTGTTTGGAAAAGTGGTGAGTGTATACCTGATGAGGCATGCTGGGACAGAGCTTGAAAAATGACCCTTACAGGCACACTTTACAGGGCTCTAGAGTGCGACCAACTTGGTCGTAAAATTTGTAAGGGTGCGACAAATTTTTTTCCTTGGTCGCACCGGTGCACCTAACGTCCTCGCACGCATCCGCTGCTTCTAGGCGAACTTTTTTTTTTTCCCGCAAACTAAGCGTTTGTTCTCCAAGACAGAACTCACTCATGGTTGGATCATATTGTGGTCTAAACCAATCAGAGACAGAGATGGGGCGGGTCTTTTCCTCTGATTGGCTGTGGTCCAGATATTCATGTAGGCTCCGTGCTGTGTGATTGAAATTGCGACCGGAGCAAAAAAGAATCAGTTACGGCAATCAGCATCAGCAAAAAAAAAAACAAAAAAACGCAGAAGTCGAATAATGAAAAGAAATAGACCCATAGAGAGTTTTTTCTGTAAGAAAAGTAGGCCTGTTCCTCCCTACACTCTACCCGGTCAATGCTCCGACAACAGCCCAGACACGGAGCTACTTCAGCCAGTCTCCCCAGTCCCTGGTAAGATGCCAAGTCCCGGTCCTTCGTTGGAGATGGCATCCGACTCAGAGACGGAGGTAGAGCCTAACGTTACCGGGCCCGAGATAGAGACTCAAAATAAAAAGGGAAAAACATATATATTTCGTAAAGACTGGTTAGACCAGTTTCCCTGGTTAAGGTTTAATAAGAAAGAGAACATAATGCACTGCATTTATTGTAAAGAATGGCCAGAGCATGGCAGGGAACAGTGCATTTGTAAGTGGATCAACAACGTTTCGAATCGAAACGCTGAAAAAGCACAATATTTAAAAAAAAAACACACTTCATGACTAAAGTGGCTCCTCTTCCGGCTGCATTTCAGCGACAGGCAGCAGCTATCAGGTCCTCAGAACAATCAGAGATGATAATAAAATTCAACGTCGCCTATAACATCGCAAAGGGAATTGTTGAAATGTTTTATTTTGCTTAATTTTTTTTAGTTTGGAAGCTCAGAGAAGCACTTTAAACATTTTTTTTTTATTTTTTAAAAAAAGATTTTTATTTTTATATGCAGCATAATTGTGCTTCAAATAAAAAAAGTATTTACCTACACCTTATTCTTGTTTAAAATCATTTACATAATATATGAATGTATATGGAGCGTGATAAAATGGTGACCTTGAAATTGTGCCGTTAAAGGCGACGCAAACCGAGGAAAAATTTGGGTGCACCTAAATTTTGTGCTGGTGCACCTAAATAAAAAAGTTAGGCGCACCAGTGCAACCAAGGCAAAAAGTTAATCTGGAGCCCTGCTTTAGGACCAACAGCACATAAAATGTTGCCATGGTAGTCAGGAATGTTGGGTATGACTTTTCCCCAAGTCATGCCCTAGTTTTTTTGGTGTGTGAATTTGTATTTGTGTGTGGACAAGGAACAAGGGAGGATGAAGGTAGGATGAAATAAGGTGCTTTTTAAATTGTTCAGATAGTTCCATTCATCCAAAAACACTGTTGTTTAAACCATTAACTAATAAGTCAGCTGCCTATGTTTTCCCGTGCAGTCAAAGTTTGTATAAAACAGACGTAAACAAACAAAAGTGTAGATCCAATCCAGTCATGCTCCGTCAGTGTTGTTGATATTGTTGCTAATGAAACGCACGTGCAAATAACGTCAGAAAAATTGTCAAAACTAGATGATGTCACTAGTGGTTCCATTTTGTGGATGGGAATGCAACACGGGATAAGTCTCCTCAGGTGTTCCATTCCTTGTAAGTTACTGAGGGAAAAGTACAAGGGCTGTAGGTGGGAAAGGGCCTAATGTTACCGATATCTAGAGAGCAGGGTGACCGATGGACAATATTATAGTTAGAGCTGTCAATTTAAAATTTTAATCAAATGTATTATATGATATGCTGATTAATCAAATCAATCACAATTAATTTGGTACATTAATATTAACTGAGAAAAGCCCCCATATAAATATTATTTAATATACAATGAATAATATAATTACATATTTTAATTAAGATAATTGAAATGCATTGCTGTCATATAGCTACATACAGTATATTGTAGCAGCATTCATGTTAAAGGAGTAGTTCACCCAAAAATTATAATTCTCTCATCATATACTTAACCTTATGCCATCTCAAACTCATATGACATTCTTTCTTCTGCAGAACTCAAACAAAGATATTTTGATGGAGATCTGATGTGAATATATCCATACAATGCAAGTCAGTGGGGACCAACACTTGCAAAGTCCAAAATGGACATAAAGGTAATCCATTCAACTTAAGTTTAATTCATGTCTTCCAAAGCGATTCGATTGTTTTTGGGTGAGAAACAGACCAAAATGTAACTTCTTTTTCAATTTAGAAATTGACATCTGCAGTATCATCTTGATTTGAAGCTCGATTACTCTTGGAATGTCTTTTAGTTTGTGTTCCACAGAAGAAAGAAAGTCATATTAGTTTGAGATGGCATAAGGGTGAGTAAATGATGAGATGAGAATAAAAAATTATAATTTTTGGGTGAACTATTCTTTTTAAAGAATATTTGGGTAAACAGATTGAAATGTTGAAAAACATGTCTCGTGATCCCTGCATTCCGTTGTCAGCTTGGTCCAGCTGTAGGAACGCAAGAGCACGTTAACTGTGGAAGGCTGTGGAGCTTGGTTTGACAAGGCACATTGCCTCTACAGCATCGAGTTGCACTCACTGCCCCCTACAGTGCCACAAATTTGCAAAAACATTGAGGTGGTACATCAAGCTTGAAGTGCTCCAATGTTAGAAACATTACTTATTACAGAATTTATGTACGGGTCAGAGGCATGATTATTTGCATTATTATTTAAAGGGTTATTTTGCATTAAATTAATCATACAAAATTAATTGATTTGCATTAAATCAACAACCCAAATAATAATTATATAATTTTATGTAAATATCATTTTATTTACTGTCGGGAACTATATTTTATTTTATTTACTAAAATTGTACTAACTCTTGATAGATTATGGAACTTTTGCACAAGTGAAATATATTTTGAATGGCATAGTTACATATATATATTGGTTTATCACCCAATTCCAAATGGAGAGAGCTTCTCTAGAGAAGTTCATTTGTATGACTGACTATTTTAATAAATTCAACTTTAACACTGAGGCTTCCTTCTATGTCCTCAGTGTCAACGCAGTATGCTACTCTTACCTTCTCCTTGGATAGTACACTTGCTGGGATCCACAGCCTTGGTATGCACGACTCCAACCACAGGAAATCCCTCCACCTGCCCTGCACTCTCCTGAGGTAGGAAACAGATGCTGCTGGCACTGTCATGAGCGACTTTTGTTGGGTGTGGTTCATATCCTGACTCCACAAGCTTCATTAATCTCCTCAAAGTGACTCCCTTGGCACTGAGGATTTCAGCGTCTGAACCGCATGTGAGCAGGCGTTCTGCAAAGTCCACGCCACCACGGACATCAGACAAGGCCTGCTGAAGCTGAGCTTTCTGCAGCTGGAGTTGGTTCCTGCGTTGCAACCTTACATCTTCCAACGACCGCAGCAGAGAACAGCAATGCGCCTCCACTGCGCTGGCATAGCCCCGAGCAAATGCTCGAATCTCACCAGCCAACGTGTCAGTCCTTGACTGCAATGTCTCATGGGATATGTCCACACGTCTTAGAGACTCCTCCAAAAGAGAAAGACGAGGTCTTAAGCTCCTGACCACCAAATCCCTGATGCGATCTCCGTGGCGACTGATGACTTCACGGGCAGGGCTGCAGTGGTGGTCACGGTGAAAGGTCGCTGCACATTCCAGGCACACGGTGAGGTCGCAGGGCTCACAGAAGAGACGTAACTCCTGGCCAGGATGCAGAGAGCACAGGACAGGCCTTGTGAGACGACCCTGAGATTTCAGCTCCTGTAGACTTTGTATTGAGTGAGAGGAGGTCCTTTTCTGTCTCCTGCAGAGAAGATGGCAAGTATTACATGAGTTATGCAATGTCTGTTTAAATGACAATGCACAATTGGCAGTTCAATCATGAAATTAACCAGAAGATGTGCTTAATGTATGGGTAGCTAATATAAACTTTCAATAAACTTTCTCAAATGTAAATAGGCTTATCCCTTCCCCAGATTAATCTTATTGGTCCACAGTTTCAAACTGACATTGACCTGCTGCGCCGTTTCAAAAGTTAAACCATTTTCAATTTGAAGTGTCCTGCATGACACTGCTTTATAAGTAGAAGGACATGAAGATCACACACACAAGTCATGACATGTGTGTAATTTAGTTTTCAGGATGTTAAAAATGATATCTCCTATTCCAGAGTGATATGCAGTTAATAAGGATGCCATTAATAGTTTGATTCCTGCCCAAAAGAGTCCTTGTGCAATTTAAGGAATATTATTTGGAGTACTTATTAGTTAGTTACCTTGACATCTTTCGATCAAATGGTCAAAAGTGTTAAATAGGACTAGAATAGACTAAACATTTAGAATTCTATTTGTTTTTTAAATAAAACATAAAGTGTATGATCTCCAAATGGAGTCTTATGTCATGAAAAGGATATTTTTCTGAGCATTTTAAAATGAGTGCGATGTTTTAACTTAACATGGGTGAATTGATAAATGGATTTGAAGGGATAATAACATTGGAATTAAAAAAAAAAATACCCATTTTTAAATGTAAGCTTTGTAGTATGCTAATGATATCTGTTTATGTCCATTGTTTTGGCTACATGAGGTGACCAACAGAGAACTAAATGGGTTTGACTAGCCTGTCACAGGCTCAACCAATGGACTAAGTTTGGGGCGGGACTGTATGTTTAAACGACCAATGAGACAGGGGGAGTGTTTAGGGAAACTTGTTTGAAAACATTTTTATGCTAATGGCGCAAAAATGACACAAACACACCATTCCAGATTAATGCACACTACAGTTCAGAATTCATTTAGCAAAAAACAGCTGATCAACTAACCTGTGAGCCTGACTGCAGAACTCGCAGAGGTTGACGCAACACACCTCACAGCGCTTCCCTGCGTCGCTGTCGCTGCACAAGTCGCACAACACGCTATTTTCAATCAGGAGGGTCTCCGCGAAAACATCATCCAGCGCAAGATGGTCAGTGCTCAGCCCATCTACACCCGATGTTGGCAGATCCACCTCTGAATCGCACTCTGGACACATGACTGTTACAGAGTTGCGCCCGTGCGGCTCGTCTTCAGGCGAAAGATGTTCCCCGTTCAGTCCATGCACAGAGAACGGCTCGAGCTGGCGAACACAGTCCGCACAAAACGTGTGCAAGCAAGGGAGAATTTTAGGATCTCGAAACATCCGATTGCAGACGCGACAAACAACTCTGGATTTCTTTCCAGCGTCCCCATTCGTCTGAAGAGTGTTTTTACTCAAGTTTTCTTGTTTTTCTTCATGAATTGACTGCTCTTTGCGAAGTGACATTGTAGTTGTTTTTTTTACTCTCTGAATATCGTACTCAGTAACAAACGCGCATCCAATTGACACAAGTATTGTCGACACGTCACTGTTCAAAATAACTAGTCTACAATATAAAACGATATAGCTTTCTATTTGAAAATCGGTAAACTTTTTCAGTATCACAGCGCAAGCACAAAGTTGTTGCTATTTACATGAAAGTGTAACAAATCTAAGTTCGTGAGTAGTAAACTTTTTCGCTCATGTTATTTGAGATCTAATCTCGCCGACCAATCAAGACACGCGTAGACGTTTAGAGGCGTGGTCTAAAATCAGAGCGAGTACTGTAAAGACAATCTACGCCTGTGCAGCATGGACGAAATATTGATGTCCCCATCTGCTGGCTTGACAGATAAAGACACAAGTGCAATCAAACTTCAGGGCATACAATTCATTATTTTACAGATTCATGTTTTTTATTTCATTAGAATCTAAGTGGTTCCATGTTCAGATTCCATTTATTTAACAGAGAGAATATCAACTTGACAGTGGTTCACTTATCTATTAACCAACCATAAGAAAGTTCATCATGTCTTTTGGATCACAGAAAGAATGAGGATGACTGTCAACAGTAGTTGAAAATTTGACACTTTTGTAGATGCAGCATTAAAAATGAAGTATGTCTTCCCTGTCACTCCATTTCCTGAGGATTAATTAATAACAAAGGACAATTAGATACATTTTTTACCTTTAAATAAATATGTACATTTTTTTTTAGATTTATGCATTTCAATTCATAACCAAAATTTTACCAATGTGAGTAATCTTTTTAACACAATTACATTAATAAAACTTAAATATATTGAACTTTTATTAATTTAATTTGGTTAAAGATTACTTTATTTTGTAAGGAAATTGAAATGTGTACATTTTAAAATATATGTTTTGAGGGTAACAGAAGCATAATGTTTTAGGCTGTGTAACTCCAACACATTGACATAGTCTACTGACTGTGTCATAATGTTTTAACAAGTTCGTTTGGCCTTGCTTGTCACAAAATGATTCTTCATTATTCTTCAAAATAGACTTAATTTGATATGCTATGCAATGCTCTGTGTAAATATTATAATTATGAGTCCTGGTTTCCTTGGAAATGTGTTTTCTTTATACCCTTTTTTTTATTTTGTCAGCAAGTATTTATTTACCTGTTACAGTTGCCTCCGAGACAGCCTTCACTAGACTGTTCTGGATAAGACAGGTGTAGGTGTCATCAGCTTTTACTGGGCCTTCATAGACACTCACAACTTGCTTGATATCAGCAGAGTTGTTGCTATATTGGGTGCTGCTGTTCAACAGCTCCCCGCTCTGACTTAACCAGCTAACATTTGGCTGTGGAAACCATCTTTGAGCCTCAGCAGTCAGAGACCCTTCTTTCTGTCGGGTAAATGTGGGAGCTGAGAAAGCTGCAAAACACACACAGTACTGCACATCAGCTTATTTCTGTGTGAATTCATAACAAGCACTATTTATTATATGACACTTTCAGCATTAGTATTGAGTAAAACATTTTGTTTTTAAATACAAGTGTAATGCTGGCATTAGAATGCCTATTTCCGATAAAAGTCAAAGAACTTTGAGAGAACCAATGTCATACAAGTCTGACACAGAAGACGTCTCCACCTGAGACAACACACCCTACTGAGCAAGGACCATAAAACACAAATTTCACTCACATCTGCCCCCCCAGGTTTTCTGATCATACATGTTTGGTATCATTTAAGAGGTCTCAGTGCAACTATTAAAACAGTCTCATTCCCTTTCAGCAAAGTCAAATCACTAGTAAGATTTAAGAACTTAGTAAAATAATGTTCTATCAGGGACCAGATGCTGTTTGCAGATTAGGTGCATTATTTGTAGACTTCAAACAACCTATTCAATCACAAGTTTCAGAGGTCTACTTACAACCTCCTAAATTGTAAACCAAATCCTAAATCATTTTAATAATAATAACTCTGAGCAACAATCGGGATCCGAATGAAAGGATAATGAAAGTTAGGAATATTCAGAGTAATCAATAGTTTATCAAAAAAAGATTAAATTAAAAGAATTATCAGAAATCAATTAGAGTTTAAATCCAAATTAGAGGTTCAATTTAAATTGGAGTCAGATTAATATAAAATTGGAGTCAGATACAATTAATAACAACTGATAAAGTGCAAATTAATAATAAGTGTTTTTGGTTCAGCGCTCAGAAAAGACAGAACAATGCAGAAACCTTCAGTGGCCATTCTATTGGAATCCAACATCGAACCACTAGTTTGGTTATACCCCTTTATACACAAGCATATTTCAGAAGTCGGTTATTGAATTGCTTCACCAATTTATATTTTTTAAGAGTAGTTTTATGTTTAAAACTAGCCATGGCTTAAAGATTCATCATAATCAAAATGAGCTTTACTGCCAAGTATGCTTACACACACAAGGAATTTGTCATGGTGACAGAAGCTTCCAGTGCATATTTAGTGCCATAAAAATAAGATATAACAGATAAATAAAGCTGTTGTTTGTTGAGTTTTAGGAATATTTTTTCATTAATTGTCCTTAAGATTTTAAGTTCACAAGTTACAATTACTCAAAATAAAATAAATTATGTTTTTAAACATATACATTTGTTTTGAATCAAAAGTCTAAAAAATGCAGTTACTTACCAGCCACTTTAAGGTCAATGCTGGTAGTCCCGGAGATTTTTGGTGCACTGACACTACAGCGATACACACCAACATCCTCCCACCTCACACTTCTCAGGAGTAGGGAAGCGTTGCCTGTATATATAACATCTGGGAAAAGTTGAACCCTGTTTCTGAACTGGACGTTCTGCCCCTGAAGTTGGGCTGCTTTTTTCTTGTATTCATAGACCACCCCACTGAGACCATCTTTTTGCCAAGTGATTGACACATCATCATATTGTCCATTGCCATTGTTGGTGAGGAACCTGCAGTACATGACCACATCCTGCCCAAGATTACCCACAATAGAGGGACTACTGCTCTCAACGGTACCTTGGGACACTTGAGAAGACACAATCACATAGACAATCAACTAGTGTATAACTCAAAAGTGAATTTTTTTGAAGGCATTCACCAAAATACTAAACTTTACAATCTATAATCACTCAAAGTAGGCAATAGAAAGATTTTACTAACCTGAAAAAGCAATGGCCAAAATGAAAATGATGAGTCCAGAGATTACTACTATGAGAAAAATCATACTACAGAAGAGAAAAAAACGTATTCAATTAATGACACATTTCAACACACTGTAATTCTTATACAACAATTGCAAACTTGTAGATATCAAGTGATAAAGTTCACTTTCCATACCTTCCAAAGATTATTTGTCCAATTGAAGCCATTCTGGCAATCTGTTCCTATTTTACATCATATCATTGATGAATAGACCTACCACTCTGTTCAGCATCTCTGTAGACAGCAATACATTAATAAACTCGGCTGGAAGCGCATTCTCTAATCCCCTGAAGCTGGTTTCAAACTTTACTTCCACTGAATGAGAGCAACACATCCTCCCTCGGTCAATATTGCCTCTAAGAAGTGTGTCTGGACTACTAATAACACACAGGTTGACATAACTGAGCCCTAAAGTAAATTCCAAATATTTAGTCAACTACCCAATCCCTCTCACAGTGCAGCTTGAAGTGAGCCTGTAGTTGGTCAAGGCATAGTTTGACAGTTGCAAAAGAGTGACAGTAATTGCTCATCCAAAATTCTTTTCTTTTTCTTTTTAAAATTTTGTGTTGTGTGCCCTGTTTTTATTTTATACACATATACACATACAGTATTCCTATTATGAGTAGTATGTGCTGTATAACTTAAGTATAAGTAGCAACTTCCGTTTAGAAATTCCATACTGATCACTGTGAATTTGGCTTCAGTAGGTCAAAAGATCTTCAGATAACCTCGGTCTGTGCTGCCCAAAATTTGAACCACTGCTCCGCAGTGGCTGAAGTTGTAAGTGTTGAAGAACATATGGTCATGTGTGAAGAGTCTGTCTGCGTCCTACAATGATTACTACATGGCATGCACACTTCAAGGCACATCCACTACGAGGCACACCCACTACAAGTTACTCGCCCTTCAAAATAACCAGAGAAATTATGAATTCAGCTGGATATCACATTCACTCACTGTGTTTGTTGTGTTTATTTGAAGCTCCACATCAACCCTGCACCAACACCTAACTCTAAAGCTAACCACTACAAAGATAAAAAAAAAATAAAAGTTGGTAAAATTATAAAAAATGCTGCAACTTAAATGCTCTATTGAATACAATCACAACACCGTACCACTAGATGGCGACAGTGATGAAAGGAGAAGGAGAACTCGTTCAGTGGAAAGGAGAAACCAAGGAGAAATTTGATGATTATGAAGAGAAGAAGCAGTACCACTGTGTAGCTAATAGGCTAACCGGATAATTTGTGAGCTAACTGGAGAAAACCGAACAGAGGACTGATTCATTTAACCATTTATATCTGCAGTTTAATAATATGAAATGGGGTGAAATGTCCACAGAGGGGCACCAAAAGAGAGTTGTAAATTAAGTAATACAGTCAAGAGGAATGCACATTTTATTAACTCTACCCCCAAACCAAAACCCCAACATAAACATGTCGGCTAATCCAGAGGTTATTTATAAAGATTAAATTGGAACGCTCAGCCAAGGAGCTCTGAGCGCCCAACGGATGTAGAAAGGAAGTCCTGCCTTACAGTTAAAAGAACCAATCACATTTTAGATACAGACATAACCTGTCAATCAACTCTAGAATGCACATGCGCATTAGCTATTCAAGCCGGGAAAATTGCGCTTTTTAGCGTAATATGAGGTAAAGAATCACAATTTATGATTAGTATTGTCAGATTTTATTGCTGATTTGAAATATGTTCTTTGATCGTAATCTTAACCAACCGTTTTTTTAGATTTTGTTCTTTCTACATTCAAGTAGATAGGAGCTGCACTGGACTGGTAATAGCTTCCCGAGAGCATTCAAAAGATGGCCGACAGTGGACTGACTTGCTAGAAAGCCTTCGGCTAATCTTAGAGGGAAAATGGTAGCTCAGAATTGCACTTGTCATTGTGTGATTGTTATTACATCCTGGTTTCAACGTGGGATGAGAACGTCTCCTGATACACATAACCTCAGCTTCCTGAGATGAAGGGAATGAGACCTTGCCATAAGCACTATGGAGAGTGTCCTTCTTGCACAATCTTGTTGAATCCCTTATGCAATCAACATTGCCATAAGCACTATGTAGAACGGAATCCCATCACACCGCACTACATGACATTACAATCCCAGAGTTATAACACTAAATAGAAATATAATAAGGAGTCACAGGATGATGACTTAAGTCATATTAAAGTATATATGAATTGTCCCACGTAGCGGATGCCAGATGGAAATTAACGTGGTGTGGAATCTATGAACCATATAGACATACACAGTATGTTTTATTAGCCCTCTCACAACATAGTTGGAGAAGTAAGTTTTATTACTTATGGGACACTGCAAGTGAGTAACCCTCATGGTTATCTACATAGTCATATAGTATGAATTAACCATTTCAAGAGCCCAGTAGGGAAAGAAGTTTTATTACAATGAAAGTACTTTTGACTTTTTGGGAAATTTACAACTTTCTGTATGCAGGCAGTTGTGTAAAATGACGAGGACGTGCGTACTTAACAAGGGACACAATTTGTTTGACATTCCTTTTGTGCGTTCTCCATAACAAATAAAGAGCTGATCCAGCAGCCTAAACTGAAGGGTGCCCTCAACATATGTATGCAATGCCCTCACCGGGTGTAACATATGCATAAATAGCTCTTCATCTGAATTAAATGGTGGGAAAAAGAAGACTTGCAAACAAATCATCTGAGCCCTGAAGGGCGTTGATAAAACCTTATACAAGTAGGTTTTATTAAACCCTTTATAGGTTTAATGTGGTTCAATGACAGGCCAGCCAGTGTTTATCACTGACTGAGCCAGTTCTGGCTCTTCCGACATGCTCTGTTCAGAGGCCACAAGTATGTTCCACAGCTCTGGCTGGGGATGCCAAATCACGCCTTGTGCTTGAGATACCTCAGCGGTATTTCCCATGGAAGACCGTCTAGTATTTCTATCATCTCCGGAAACCAATACTGACTGGGCCATTTTGGAGCAATTTACAGAACTGATTCCATGTCCTCTCTGACTTTGCTGACGACAGAATGAAGGTGGGGTGGGCCGGTGGGCCCAGGGTTCAGACACTGTTTTCACAACATGCTATCAGTCGTGCAACACAGGAGAAGATAAACACATTGAACTGATGCAAAAATGTCTGATGGGAGATGATGTTTTTACATAACTCGTTAGATTGGGATCAATTTCAGGATTCTGGAACATTTGGTAGCAACATGTCGACTTTTCATTTGAACATGTTGGAAATTCAGGGATCTCTCTGTATAATACATTGTTTTTAAGTTGTACTTAAAAAAAAACAATATTTCTTTTTTTTTTATCTTTGCTTCTTCAATTTCTGCTTTAATTTAGTGCATGTCCCAAAGACAAGCACTGTACAAAAAGTATTTACTTGAAAGATGAAGATGTGTGCCCCATGACGAAATTGAAGCATGTACAGTATGACTGTGCCAACAGGAAACTATATGAGTAAGCATCTTTCATTTTCATCAGTAGCACAGAACACTTCTTTTCTGTAGTCCCTTCAGAGGATTCTCTGAAATGTAATACATTTGAAATGGACAATTTTTATAAAAAAAAAAAAAAAGCTAATGGAAATATTATTTTACTGTTATTATTACTTTCAACTTTCTATATAATTGTCCATATAAATAACATAAATATAGAACAGCTTTCTTTTGAAACACATATGAATTATGTTCATGTGTACATCTGTTTGTGTTTCTGTGACAGCTGAAGAGACAACAAAAATAAACGAGGAAATATATTAAATATATTCAATTATTCAGCTAAAAACGAGTTGAAACAGAGGCAGAACCCAAATGCAGAGTAAAAACAAAATACTTTATTAATTAAAAACAAAACTAAGACAAAAACTCAAACTACCCCGAAGGGTGAAAAAGTAGGAAAAGGATGGTGTGGAGGAAAAAGAAAAAAAAACACAGGACCGACTGGATGGAGACCAGGACCTGCTCGAATAAGACCAACACACACAAGGAGACTAAATGAGGGAGAGAAATGAAACATGTCAACAAGCACAACACGAGTGTAACACGAAGCGTGCCCGTGGTTGTGAGAGACAGACATAAAGTGTGGATGCCACCAAGATGACATAAGTGCAGAACAGAACAAAGATGTCACGACCCTGTCACACAAAAAGCCAGACTGACAGAGTGATAGGATCAAAACAATATTTTCCATGAAACCTATTTCAGAAAGTACCTTAAAAGTAATGTATTTAGCAATGTGATTACTTTTCCCATTAAGTAATCAGTAACATAATCTGATTACAATTTTAGAAAATAAATTTGAGATTTGTAGTAGTTTGCTGGGATTTAAAAATGTTTTTGCAACTTAACCAACAACACTGACAGCTTATTCCATATAGATTTTTTTTATTCTATCCCCTAACCCTAAACCTAACCCTAGCAAAAAACTTTCACATAAAAGGAAAACATTGTTTAGTATGTTTTTAAGCGATTTGAATAATTGTGACACTAAACATGTCCTCATAAACCACATTTATAGCATAATACCCTTTGTTTTTTTACCAGGATGTAACCTAAAAAAATGTCCTCGTAAACTATTTACATTTATGCATTTGGCAGATGCTTTTATCCAAAGCGACTTACAGTGCACTTATTACAGGGACAATCCCCCTGGAGCAACCTGGAGTTAAGTGCCTTGCTCAAGGACACAATGGTGGTGGCTGAGGGGATCGAACCGACAACCCTTTGCTTAACAGTTCAGCGCTTTAGCCCAATACACACACACACACACACACACACACACACACACACACACACACACACACACACACACACACACACACACACACTTGTTGTGTTTCCATGTTTTATGGGGACTTTCCATAGACATAATGGTTTTTATACTGTACAAACTTTATATTCTATCCCCTAAACCTAACCCTCACAGAAAACTTTCTGCATTTTTACATTTTCAAAAAACATAATTTAGTATGATTTATAAGCTGTTTTCCTCATGGGGACCGACAAAATGTCCCCACAAGGTCAAAAATTTCGGGTTTTACTATCCTTATGGGGACATTTGGTCTCCACAAAGTGATAAATACACGCTCACACACACACACACACACACACACACACACACACACACACACACACAAAATATATTTATCTAACCATAGACTTTTGCTCTGTACTACTGGTGAAAATAAAAGATGCCTATTCAAATACTTTCCTTTTGGCACAGTCACATGTGGGGCAAAACTCATATATGAAAATGTGGTCATACTGTGGGCAAAGACATCAAGTGACATTTTACTTTAATTTCAAAGAAATACCAGTTTTCACAACATAGTTGGAGAAGTAAGTTTTATTACTTATGGGACACTGCAAGTGAGTAACCCTCATGGTTATCTACATAGTCATATAGTATGAATTAACCATTTCAAGAGCCCAGTAGGGAAAGAAGTTTTATTACAATGAAAGTACTTTTGACTTTTTGGGAAATTTACAACTTTCTGTATGCAGGCAGTTGTGTAAAATGACGAGGACGTGCGTACTTAACAAGGGACACAATTTGTTTGACATTCCTTTTGTGCGTTCTCCATAACAAATAAAGAGCTGATCCAGCAGCCTAAACTGAAGGGTGCCCTCAACATATGTATGCAATGCCCTCACCGGGTGTAACATATGCATAAATAGCTCTTCATCTGAATTAAATGGTGGGAAAAAAGAAGACTTGCAAACAAATCATCTGAGCCCTGAAGGGCGTTGATAAAACCTTATACAAGTAGGTTTTATTAAACCCTTTATAGGTTTAATGTGGTTCAATGACAGGCCAGCCAGTGTTTATCACTGACTGAGCCAGTTCTGGCTCTTCCGACATGCTCTGTTCAGAGGCCACAAGTATGTTCCACAGCTCTGGCTGGGGATGCCAAATCACGCCTTGTGCTTGAGATACCTCAGCGGTATTTCCCATGGAAGACCGTCTAGTATTTCTATCATCTCCGGAAACCAATACTGACTGGGCCATTTTGGAGCAATTTACAGAACTGATTCCATGTCCTCTCTGACTTTGCTGACGACAGAATGAAGGTGGGGTGGGCCGGTGGGCCCAGGGTTCAGACACTGTTTTCACAACATGCTATCAGTCGTGCAACACAGGAGAAGATAAACACATTGAACTGATGCAAAAATGTCTGATGGGAGATGATGTTTTTACATAACTCGTTAGATTGGGATCAATTTCAGGATTCTGGAACATTTGGTAGCAACATGTCGACTTTTCATTTGAACATGTTGGAAATTCAGGGATCTCTCTGTATAATACATTGTTTTTTAAGTTGTACTTAAAAAAAAAACAATATTTCTTTTTTTTTTTTATCTTTGCTTCTTCAATTTCTGCTTTAATTTAGTGCATGTCCCAAAGACAAGCACTGTACAAAAAGTATTTACTTGAAAGATGAAGATGTGTGCCCCATGTGCCCCATGACGAAATTGAAGCATGTACAGTATGACTGTGCCAACAGGAAACTATATGAGTAAGCATCTTTCATTTTCATCAGTAGCACAGAACACTTCTTTTCTGTAGTCCCTTCAGAGCATTCTCTGAAATGTAATACATTTGAAATGGACAATTTTTATTTAAAAAAAAATGCTAATGGAAATATTATTTTACTGTTATTATTACTTTCAACTTTCTATATAATTGTCCATATAAATAACATAAATATAGAACAGCTTTCTTTTGAAACACATATGAATTATGTTCATGTGTACATCTGTTTGTGTTTCTGTGACAGCTGAAGAGAAAACAAAAATAAACGAGGAAATATATTAAATATATTCAATTATTCAGCTAAAAACGAGTTGAAACAGAGGCAGAACCCAAATGCAGAGTAAAAACAAAATACTTTATTAATTAAAAACAAAACTAAGACAAAAACTCAAACTACCCCGAAGGGTGAAAAAGTAGGAAAAGGATGGTGTGGAGGAAAAAGAAAAAAAAAAACACAGGACCGACTGGATGGAGACCAGGACCTGCTCGAATAAGACCAACACACACAAGGAGACTAAATGAGAGAGAGAAATGAAACAGGTCAACAAGCACAACACGAGTGTAACACGAAGCGTGCCCGTGGTTGTGAGAGACAGACATAAAATGTGGATGCCACCAAGATGACATAAGTGCAGAACAGAACAAAGATGTCACGACCCTGTCACACAAAAAGCCAGACTGACAGAGTGATAGGATCAAAACAATATTTTCCATGAAACCTATTTCAGAAAGTACCTTAAAAGTAATGTATTTAGCAATGTGATTACTTTTCCCATTAAGTAATCAGTAACATAATCTGATTACAATTTTAGAAAATAAATTTGAGATTTGTAGTAGTTTGCTGGGATTTAAAAATGTTTTTGCAACTTAACCAACAACACTGACAGCTTATTCCATATAGATTTTTTTTATTCTATCCCCTAACCCTAAACCTAACCCTAGCAAAAAAGTTTCACATAAAAGGAAAACATTGTTTAGTATGTTTTTAAGCGATTTGAATAATTGTGACACTAAACATGTCCTCATAAACCACATTTATAGCATAATACCCTTTGTTTTTTACCAGGTTGTAACCTAAAAAAAATGTCCTCGTAAACTATTTACATTTATGCATTTGGCAGACGCTTTTATCCAAAGCGACTTACAGAGCCCTTATTACAGGGACAATCCCCCTGGAGCAACCTGGAGTTAAGTGCCTTGCTCAAGGACACAATGGTGGTGGCTGAGGGGATCGAACCGACAACCCTCTGCTTAACAACTGTTCAGCGCTTTAGCCCAATACACACGGGCACGCGCACACACACACACACACGCACGCACACACACAAAAAAATATATTTATCTAACCATAGACTTTTGCTCTGTACTACTGGTGAAAATAAAAGATGCCTATTCAAAGACATCAAGTGACATTTTACTTTAATTTCAAAGAAATACCAGTTTATCAGGAAACCTACAGTACTACTACTACTGTAGAAAATGGATTTACTAGTTTTCTTGTATTACCTGTCTTGGGCATGCAATATGGGAAATAATTAATGAACAGTAAAAAGCATTAATTCAAAGAAAAAATTATACAGAACATACATTTTTTTTTTTAGTAACCTCCTCTAAATTAGTGCAATATAAACAGCCAAGTAAAAATTCCTGAAGTGCTCATAGTGAAACCCCAGAGCACTGCATAAGCAACAAGTCTGAGGGTCAACTAAAAGGAACCTTTGGGTTCTGTGGTAAAAGTAGATAGTTTAAAAACCGGATAGCCATTGTAGAGGCTCGCATACAGATACAGACTTTAGAAAGGACTAAAAAGAGCATTTTCTTCTGAACCTGAGCATTGGAGCTTCACTTGATCCTGATTTTCAACAATGCCACATCTGACGGATATGCCAAAGAAAATGAACGACCTAATGTCCCAAACGGCAAATGTGACTTTAGCTATCGCCATGCTTTACATTTTCCAGTACATCTTTAATTCGGAGTTTCCGTGCTCGTGTACAGCTCAGTTTCAACCTCTTGGGAAAGTTTACATAGCGGTCATTCCTGTCATAATGTTCTTTATTTTCAAGATGGTTAAACCAAACACATCAAAGTCACTTTCATGCCTGGTCTGTTGCCACTGCTCTGAGACGTGCTACAGTCTTTGTCTTCAAATACTTCAACTTTTTGGAATTTATCTGTTTTGGGGGTGTTTTATTCTTTTAGACGGTGACTTATATCTCTGTCTGATGACCAAAGCTAATGCTACACTCCGCGCCATTCCATGCAAGAAGAACACAACCTTTGAAGAAAACTTGATAATTACGAGCTATAAAAACGTTTCCAGGGTAAGTACTTGTGGCAGGCCGCCCTGCCACAGTACTCTTTTTGGCTTGGTAACATTTCAAACAAATGTTTGCAAACTGCTTACATTATAAATGTTATTTAGGAGATTAATGAGAGTGGTGAGTCACAGCCTAGTAACTTGTGTAAGGATGCTTTTTAATGCCATTTTAACTTAAGCCTGCTACATGAGAAAGAAATACATTAAATGCCAATGTGGCTGATAACCATAATCCAATCAGACAGACACACATTGAATTTCCTCCTTAAGGGGAAAAAGTTAAAGGGCCCTCAGTGACTCTTTTCTCACACATATACACTGTATATACATCTTGCAAGCAGATTTATTCCAGTTAATTTCCTTCTTTTTGTATTTTTACAGGTATCAGGCATAGCCAGCATAGCTCTCTGTATCACTGGATGGTGGCTGATATCGAAGATAACAAGTGTTGGGATTCATTGTGAAAGTATCAGTTGGAGATCTATGAAGGACTGCTGCTTCATGCTCTGTAAAAAGGAGCCTTACTACAAGAGACAGTATGAGATCATCCTGGCTAATGAAACAAATAAACACTTGATTGAAAATTTAGAAACAATTGCCAAAGATCGAGCAGAAATGATGTGTAAACAGCACATCAAAGACATTAAACAATATGAGCATAATACGGACAGAGGATCAATGGAGGATGTTGAGAATTCTTGGGCTACAATCTCTAAGTCACATTTCTATGTCAGAGATTTCTAAGGGCAATGCAAAAAAATATTAACAGGTCTGACAGTCTGTGACTGGTGTCATCTTTAAAAAAATAAATGCTTGCTATTTGCTTGGTTCCAGCACTAAAGCAATTAATTGAATCAAAACCTTTGTAATACCTATTTTTATTGATAATTTTGACTATGATATTATTTTATAATTGTTAAATTCCTATATTGAGTTCTCATCTAGACCATCCTCTTTATAATTAAAGATGAAATTGTCAGTATGTGTGTTGTTCATTTGATTAATACATTTTCAGCTCCACTAAAGCACGTTCTGTTCTTAAAGGGGAATAAAATGTTTTACTCTTTTTATTGCATTCATTTGCTTGTTATAAATATGGTATCACTGCAATCAAAAACAAATAATGGGATCAATGCATTACAGCATCCATTTTACTAATAGCTACACATAGTTAGTACAGTTAATTACTATAACAGTTTGAATTTACCAATGTTCTTCTAAATAATTTTATACTATATTAAGAATGAACTGCCAGTCAAAAGTTTGGACACACCAAATCATTCTTTATTATTACTGTCTTCCATTGTTTTATAATAATAGTGAAGCCATCAAAACTAAATGGCACAGATGAAAGCAGTAAGCACTGCTTACTTGACATTGGCAGCGTTTCAATATGAATTTCTAATTGAAAGGTGATGTGTTTATTTTTATGTTAAAATACATTGGGGAAAATAATCACACACTAAAATAACAAAATTATCTTACACACAAAATACATGAGAAAAAAAAAACATACTGAATAAAAGGTGGTCAGACGTTTCAAACCAACAGTAAATATGTTTGATAGAATGTGATTGGCGGGGCGCTTGACATATATTGTTGTTAATCTGGAGTTGACAAGGAGAATATAATCGTAATGTTTCGTGACAGACTCTCGTTTTGATTAAAAAAATTATAATAAAAGCAAGCAGAGTACAATTTCTGAACTTTTTTGTGCACAAAAATCATACATTTTTGAGGAACTGCTTGACAAAGATGCGCATCACAGACATGGCTCTAATGATCATTTCACAAAGACTTTGGAATAAACAATAAACAGAGCGAGTACTGAATGAATTTGACACATCAAGGACCAGGAGGTTGAACTTTTCACTGCAAGCTAGGCATTGGCTTCTTACTTTAATCTGAAATGTAAGACTATTGCTTTGTTAGTAATGTAATAATTATTGTGCTGGCAGGACAAATACAGACATCTGTGCCCAGGTTCTACATCACTGGTACACCCACACGCCTCTCCAGAACAGGAATAAGTGGGGAGAATGGGAGTGGTGAGTCACAGCCCAGTAACTGCCGTGTGGATGATTCCCAATTGAAGCCAAACTCCAGCCTGCTGCACATACATGGATACTGTCTGTCTGCCCAGCAGGCCCAGTCTACTGCCCTCTTCACTGCCTCCCAGTGCACTGGCCTGTATGGAACAGAGAATAAACTAATGCATATACAAAAAGAGCAGTTAACACTTCTGCATCACAACATGTGTGCTCTGTGCTCCTACCTGCTCCCCTGGGACTCTTTCAACTTAAACAGAGACTGGAGCAGCTCTCCCTCTGCCAGCTTCTTCACCCGAATCAGCTGCAGCACCAACAGAGTGGCTACCAGTCTTAGAATGTCCACATGAGCCTTCAAACCTGACAGACAAAATGTCTCATTGAGTAACTGTTTCTGACAGACAAAAGCATGTTTGCAAAAATTAAGCAGAAACAACAGATTATATTATATTAGATCAGGGGTTCTCAACGGGGGCAGTACCAGGGGGCACTGAGAGAAAATTAGTAGAGAGGGGGGGCGTTAGGTTACAAATGGGGGGCATATTTATCAGTCATAATAATAAAATCTATCTTCAAGTTCCTCTTTGCAATAAAACGTTTATCAAGACTTGAGAATTGGAGTATATCTGTTGGTTCTCAATTATACAGGTTGGTAAGCATTTTTAGCACGGTTCATCTGATTTTGAAGTCTAGCGATGCATCTTAAGTATCTGGTTTAGCAGCGTCAAAAACACAGACAGAGGCACAACCTCAGCTAATGCACCTGTATGGCTCTGTAGATGGATACGCCTCAATGGACCGAGCAGCACGAGTCCAAAGCTCTTAAAGTTCAAGCTCTTAAACTTGCAGCTTTGTGAGAATCAGTGAGAAGCTAGGCGCGAGAAGTGGAAACTATTTGAATTCGGCACAGAATTCTACATCACCACCCTTGAATTTACTAAAGTAACACCTACAGTACTTTAGGCAGAAATAGATTGATAATAAATATAATCATATCACTACTTCAGCTCTATTAAATTTGTCTTATAGGCTACATTAGGGGAGTGAGGGAATATAATTAATTTGTCACAAATTATAAATATTTATATTTTGTACTTATTGTTTTTAGTGTTTAGAGTTGGTCTACTGTTTCTAATGACAAAAATGCCATAGTTTGTTTTATAGAAATCATGTTACATCGGCTGAGGTAAAGGAAAGAAGTGGGGTCATAAAAAAAAAAATAATAATTTTTTTCTGGTTAAATGTTAACAGAATTAACATTTAACCAGAAGTACAAACAGCAATATGGCAATCCCAATTTGGAATTCCCAATGTGCTTTTTTAAGTTCTCATGGTCACATAATGATTCGCCTCAATCCGGTGGTGGAGGAGGAATCACAGCTGCCTCCATGTCTGAGACTGTCAACCCACGCATCTTATCTGTGGCTTGTTGAGCGTGACGCCACGGAGACATAGCGCGTGTGGAGGCTTCACGCCATCCACTGCAGCATCCACGCTTAACTCACCACGTGCCCCACCGAGAACGAACCACATTATAGCGATCACGAGGACTCTACCCTCCCTAGCAACCGGGCCAATATGGTTGCTTAGGAGACCTGGTTGGAGTCACTCAGCATGCCCTGGGATTCGAACTAGCAAATTCCATGTGCCAGCGTCTTTACCATTGAGCTACCCAGGCCCCCAGAAATATTCCATTTAAATAAATTGACAAATGAGGTAACTGTTACTGAATCGTGCCGTTCTGTACCATCCTGGGTTCGTTGGCATGGTTACAGTTTCTTTTTCCAATGTGGTGCTGCGAAATCAGGGTTAGAATGGACTGACTGATCAAGTGACCAATCATGACGCTACATCACTAAAGCCATTTCACCAGCATGGTTCTCTGTCCCGAGTACGACCGTGAATATAAGAGCCATCACTGTGCTCAGAACCATTCGGCCCGATGGTGGAAAAGTAGGTAATGAAGAGGTGGATGAATTGCAAATGTTAAGTAGTACAGTAAAATGTAAGGAATGTAAACTGTATATTACACATCAGTTTGTCCTTCATTCATCATTTTAACCATTTTCTACCATTTCAAACCATATCCCATACATGTAACTACCAGCAACAGGCATGTTAAAAAAATGTTCTACCCAAGGAGCAGATGCCTTTCTCCTTAAGGAAGACATTGGCAAAAAAGTCTATGTCCAGACTGAGGAAACTACTCAGCCTCCCAGTGCACTCCCAGTATCCATCCTAGAATCCAAAGACAATGCATTAAAATTCACATTATGTTATATAAGTTACATTCTGTTTAATGTTTAGTGCATTAATGATGTGTATACCTCATGTTGAAGCTCAAACAGCTCATCCCAGGCCACAGTGTCAGGTGGTCTGCATGGTGCACATGCCAAGCTAAGTGCTGTTATTTTCTTTGGTTCATTTTGAACACTTAACCAACTAAAGGTACTGTTTTTTGCTGAATGAGAAATGAGACAAAGGATGAACAGGTGTTTTAATTCGTTTGAACATTGATCAAAAAGGGAACCTCATCAAAGTGATTCAACTTACCAAGTGCAAAAAAACGTTGTTGTTTCTCTTGTAGATTACGCAGTTGTGGTATTATGGGTGTACTAGTGATACCAAAAACTGGGAGACGAGGAGGGGGTAGCATGGAGGCAGAGGGAGGCCTCGCACTCATGCGGCATCTTATGGGCATCATGGCACCAGTGGGAGGAGCAGGAGAAGGAGCTTTGGACTTGATGGCAGGGGGAGGCATTGGAACACTTTCGCCAGCATGAGAGCCAAAAAACGCAAAGCCTCTTTGTTGGTGCTCAACAGATGCTCCAGACTTAACTAAAGGTCTAAATTGAGACTTTTTAGGCTCAGCCATGTTCAGGATGGCACCACTAGGAATTTCATTTGCGAAAGAGGGCAACTCAGGTATTTTGGGTTTAGCAGCCCAAGAGGAAAAGGAGGCATGAGGAGGAGGCATGGAGGAGGCATCACTCATGGACCAAACTGTAGGCATTATAGCCCTAGAGGGAAGAGCAGGAGGAGGAGCTTGGTGCTTGATGGCAGGATGAGGCATTGGAACAGTACCACCAGCTTGATTTGAGGCAGACATCCCAAAGAGTTGGGGAGAGGCTCCAAACATAACTGAAGGTTTAAATTGAGGGGCACAGTTCTTTTCAGGCTCAGCTGTGTTCTGGAGGGCATCAGTAGGACTGCCATATGTGAAAGAGGTAAACTCAGGTATTAAGGGTTTAACAGGACAAGAGAAATAGGAGGCACGAGCAGAGGGAAGCATGGAGGCAGGGGGTGAGGGAGGCCTGTCACTCCTGGAGAAAGGTATAGACATCATGGCACCAGTGGGAGAAAAACTAAAAGAACGAGGAGCTTGGTGCTTGATGGCAGGGGGAGGCATTGGAACAGAACTGCCAGCTTGAGAAGAGGCAAAACCCCCAAAGGCTTGTTGTTGATGCTGAACAGATGCTCCAAACATAACTGAAGACCTCAAATTAGAGACCGAGGACCAACAGAACTGTTCAGGCTCAACTAACTTTTGGAGGGCATCAGTAGGACTATCATATTGACCATAAGAGGGCAACCCAGGTATTATGGGTTTAACAGGCAATGATAAAAAGGGGGCTGGAGGAGGGGGAAGCATGGTGGCAGGGGGGGAGGGAGGCTTAACTCTTCTGAGGCAAGGTTCCAGCATCTGGCTCTTTTTAAATTTGTGCATGTTGAAGTCAGGGGAAGGAGGAGAAGGAAGGATTTCCTCACTGATAAAATCATAACACGGTCCGTAGTCTGACTGAGACAAATAATCTTCAACATCATCCAAGATGTCATCGAGACAATCATTAGCATAATCAGAGGAGTTGCTACTGAGGGTTTCCCCTAATTTTAGCTGGAAGACAAAATGTTTTAATAGTGTTGAAAACTTTCCTGCTCTGATTGCTACATTTACATTCCATATCATTTATATGATCACATTTGAGCCCTGTTCACACTGAGAGTAATTTTATTGCTGGAGGTCAACAGGATACTGTACTGTTGTTCGGTATTCGGTTTCCTGCCACTGGACACCCTAACATTGTTGGTGGGCTGGGAAACTGACTATAGCTTTTGCAAATCTGATAAAAACTTATATCGCTGGCATAAATAAGCAGCAATAAAATCTAGAGGGAAAAGTGTTTGTATACAAACAGTGTATATACTGTCTATTCATCATATCATGAGCAAGACGAACAATTCTCAATGCATGACTCATTAAGAATAAAGGCAATTTCTGTTATGCATTTATTGTTATATCATTGCTATACCCCACTATCAACTCTCACTGAGAATATGGTCAACTATGTCGCTATCAGTGTGAATGGAGCTTTAAGAATGTTTTTTGCTACTAGACCCTTATGTTTTTGACAATACCTCCTCTTTGTTTTCACCATCAATCTGTGCAGTCTGCTTCCCCTCAGTCCAGCCCATATATGACAGAATATCCACATCCACATCTGCAATCAGTTTAGGAATATCTGTGAATCCAGTGTCAAGCTGATTCTGATCCTACACAGAACAAATGAGATCTCTGAAGTTATTCAAATTACTTTAACTTTCATATATCACACATTAGTAGTTGACGAACTATATCAACAAGGCTGATAAATAGACGGATGTTTTGTAATTTCCAATTATCGGCATTGGTCGATTAATGTACGTTTTTAACCATGTATTTAAAAAAATAAATCCAGTTTGGATGATTTGTGTCACAAGCCAGACTTGAAGACACTTGAACATGAAGGTGTTTTCTAATTGTGACCAAACCACAGTTTGTTTAGTTTTTATGTGCTGTTCAGGGGCAATGTAACAGCAGCAAGTCTCATTTAAACAGTAAAACAGTAGACAATTATAATATAAATAAAAAAAATATAAAATACAAACTATATACAGCTACGTTTATATATACAATAGCTGTAGCGTTCAACCACTACACATAAGCTGCAAATGTTGCATTTGTTAGAACAACAATATGCCTCCTTATGATTTACAATATGCCTCATTATGTAAATTTGCACTATGTTTTAGCATCAATGATCTGATCACACAGCAGTATTTTTACCCTCTCTTCAATGGCGACAAAGCTTGTAAACTGGGACAAGATGGAGAACTCTTTACTGAGCTCAGTGATGTAGGACTTCAGCTCAGCTTTCTTTCCCTGATGAAGAGATTAAAAAAAACAAATCAGGTTTTTGGTAGTTAAATGCAGCCGCCTTCCAGTTTATTGATTTTCCATGAATCTCCTGAACAAAGACTGTACCTCATGTTCAGCTTCACTGTTGCCAAGAATGCCATCTTCATAATCTCTGATGATCGCTCTAGCCGTTAACTTGTGGAGGAACTACAAATGAACGCACACACACACAACTCCTCAAAAGTCTGATAAACCCTTGATGATGTTTCAGATTATATGAAGTATTTAAGATGCTAACACTCACAGTTCCCTTTGTCTTTTGTAGTTCTGTGGTGGACACCATTGTTTTGATCTCCTGTCCACTCAGATCTCCAAACAGTGTGGCCTGAAGAGGAGCATATCACACCATTCAAAACAATAAATACACAACAACTAGAGCTGGAAAAATATTGTCATAATGTTTCAGCCTTCTGATGATATTCAATACTTTTTTATATGTATTTTGCTCTGAAATGGCTTAAAAGGTTGATTTTTATTTTTCAATCAGAGGAACCATAATTTCTACCAGACACTGTAGCCAAATAGAATTTCTAAATTATTATTTTAATATTTTAAAATTAGGTCTTTATCACTAAATGAATACAAGAAATAATATTTAGTCATTTTCATTTATATGCACCAGCACACCACTACACAGTAAAAAACAGCGTCGATTTTTATACAACCACATTTTTACAAAAACTTTTTATTTGTCAAAAATGACATGCATAAACTTTGAGTGATGACACAAGGATTCAGTGAATCAGAGTTTAAAATTGTTTCATAGAAGCAGACAGTCTGAACTGATTCTCTATCTCTAATGCTGTTTTTTGTACTGAAGTTGAAACTTCTTAAGCTGCGAGAGAAGGAAGCATTGTGAAACTGGTCTAAATACAGAGTGTTTATGAAACATAATGGGCAAATAAAAATCGCATATTGTTTTATTTTTTTTTATTTAACTAATGAAAAGCTAACATTTTTGCAATATTTAGAGTGTTGTGTATTGCATCACCAAAAAAATCATCATGAACATATTGTGAATATTCAATATATAGCCCAGGCCTAACAGCTTTAATAAGCAACAAATAATTTGCTACACCATCAGATCAGATAGTACAGCAAGTTTACCTGAGTGCAATGAGGCACAAAGCCATAAACCATTGTATGACAGTCACTGAAGAGAGCGTGCAGCTGTGAAGGAGCTTGAACAGGAGGGGGTGCAGTAGGATTAAACTGCTGCCATTTCACTGCCACTGATCTGCATCCTGGAGACTCCATACGCTGAACCTGAGCGCGCACCTGAAATTAGCAAATACATTTGTAAAACTACATGAGACTCATGTTGTAAGGTTTAAATAATGATTTCCCCCTTTTTAAATGAGAACCAAGGATACAATGAGGAGTAAAATTCACCTTCTCTGTCCAAGTGTGTTTCATCTTTGTGTCCAAAAATTCATATGTTCCACCACCTGCTTGAGCCAAAGCTCTGAGCATATGACGATTGGCAGTCAAACTGGAACAAACGCATATACTTTAGGTTCACTTCACCAGATAAAATTTTTTTTAAGACCCTTTTCCTCCGAGTGGGGGCCTGTGGCAGTGCTGATGCCAAATTCGGAATGGTTCTGTGATCAGAAACCTTTGATGCACATTAAATTGAAGGCCATTTAATGCATTGCACAGTGGCTTCAGCAAATTATAATATTTTTTTAAGCAATAAAGTACAAGAGGCCATTCTATATAGTGAATTAAAGGGATAGTACAACCAAAAATGAAAATTATCTCATCATTTACTCACCCTCATGCAGGCCCAAATGTGTATGACTTTCTTTCTTCTGCAGAACATAAATGAAGATTTTTAGAAGAATATTTCTGAACTGAAGGTCCATATAATGCAAGTGAATGGTGACCAGAACTCAGAAGGTCCAAAAAGGGCATAAAGGCAGCATAAAAGTAGTCCATTTGACTCCATTGGTTAAATCAATGTCTTCTGAAGCAATATGAGTGGTGGTGGTGTAGTAGTCTAAGCACAAAACTGGTGATCAGAAGGACGCTTGTTTGAGCCCCACAGCCAACACCATTGTGTCCTTGAGCAAGGCACTTAACTCCAGGTTGCTCCGGGGGATTGTCCCTGTAATAAGTGCACTGTAAGTCACTTTGGATAAAAGCGTATGCCAAATGCATAAATGTAAATGTAAATATGACAAGTGTGGGTGAGAAAAAGATCAATATTTAAGTCCTTTTTTACAATCAATCTCCACCATTGACCAGCCGCAACCAGTATGTGGCTGAATGTGAAAGTGCCTTCCAGCCCAGAATGTGGAAGTGAAAGTGATTTTCAGTAAAAAAGGACTTAAATGTTGATCTGTTTCTCACCCAAACCTGTCACATCACTTCAGAATATGACAAGTGTGAATCACTGGAGTCTTAAGGATTACTTTTGTACTCCCTTTATCTCCCTTTTGGTCAATTTCTGGTCACCATTCACTTGCTTTGTGAGGACCAACAGAGCTGAAATATTCTTTTAAAAGTGTTCAATTGTATTTTGCAATGAACGAAAGTCATACACATCTGGGATAGCATGAGGGTGTGTAAATACATTTTTGGATGAACAATTCCTTTAAGGATTTGCTTATAATGCTCTTTAGCTGTGACAGCAGCCTCAAGTGCCATATTGCTTTTATAAAACGGGTACCACAAAATAAAAATATTAAGGACACAAATGTTTTTTTTTTTAGCTTAACCATTAAGTTTCATCCTTCCGTTAGAAGATATGCCACATGCACCAGCCAAGCACTAGTTTACTTCAGTGGAAAGGGGATATTATAGATTACATAGAGAGTTTCCTTCTGTTCTTATGTTCACAACTCTTTAAACCATCTGCATGTGAATGTATTACAGTCTTTGAAGACAGACCTGAGGCCGCAGGTGAAGAGGCGTGTGTGGCAGGAGTTCTCTCGGACCAACTGTAGGGTCACAGCCTGATTCTGAACATGTCCATCAGATAGCAGCAGGATATTTCTCACACCCTTTGATGGAGGCAGCAGACTCAGTCTACGGAGAGGCCTCCACAGCTCAGTGCCTCCGCCAGCACAACTAGAGGTCTGCTCATAAAATAGAGAGGAAATGCAATGATATCCAATGGAACTGAAAATTCGGAAATTTTAATAGGGATAGTTCATGCAAAATAACAATTCTGTCAACATTTACTCACCCTCAGGTTATTTCAAATCCGTATTACTTTCTTTCATCCTTCGAATACAAAACAAGATGTTTGACAACCTCAGTCGCCATTCACTTTCATTGCATCTTTTTTACATTTAATGAAAGTGCATAGTGACTGCGTCTAACACTCTGCCTAACATCTCCTTCTGTATTCCACAGAAGAAAAAGGTCATACAGGTATGGAACAACATCGGTGTTGACCAAAGACAGTAATGTTTGGGTCAAGTATCCCTATAACCACTTCACTCACCATAATGAATTTTCTGGCTGATTCAGATGCCTCATCTAAGGACACTGGTGCAGGAAAAGCTTCCTTGTAATCTGTTAAAGCAGCCACATTTAGAGATTACACTTAGATTAACGTCTAAGAGTGTAAACTATTAATGATTTAAAGTACAGCCATTTGGTTCTTTACTACTAATACTTCACTATGAAATCACAGATTAATAGGAAAGTGAAACAATGATGATCTTGTCAAAATGTGATAAATGATGATATGTGATTATATAACTTGTATATAAATAGGAGATTGTTTCAGTGAGCACTAACCAGTGCCAAAAGAGATGATGCTGATCTTGAGTGAGCGGTCGAGAGAGTTGAGGACTTGAAGGGCAATCCTGCGAGCATTCAGCATGACGTCTCCCCGCATAGACTCAGATGAGTCCAGCAGAATGACCACATCACTCACACTGGATGGATCTCCAGAGCTGGACACCCCACTTGACCTAAAGTCTGGATAAAACACCAACATGCAGGCCTGCAGGAATAGTGAGTTCACAGGAGCAGTGTTAGCGTGAATCAGTGTGTGTATTAGAGATGATGATTGAACATTTGTTTATTTCTTTACCTGACTATCTTTCTCTGGATGATTCTCCACCCACATCCTGGGCATGTGAATCTTCGAGAGACTGAAGAACACCTGCAGCCCTTCAGATCCAAGAGTCTGTCCAGGTAAAGTACTGACCACTGCCTTACAGTCTGTCATCTGAGCGGGGAAAAAAGACAAATACAGTTAATACAATTCTTAACCAAACAAGTTTTCATATTTTTCACAGAGCAGAAGAACATTTGAGCATTTAGTGACAAACTCCACAAAACTAAAACAAACCTTGGATTTGATGCGATGTGAAGACTTTAAGTCGATGATCTCATAAGGCATTTCAATGGACATACACAGAGAAAACTCCCTAAAGAAAGATAAAGAGAGAGAGAGAGAGAGAGAGTCAATCTGAAAAACTAAAATTATGATCTTCCAGTAAAAAATCCAGATTACAGGACACCAGATAAACATTCACTCTGGGAAACACTGCAAAAGAACACACCCGACACTACGTCTACCTCGGTCTAAAAATTAGTGCTTCAGGGGGTTTTGGTTTGGCAGTGAATGCACTAAAAGAGAAAGCTAGAAGAGCATTCTATGCTATTAAGGGCAAATTTACCCAAGCTGACATTCCTGTAACAATCTGGTGTAAAATCTTTGATAGTAATATAATGCCAATTGCTCTGTACGGATGTGAGGTTTGGGGTCCACTCTGTCTGGCAGATTACTCGAGATGGGACAAACACCCCATAGAATCCCTGCATGCGGAATTCTGTAGAAACATTCTAAGAGTTCAGAGAAGAACACCTACCAATGCATGCCGGGCCTAACTAGGCAGAAACCCCCTTATTATACATATTGAAAAACTATCCCTCAAATTTTGGACACACCTAAATTCAAGTTCCCCTAACACACTGCAACATGAAGCCCTTAAAACCCAAGAGCTGAAGCCTAAACCAGTCCCGTTTGTCAGCTGGCTCTGAAACTCACAAACCCACTAACAACTAACAAACACCAGTTTCAGACCAGCACTGCTGAACAAAAAAAGAAAGCAAAAATTCATATTTGGACCATTGGGAAAATGAAAGTAAAAACCAAAGCAAATTGGAATGTTATCGGGCCCTAAACAGAACATATAATCTGGCAGAATATCTCCACACTGTAAGTGATCCAAAACAGAGACTTAGGCTAATTATGCCTCTGTGAGGGTTAAAGGTCGACTGCAGGGGATTGTGCGGGAGAGAGAGATCGTTTACGGACACGTCCGTCATGTGTGTGTTTGTGTCTTCTTTAAGTTTATCATTAAACCATTATTTATATTGAAAAGCCGGTTCTCGCCTCCTCCTTTCCATTGATCCCTTTACACTGGTGGACATGTCCGTAAACGATCTCTCTCTCCCGCACAATCCCCTGCAGTCGACCTTTAACCTTCACGGAGGCATAATTAGCCTAATACAGGACCGGCCTCCGCCCTGCCACAACCTGGCACCTTATTTTAATTCTATCTTTATTGCTATTTGTTACCATTTTATTATTATTATTTGTCTTGTCATTATCTGTTTTGTGTATTAATGCTTTGGCAATATTGTATGTAAACACAATCATGCCAAAAAAGTACTTTTAAATTGAAAAATTTAATTGAGAGAGAGAGGGAAAGAGAGAGAGAGAGCTATTTAAAGGATTTTGAACATTTAGATTAAAGCAATGAATTCTAGAGTGATATGAGATTCTCACCCCTCTGATTGAAGCTCAGTCACACAAACCTTCTCAACAGTTCCCTGAAATGCAACACAGCTTCATTCTTTTATGCCATAATCAAGTCAAAACATTACAACAGTAGCTCAAAAAGTAGTTTATTTAAAGTTCAACTACAATACAAGACCAATCATATTTTACCTGAGTTCTCTGATTAAGGGCGTTGCTCTGTTGCCAGGGTGCAACGCTGCCAGGCAGTGAGAAGATTATAGATCCTGCTCTCACCACCAGCTCAGTGATGAAGGTCACCTTGATCAAAACTGTGGCTCCAGGAGGAAGGTTCCCAACACTGATAGTAAATACATCCTGTCTCACACAAACATATGCACTTAGACTGGATTTTTAAGAAAACTTTTTAACAAATATGTATACCGACTGACATCGTAAGCATATTTATGCTATATTAAGTGAGTGCTATATTAAAAGGTGCAGTATGTAAGATTCAGAAACCCTTGTTATTAATGACATCTGTGACCGCTAAGTGTTGCTCATGATTGCGTGCACACACTCCATAGGGAAGCAAGCGAGCATCGACCAAATCAAGACACTGAACGTGATTCACCGGCATCATGCTGACAGATGAGGCAGCATAATTGAGACAGTTATGATTGTTTTACGAGAAACTTTGAAACTGTATATTATATTTGAATCTCCAGTGCTGGAACAGGGCTAAAACAAAGTGTGGATATAGGTCTGACTATGCGAGACTGTAGTTTGAAGTAATCACTTTTCTTTGCATGATACATTGACAGCATTTATAGGATAGCCTATGTCGGAGTTAGCTAGCTAGCCAGCTTTATCAATTGCTGTAGCTGTTTATAAAATAGACTGTACATTATAAATATGTTGACACAATTCAGTATTGATGTGATTCAATCACAACTGACATTTAGATATATCGATGCGCTATTGTTTTATAATAATAGAATGTATTTATTTTCTGTACAACCAAGTTACATTACACTAATACAGGGGTTCTCAACCTTTTGCAAGCTGGGCCCCCCCAAAGCTGGTTCATTGCAGTTGGGGCCCCAGTGCCCCCCGACCCGCCCCATGCTTTATTGTTGATATTATTATTATTATTATTATTATTATAATTGGCAGTAGCACCAGACTTCTAATGTGAGCTTGCAGGCATTATTATTATTATTATGAGTAGTAGTAGGCCTATCATCATTACTAGGCTATTGCTATATAATTATATGAGGTTACATGCTTTATTGTTGTTATTATTATTATTATTATCATCATCAGTAGGCCTATTATCATTACTAGGCTATTGCTATAATTGGGAATTGGCACCAGACATCTGATATTAATTTATGCTTTATTATTGTTATTATTACTAGGCCTAATAGTAGGCATCATCTGCATTTTTTACAGAAGCTTGCTGGTAGGTGATGTTAATGTAAGACCTGAGCCTGCTTTGCCTTGCAAAGATCCTCAATTCTTGGCTCAATGTTTGATAAACATAGCCTCAAATCATCCTCGATTTGTGCACGATTGCGGTATTTCGTTTTGAGTGCAGTCATTTTTGAGAATCCTGCCTCACACAAATATGTCGATGCAAAAGGAAGGAGAATCTTCAAGGCGACGTCACAGAGTTCAGGGTATTCCTGCATCAATGCTGCCCAGAATGACGAAAGAGGGCAGGAGCTAAAGAGTTCCTTCAGTCTACTGTCACTCTTCAGCTCAATAAGCTGTTCCTGCATATCAATTGATAGCTCGTTTGCTGTGCACACAAACGGATCTCGAACCCACGCAAAAGAGCGATAATCCTCTTTAAAGTACGTCGCAAATTGTTTTCTCATTGCTGACAGGTGCTCAGACGCTGATTGAAAAAGGGAGGAGAAATCGTGTGACGCGCCTGCATCAGTGATAATGTCTGCAAGGCTGGGGAACATGTCGCAGTTCCCTCGACTGATGCGGCCATGCCAGAGGTCTAGTTTTTGTGTGAAGGCGTGCACTTTGTCTGCCAGGAGCAAAATATGAGATTCATGGCCTTGCAAAGACAGGTTGAGGCCATTCAAGCGGTCAAATATATCGACTAAATAGGACAGAGACGCAAGCCACATAGTGTCATCCAGATGCTTCGCCAGATCTGATTTGATTTCTGTCAAAAACCACTTCACCTTCTCTCGCAGCTCATACAACCGCTGTAACACCCGCCCCCTGGAGAGCCAGCGAACTTCAGTGTGCAGAAGCAGCTGTTCGTGCCCTGACCCCATCTCCTGGCAGAGGACCCCAAACAAGCGAGAGTTTAGCGGCTGTGATTTGATGAGATTTATTATTTTCACGGATTGGTTCAGCACGGAGTCAAAGAGAACCGGCATTTTTTTAGCAGCTAGTGCTTCGCGATGGACCATGCAATGTGTCCATTTCACAAGTGGAGCTACTTGCTGAACGTGAGCAGCTAGGCCACGCTCACGCCCCGTCATTGCCTGCGCACCATCCGTGCATAGGCCAACGCATCGGTCCCAAGCCAAACCATTTTCATGGATAAAAATATCAAGGACATTGAAAATGGCTTCTCCTGTAGTGTGCGACTGAAGAGGCCGGCAAAACAGGACATCCTCCTCAATCGCTTGTCCCGCAGATACCTGACATAGGTGAGGAGCTGTGCCTGCCCAGCAATATCAGTGGATTCGTCCAGCTGCAGCGCGTAGTAAGGACTCTTTTTTACGTACTCTATCAGTTGCTCTCTGATATCATTGGACATGTCTACAATTCTCCTAGCGACTGTGTCATTGGACAGTGGTACTGCACCGAGTTTGGCTGCTGCACTATCGCCTATCATTATTCTGCACATGTCTTGCGCTGCCGGCAAAATGAGAGTCTCGGCGATTGTATGCGGTTTACCCAGTTTACCGATCCTTTTGGCCACTACATACGATGCCTCCAAACACTGTTTAGACACAGTGCCGTGCACTGAAATGGTTGCCTGTTGCTGATGGAGGCCATCAAGCTTTCTTTTAAAATATTCAGCTGGTTTATTTTTAATGCCAGCATGCTTTGTTTCGAGGTGCCTTTTTAATTTGCAGGGCTTCATACTGTCGTTTGCCAGCACCTCGGCACACACGACACACTGAGGTCTCAGATCAGCCGTGACTGTAAACCCAAATTGCAGGTATGCTTCATCGTACCTTCGAAGCTTTTTTGCAGCTGGTGGTGCCTTGGTTGGCTTGTTGGTCCTCACAAGAAATTTCTCCATTTTGATGTGTTTTCAATAAAGTTTAGGCAATATGTAACTGTGTGTGTGGTGTATGTTGAGAGACGTATCATGGGCTAATCAGTCGGGACTTAGGCACAATCTTTAATTAAACGAACAAAATAATTATTTTGCAGACAATTCAGATTTTATTTTAATACTTAACGATTGTAGTCCTCGTCAGTGTGTGTGTGTGTGTGTGTGTGTGTGTGTGTCTTAGTCGTGTGGGTAGTTTTAGCTAAGTGTAGCTACTGCCTAGCAGTTAAAAAAAATACTGGCTAGGGCTGAGATTTGATCTAATCTTAAAAAAGAATGTTTGTGGGTTTAGTCTTTAAAAAGACTGTTGGGGTTTTGTAGTAAAGGCCTATGTAAATCGAGATTGATAAGACTAGCGAGAGCTGGCACAAGCGAACTTGGCAAGAGACTAGACTAGAGTGAATGGAAAGCTATGTCATGAGTCAATTTAAATGCAGTGATTTATTTTTGTGTGAGAGTGAGTGAACATTTACATTTATACCCCGCTCTGTAAGCCAGGGTGGGAACGGCGGCGGCCATGCGCGATTCATTTGCAGCCTGGACGCGGAGGGGTGTGTGTCTCCTCTCTGCTCTGACTGCTGCGCAAGGCTACTGAGAGACTGACTGCCTGTGAGTGCTTTTGGACGGGAGAGGGGCTCACGGCAGCACCCGCTGTTCGTTGAGCACAGTAGGCCTAACTGCAGAGTGATTCGTGCTTTCGAGTCTCCAAACACCACAAAAGTCTCCAAAAACACCAGTAAAAGTCACTGGATTTGTCGCTTTTGACAAAAAAAAAAAGCCGCCAGAAGGATGATTTGTTTGAGTTATAATCAGTGCTTGAAGTGGGGGGAAAAGGTGGCGGCACTCTCTTTGCATTGGCAAATCATGACATTTTTACAGTGAAAAACAAAACTTGGAGATATTGCTGTTACAACAATGTATTGTTATTTATTTAGCATAGCGCATCTCACAGCAATACTCAATCGTGTTTTGAATGATTCAGTGTTGTGAACGAATCGGTTAAGTCAAAGATTCAATGACCCATTCACAAACATCTGTCTCATTCTTGATGAATCGGCCGTTTGAACGAATCGTTTGAATGAACGACTCAATGACTCGTTTAATGAAACCGCTTATGCTTATCACCTACATTTGCGCTCACTATCGACAAACCAATCAAATTTGTTCAAAACTTTTTTTTTAAATCAGTCCAAACACATTTAAATTTTTATTCAGGAGTTATGTATATACAAAACTATAACTTTTTATGACAGAAGTTTAGTGATAAAAAAAATGTGCCCTAAAAATTTTTTTTCCAGTTTTTTTCCCTTCCATCGTAGCCTACTCGCACCAGTTTTCGCTCTCACCAAGATCACGTTCACGCTTAGCCAGACAGGATTCAGTAGACAAATGTTTTTTATTGGGGGATGGGGGCTTACTCTGAGTTTGTGTAGGAGTCGGTGTTGTGCTGGGAGCCGGATGTTTGCCAGATTTAATCTCCAAGATAACGTTACCTAGTGTTGTACACTATCTGTTGACGCTGTTGAATAGTGGAAGCACTGAGGCAAGGCTCTCGGGAGCATGCATAAACGTCACATTCTTTGGATTTTCCCAGCAAAAGCGACCCGCTCCCTTCACATGAATATCAGTCTACAGGCTTTAATAGGCAGCCTAGCAAGACCGGGAAGGGCTCATTTTTTTAAGTTGCATTACAGGCTGTTCACACATTGGCAAAAACAAAAGGCGAATATTACATGAAAATGTTTACATATTGCACCTTTAAGTGATTGCCCACTATCAGAAGAATAAAATAACAGGACTAAAGTTCATTAATAGACCTTTTTCACACTCCGGGTTTGCTATATTAAAAAGATCTGTGAAGAAATTGTAATAGGTAACTCACAGGTGCATCCTGGTCCATCAGGTAGGCTCCATGACCTTTCTCTATTGCTTGTTTGTACTCCTTACGAGCCTGCTCTTTCTCCTTTACCTGTGGTAGGAAATAAATAATGAAAGAAATGCATAAAACAGCAAGTATAAAGGTAAAGATGGAGAGCACAAGCAGCTTTTGACAAATTCTGAATGCTAAGCACCTTTCCAATGATGTGCTTTCCATTGATAAAGGCTTCAAATCCACACACTGCTGCAGTCTCCTCCAGTGGAAAGACATACTTTGCTTCAATAGGAACGGCACTCTGATTTGTGTAAGTCTGAAAAATTATGACCTGGTGGAAGAGGAGAGAAAGTCAGACTCATGATGTGAATGTCATTTTCAGTGTAGTACCGGTAGACTTTGCACACCTGGTTGTTGCTTCACGCCAGATCTGTTTGTTTCTTCTTTGTCTTTTTTATTTTCTGTTGTTGTACACTCTGATGGTTTTATGCAGCTTCCAGGAGTAAGGCACAAAGTTTTGTTTATTTTAATCATTCTACTTGGAAACAAAGTTTCCAAAACTAAAACTGGGTATGGGTAATGACAGCTTCTAAGGAAGAAGAAATCACTGGAATTTGCCAGTTTGGTGGCACCAAATCTCTGAAAGAGTTTTGTATAAGGCACCTAGTAGAAAGTAAACTAAAAACCCATGCCTGAATTGTATATTTTGTTTTCTGAGTTATGTCCATGAAATAATTAGTACTTAGTTTTTAAAAACACTTTGCGGTTCTTGGCCAGAATAACCAGCAATGTGGACTAGACCTAGTCAAAGGTGTGAAAATGCAATAATACTACATACCTGACACAGTAGGTCCATGAGCTTGCATCTCACATGGACAGCCTGTAGGGGAAGTTTCTGACCACTGCTGTCCAGCAAACCTGCAGTCATCTCCTCTAGAGGATTCTTAGTGAACTGCAAACCCTCACTGTCATCACTGGACACTAAAGAAACACACATTCAAACAAAACCCACTGACAAATTTCAAAAATGAAAATCATATCATTCAGCTTTACAGAACAGAGCTTTACACGTCCCAGAGGTTTGATTTCTCCCTCCAAGATGCCAAAGCACACAATTATTACATTAAATAGTTTCTTCAACATTGAAGTAATGTTCTCTTGATCACTGGAAGTTCTACTCACAGATTTCAGAGGTTGTGTCAGTGGGCAGTGTGAGCTCCACAGAGGTGTCAATATGAGGCTGGAACATTTTTAAGTGGTCCTCCTCCAGAGTGTACTGCACTACATACTTCAGTTTGATCTGTTCTGTGTTATATACTACATACTCATCATCCTGGAAAATATACACCAGTTTCAGTTTGAGAGGAAAGTTCAGTTTTTCACCCACAGATTTGATTATTTTTAGTGTTGAAGATAATAATAATTATGGCCAGTATAAAAAGAGGTAAAAGGAATGATGGCGGGGTACTTGGACCTTACTGGCTGTTATGGTAAACAAGACAAATAAAAAAAAAGATTTGGGAGAATGACATACATATTGACTACGAAAATCACCTCAAATTCAGAGGGTTTTTTCGGGGTGCGGCGGACTCCATGTACGCTGTTGTAGTCCTCAGGGGCAGAGGTCAAAGTGGTGTCTCTTTTCAGCAGGTCCTTGCACTGACCCAATGCCACCTCACACACCAACAGCAGCCGAGAGCCATCTGTTACACTGGGCTTGGAGTACTTCACACTAGTCCTGAAATATGTATATATATGTTCAAGGAATATCAATGTATTAATGACAGTATAATGCAAACTCATAAAGCACATACATTTTTACTACAAATATCTCAAATGGTTGATAAAAAAAGAGCACTGACGTTAGAGAGTCACTGAAGTAGATGCCTCCTCCAAGGTTCCCTATATCTGTCCTCTCAATTCCATGCTGTTCAACTCCAACCCTGGGCAACAGCAGACCTCTAGATAGAAGTAAACAACATGCATTTTATGCATTCAATATTTTTACATAATATTATGAAAAATCATTTTTAAGAGAATGCTTTTACCGTGAAAGTATTCCAACAAAACTTCTGGGACTAGTAGAGTGGAGGAGGGGCTTAATGTTGCCTAACTCCTCCCTAAACATTTGAAGCTCCACTCCTCTGTTTACACGCAATATCTGCTGAATCTGAATAGTCCTGTAGTGAATACAAAATTAACAGGATCATTTAAAAACATGTTCTGAAATGTAAACAAATTACCAGAATCTTGGAATATTATGTGATTATACCTGTTTTGAAGCAGTTGTGAGACTACATGAAACTCAGGGTTTTGTGGTGGAACTACTTCAATGCTGCACCTCAGTGCACGATACTTTCCCAGAGAGGAGGGTGAGGGGCTTCTCAGAGTGACTTCACTCACATTCACAATATCTCTGATCAGCTAGGGAGGACACAACAGAAAAATAAGGTGAGATCTTCACAGTGGAGATAATTTTATTTATTTCAAGACAACTTCATAAATGTATTATGTGAATCTCAAGAAACTCTCAATTCTCAATACTCTATTGCAGAGAGATCTCATTCTTGTAGTGCAACATGGGAAAAAAAAACACACATTGGTTAAGTTTATATTGTAAAATAGTTATACATCATGGTAGTATTTGTTGTCCTGCCTTTAATGTATGCGATTAAAAATATATATATAAATACTGTATTGTTGTATTACAATATTTTATTATTATTGTACTATAATAAAGACAATCTAATCAGAAAATTCAGAATCATTATAAACAATAATGAGAATGAGAAACAAAACACCCAGATGCATTATGGTATGAGAATTTGGGATGTCCATAAATGTCATAAAAATATTGTCAAAAGCAAATACATTTTTCTAGTCTTAAAACAGGATTATTTTCCATGCAAAATACAATTTTTCATATTATTCATTTAATTTTATGCTTTGTTTTTATTTTGGGGTAAAATATGACCCAGTAGAAAGAGAGAGCATTGTAATCAAATCTACTTTAAGATTTTATGATCTCAGATATGTTTCGTTCAACATGGCAGGTACACAATAATTAACAGTTTTCACATGTTTTCAATCTGCTTTTAATACTCAATCCGAGAATAAATTTGGTGGATACTAATATTAATGTGTGTTACCTGACAAAGGTCTAGTTTTTGAGACACAAGCTTGTGTTTGGATGGAGGGTCGATCATTCTGAGGGGTAGAAGAGTGTTGACTTCCTCTAGCAGGGCTTTGACTTCAGCTTCTTTTTGAGTCTTTTGTGCCTGCAGCAACAATCCCTCCACCCGACTCACCTGCAACATCACAGAGCCATTAAAACACACAAATGAACTGAGAACAAATCAACATAGGAAGTAAATTTGAGCTACCTGATTGGTTGTGTGTATGATTATCTAAGCCCATTCTTACATCATTGAGGCTGATACTGGAGACAGGGACCGTCAGGATGTTGCTGAGTGAACCGAGAGCTTCAGTCCAGACCAGCTCCACAAAGATGCCCACTTCCTGTGATAATGTGCTGCAATTCAGCTTCTCCTCCAACAGAAGCTGACAGTCAAAAAGGGTGAACAATGCTTTCACAACCAACCACCATTTAAAAGATTTTATAAAAATCTAAACATGACAAAGTGAACTTTACACTAAACTTATTGCTGAGCTCTAGTCTTCTCATTTCATTATTTTAAATGTGTGGACCCTTCACATCTTTGGTGTCATATACAGAATATACACACATTTGATGCATTGTTAACCACTGACCTTCTACCAATGTATTAAAGAGACTATTTAAACCGTGTTCTGGTTGCTCACCTGCTTCAAGCTGTAGGATGCCATTTGCTCAGCCTCAGGAGGAAGTGTGTGTGTCTGTGTGAATCCCTGAATCTCCATCTCCATCATCAACATCTGATAGACATCCACAGCATCCTCAGAGGTCACACAGTACACAAGCTTATCCTGCACCACTACAGTCTGTTGTGAGAGAGAGGGAATCACCATCACCATGCAACTGCCACGGATCCATTACACTCACAACATGTGCGTCATACTCTTCATTTATTGTAGGATGAATGTGGTTTTATAAGGCACAGAGATGTTTATATTCATGGAAGATAATTACAATGTAATTACTATAGTGGTATTACTATGATATCAAGACATATCAATGTTTTACAATGCTGAAAATAACCAAACCTCTGATTCACGCAACATGGAACACAACACACGATACTGCTGGCCCGCTCCTCCTTTGGCACTCTGTAGCTCCAAAACTGACAAAGCCTTGGGCTTGACCTGCAATACACATTTAGATATTTTTAACACGATTTAAGAATGTGTTAAAGAGGTCACACGTTTTAATACGTTTTTCCCAGCTTATCAGTTTAAATAAAAAATTGTAGTCATTATTTTGCTTTTTTTTAATACATTTTTTGTATACTCTGACCCTTCTAATTAAACAGGCAATTTTTTCCTGCTGTGCCTTTAAGATTTCGGTGTTAATAACCTTTTTGAAAGTGAAATGAGAAACAGACCCTGTGTCTCAATCAGCTCCTTAACTCCCTATGTCGTGAATCAGTATAAAGTGAACACGAATTCAGGCACTAGCAAGGGTGTTCATCCACTGCACATTAGGACCCTGATGACTGAATCAAAGCCCTTCTGATAGTGAAACCTACAAGGTTAGCATAGATTAGTGTAAAGCGGCCATGGATGTCTATGAAGGAGATGCTTCAAAAAGCTGAATAAACGGCTTTTGTGAGGAAACAGCTAATTATTTAATGAACTAACTGTCCGTCCGGTAATCTTCAACATGTTTTACACTAAATAATCAATTTTGGAGTGAACTATGTGTGGAGTTTAGTTTTAGTTAAAATTGCTGTTTTATAAGTGAAGTCATTGACGATTTTACGACTGGAAGGTGTCAGTTACGGCTCCCTCCATTAATTTGTATAGCATCAGCAATCTGTTGTAAAATGCCAGCTGACCATAGAGCGCAACAGTGACCGCACACTTTTTCAGCCGCCTGTGTTCTGGAAGTATTTTCCCCATTAATTTCTTCCACATACTTTTAATAAAGTCCTTCTTTAAAGAGTTGTGAGCCTTGATCCAAACCAACCAGCTCCAAGGTGAATCAAACTTTGTTTTGAGGTAAAAAAGTATTTGAAAATCGGCAAGACAAGGCTGTATACTTATCGTATTTCATGAGGGCACAAACTACAATCCCATGAACCATTGTGAATGATTTCACTGAATAAAAAAAGTTGGGAATATATACAACTATTGATTTTAAATTGCTGATTATAAGTATAGAAGCAATATATTTTAAGTTTATTGCAAAATATCCAGATTACGTCATTCACAGTGCATCATGGGAGCGCATGGCCGCTCTGAGGCAAATTTTGTGGGTTTTGTTGAATGCGGTTCTATGATTGGTCGATCTTTCACTATTATATCATGTGTTATGTAGTTGTTTACCATGAATTCTGCTATCAAACACGATTTTTAAACAATGAAGTTGAGATAACGCAGACGGATGGTTTCAACGGAAGCATATACCACCGATGAACAAACTCTGAGCTCATGGTAGGTCTGTCTTTAAAGGTGTACAAGTTATCGTTAAAAATCAATTCGTCAATGGGATAAATGCATGGGATTTTTACTTCCGGAACCAGACTGATGAGCTAAAGCATGGACAAAACAGTCCATGCTAAAATGTGCTGCTAAAGTTGTTAAAGGTGCACTCAGTGACTTTTTGTGAGTCATCTTGGTTGCCCCATGTCAAATAAAAACGCTTTTATAAGGTTACTGATATGACTAGAGACCTCATTTATGTGAGTGGTCATGATTTTATGCAAATGTTTCAAAAATACAATTAGAAATACATTTCTTTAGGAGTAAAACTTAATTAATGGGTAAAAAATACTGAGTGCAACTTTAAGGTCAAATTGAAATGATCACATCCACACAAATGGCTAAAACTTTCATAGATTTTACACTTATATTAGTTCTTCTAGTGATATGTGTTATTGTGTTATTATCTATCCAACTTCCTCAAATGGAACACCAAATGGAGGAAGTTTTGGGTTCTGACAGTTAGACTATGTTTTTATAGTACAATAAGATCATGGAAAATGTTATTCCTCATGGTATGATCCCTTTTAAGTGTATGTGGAATAAAAGTACTCACACTTTCAAAAACTGAATACTTTGCCACTTGAAAATGTGAGGGAAATTCAGGCATGTCACGGTCACTTTCTTTGTAAACTCTGCTTAGGGTAAATCAAAAAGTAAATAATTAGGACATTCTAAATATGACAGGAATTATTAAAGAAGTAGACCAATAAATAAACTGCAAAGGTGGTTACAGTAATAAAAGCATGTACAGTATCTGCCTCATAGAGCACATTTATCACAATAGAACATAGCCTATGTTCAGTTAACGTTCAAGCACTGACACCAGAACACACCTGAATTTGCCAAGACGGGATCTGCCCTTCTCAAGAATCTCAGTCTCATTGTTTCTGAGCTGTGGCTGACCTTTCAGCTTCCCTGATGGCTGGGTCAACACTTTTAATTTTACAAAATACAATTATTTCAACATCTCTACTAGTTGAATGCATGGTTTAATCAAAGTTAATACTCTTATAATCCATATAAAATGTAAAGTAGGCCTACATTTCCTAACAAAAACATATTGCAAAACAAGGGTGTTGACATGCACACAGAGAAATACACACCCATTATTAACAAACAGAACTAATCTGGCTGTAACTTTAACAATGCTGTCATAAATCTCTCCCCTCCTCATTCTGTCCCTCCACCTTATTTCCACGTTTTACATGAGTACGTAAACCATTAGTTACAGTATCAATTAAGACTCCCAAACATCTAACATGCTCATTCTCCCTTCTTCTCTAATTCCAATGGCATTACTGGTAACTGAGCTAAGAGTTTAATACCTGGATAAGGGAGGGGTTCAGAGCTGGGATATGCCAAAATATGCTCTTTCAAAGGCAGGAGGTGCACTTTTTCCAGACAACTCCACACATACTGCAAGCCAACCACTGGGATATTGTGCTTCTGAATGCTGCGCTGTCGGTTACTGCTCAAGTCATCCAGACTGTTTGTGACTACAAATGAACACTGAAGAACATAAAGAGATTTTATATAAGAAATATATATATATAACAGTTAATCTCATCAAATATTTGCTTAGTCTCAATGTTACAGCTCTTAGTTGTGTGCCTTAATAAACAACCGATGCTAAAATAAAGGAAGAGCATACAGAAAGAGAAAACACAAACACAGTACCTCTTTGTTGACGACATAAGAGATGTTTCCTCCATTATCCAGAAGAGCTGTCCTCAACTTATTCTTCTCTTTAAAAGGCAATTTCTTCACATCTAACACAACAGTACAGTTCTCAAACACCGCCATAATGCCACCAGAGATTGAACATGCTGGGAAAAAGCCAGAGAAAGAATGAAAAAGTGAGCCTGTGATGAAATCCTAAAATAAACATCAAACAGATTATATTGCGTAAACCCCTGATATAATTGTCACCAGTACGTCATTATAGTAGACGGAATAGTATTTTACCGTGGATAAAGTTAAAGTCGAATGCTAAAGTTTAAAACGAAAAAACAAAAAAAGAAAAACAACATATATCCATAAAGAAGACGTAGGCCTAAAGTTCAGTATATGAAACTACCTGTAACTAGTGACACCACCCCCTGACTTACTGTATGGACCGGTTAGGACACACCCCCACTTCTTCGCTGCTCCACTGCAGTAAAAACATTAGCCGGGTTCCATCTAGTGGTCAAAACAGCAATTACAAAAATAGTTGCTGCCAAAGTACATGTACAGTAATAGCAAAACCTAGGAGCTCCATAAATCAAGCTTTCCCGACTATTTGAAGTATAAATAATTAGAATAAAACAATAGAAATGGTTGGTTATATAATAAAAATTACAACCATAATTACGGGATTTAATGTAATTAGTGTATGTAAATAGCTTTGCACAGTGCACAAGCCTCAAGAGAATGTTAACATTGCAGTATGCAATGCAAAATATTCTTGCAGTTGTTGCCCTATCACTTTTCTTTCAGAGAGAGAGACAGTTCAATAATTCAGTAGCTAAGAGAGTTAAAAGATTTTCCTGATGGTGGTAACACACTGGAATATCAAAGGTCTCAGCAAACATGCCAAGCCACATAACACAAACAGTCAGAGAAATTCACAAAAATGCACCCAATTCTAGTGACTCAACAGAGGGAGCAAAGGTTTGACTGTGAAATTTCACCAAAATAACAATGGAAAGAGATGGCTAAGTGGGAGTAGCTATATTGCAATGCTATTTGTAATCACAACAGAGAGTAAATTCATGTGTTTGAACATATAGAATTTACAATTATGGGTCACAGATGAATAAGGTTGTGCGAGGTAATAAAATGAGCAATCTTTTTAAAATAAAAAAGTTTCAAGTAGTTTAAAGATTTCAGAAATGTAATCTTTGTGTTTATGCCAATTATTAAAAAATAAATAAATAAATAAATATATATATATATTTTCCACACAAATAAAAAAGGTATTTTAAAATGTCAAGTGGTGTAGAAATCAAGTAAAAGATATTAAAATAAGTTCCCTGCACTCTGAATACACAGTGTAAATAATTTTTTCATCAAAGTAATATTCCAGGGTCAATAAAAGTTTAGCTCAATCGACCCTATTTGTGGCATAATGTTGATTACTACAAAAATGTATTTCGACATGTACTTCCTTTACTTAAAAAAAAATAAAAAAATAAACAAAAACCGAGGTTACAGTGAGGCACATTACAATGGAAGTGAATGGAGACAATCAATAAACTTCAAAAGTATAGCCACAAGACATACAGTGTGTTAACATGATTTAGTGTGACTAAATCGCTTACTAACCTATTATGTATAAAGTTATTACCAATTGTAAAACTTTGTTGCCATTGAGATGTACTGTAAGTGTAAACCTTAAAATTACTGTAGATGTAAAATGTGTGTAATCAACTTTATGCCACAAATGCTGACTATTGAACTTAACATGTGTTGAACCAGGAATAATCCTTTAATGTAAAAAATATTTGAAATTAGATTTATTTATAATTTTTTTTTACAAAGATCTTGCAATTTTTGAGTCACAAATGCCAATGATTTGTTGATCTGATTTGAGCAAAATTTACTTTTCATAAAAAGGACAATATATATATATATATATATATTGGCATACGTCGTTTGAATTTGAATTATTATTATTATTATTATGACTGTGTGTGAAGTTATATATATATATAACTTCACACACAATCATAATAATAATAATAATAATTCAAATTCCAAACGACGTATGCCAAAATTTCGTTTGTTCAAATCAGCTCCCCCATAAAATCGAAATTTTTTCAGTTTTATTACATTTTCATTTTATGCCATAATTTCTCATGCATTTTCATCATGAAAATAAGATTCATTCCTTCTATCCAAGGGTTAAAAACCTCATGAGCCATGTGACTTGGACGTATAGATCGTGTAACTCCGTATGGTCCCTCCCTTTCCTATTCCACATGTGGGAGCAGGGCGAGGGAGCGGATATTTACAACATCGCGCGGTTTGTTGAGCTGCTGAGATTTCTGTGAACAAGGTACAACATCATTCCATTGTATGGGCTCTGCTAAGTATTTAAAGAAATGGCTCGGAAGACATTCTTTTCGACATATGTTCTCCGAAATGTACCCATCAGGACAGCGGTCATTGTAATGCTTATGATTATCTTCTTCAAATATGTGTTCACATGTCCATGCACAACACCCGCGGAAACTCTTCTGCACTGCTGGCTCTACCTGTCCCTGCCAATAGGCATACTGTTTTTTGTTATGATCCTGATCGACGCCCGGATTTTAAAGATGTGCAGATGTTATGTGTGCAAATGTTGCGTCGGCGGACAGAGGAGATGTTGTAAGAGCGAGTGTTGTGTTACTTTTGAGTGTTGCTGTTGCGCCGGTGGTTACTGTTATCACCCAGAGAGTTGTGGACAGGAAGGATGGTATTACTGTGGCATGATATGGAAACACTTACTTAATGTCTTTTATGCGGCTTCGCTGTGGATAGTCGTTGCATTTATCGACGGGGATTGGTACGTTTGCATCAGGACTGTTAATGTGAACGGTACCGGGGAACAAATAGCTTGCAAGGATTTACCAACTCCAGATGAGGCACAGATTCTTAGAAAATATGACAGTGAATCACGGGTAAGTGACATTCAGGTCTTTGTGTACTTTGAGGCCCCAGACCACAAGTAAACATGAATTTTTCCTAAATTATAAGTATACCCTTAAAAATTGAAGTTTGTGCTAAATGAAAAGGTTACGACTGTAACCGTTGCTCCCTGAAAGGAGGGAATGAAACGCTGTGTCACTGTCGCTGACGTTTGGGGGTTATCTCCGTAGGTGTAATCATTTTCTGAAATTCATTTAAATCTATAAATTTTAATTGGCAGTAGCTTTGTACTCCTCCCTCGTGTGTGTCATCGGGCGTACATTACATTTACATTCAATTTACACTATAAATATACTTATTATCCATTCAACTGAAAACTATCAATAAATAACAGACCTTATTCACACTAGCGCCATCTTTATTTTTAATGGGAACGTCAACAAGGCTTTGAGGGATAGACAGTCTCTTCAATGGCACGAATGGTGTAAAGCTGTAGAAAGCTCCTAGGTCACATATGAGTTTCCACAACTCATGTTGTCTGGAATTCTTTGTATACAGAATGTTCTTGGACAGATATTGTATCAATGTTTTGTTCGCGGAATGATCCAAAGACACTTTAAACTGCAGTACAGCCCATTGAAGAGACTGTATGTGTCTTCCCTCACAGCCTCCTTGTCATTCCCATTAAAATTCAAAGATGGCGCTAGCGTGAATAAGGTCTGTTATTTATTGATAGTTTTCAGTTGAATGGAAAATAAGTATATTTATAATGTAAATTTCTCTCACTTTAGCCGCCATCTTGGATTTATTTTTCCACCGAGCTCATCACGGTGCATTCTGGGATCGCCTACCCATAGAAGGATACATACGATGCTATCACAGAATTTGGCCAAAAGGAAATATCTTAAGAAGCATCATAATTGGGGCCTGGGTAGCTCAGCAAGTAAAGACACTGACTACCACTCCTGGAGTCACAAGTTCGAATCCAGGGCGTGTTGAGTGACTCCAGTCAGGCTTCCTAAGCAACCAATTGGCCCGGTTGCTAGGTTTGGTAGAGTCACTTTGGGTTAACCTCCTCGTGGCCACTATAATGTGGTTCTTGCTCTCGGTGGGGCACGTGGTGAGTTGTGTGTGGATGCCTCGGAGAATAGCGTGAAGCCTCCACACGCACTACGTCTCCATGATAACGCGCTCAACAAGCCACATGATAAGATGCACAGATTGACTGTATCAGATGCAGAGGCAACTGAGATTCGTCCCCCTCTACCCGGATTGAGTCGAGACACTGCGCCACCACAAGGACTTAAGTGTATTGGGAATTGGACATTACAAATTGAGGAGAAAGAAAAAAAAAGAGGCAGCAAAACTAAGATCCCTACCTTTTTGAAAAGCATTCATGTTGGGAGTGCGCCTATAATGCCTTAAAATTCTGCCTCCGGAGGACGCTTACTAGGTTTTAAAACTAGGGATGCACCGAAATGAAAATTCTTGGCCGAAACCGAAAACCGAAAAAGAGGAAACTAAGGCCGAAAACCGAAACACCGAAACAAATTATGCCTGTTAGTACCATTGCATTTATGGCTATGACTGTGTACTAACTTTACTAAAATCAAGGCATTGCAATTGCATAAATTAATATTTTATATATTAATATTTTATTAATATATTCAAAGAATAAATCAATTACAAATTAGGCAAATATTTATTTAGCACATTGCAACAATGCACAGTATAAAATAAAATTCTAACTAAAATGTTTAACTTGACCCCATGTGTACATTAAATAATAATGTACAGGCCTACTGGCCTGCAGAAAGGTTTTAAAATGAAATGTTCTCTCATAAAACAAAGTGCATTTAGGTCAAGTGCATTTTACATTTTTCTCTGTTGGACTACAAGAAAGTGCATTCAGAACAAGTGCAACTGCTTAAAGATACAACAATATTTTATCTGTAGGCCTTCAACATAATAGTGTATCAAAACAAAGACTGCCATATTAGCCCATATGTTAACTGTAGAACAAATGCACCAAGAATTGCAGATGTGCAAAGTGGATAATAAATATTTAAGCACTAGACAAGCCCATTCTACTTCTTGAGGTAAAGTGGCAGGTTTTTCTTGATGAAGAGTAGCTTCTCTGCTTTATCACAGTGAAGTCTGTTCCTCTTCTCATCGAGAACATGAGCTGCTGCACTGAACAGTCTCTCGCTGTCAGTGCTTGTGCACGGAGCAGACAAGTACTTGCGTGCCATCTCTGCCAGGTCAGGAAAGCGGCCGTGATTACTTATCCAGTAGGCAAGAGGGTTATCACTTCTGGGGATGGGGACTTCAGACAGATAACCATCTAGCTGTTGAGCTGTTGAGCTTGTCATCTGCCTGACATTTGAGAAAGATTTGAGAGAGTGTATTTAAATAGGGCCAGTGCATAAATAAAATGTTTTTATCAAATTAAAAAAATATCTAGTAGAAATATGGCTACAATCTGATATATAGTCACATATATAGTAGCCTAAGAACAGAATAGCCTACCTATTATTATTATTATTATTATTATTATTATTATTTGAGGCACTTTCTTGCAGGATTTCAGTGAACATATCAGACAACGAGGGTGCATGCCCCTCATCTGGTGCAGAGAGACGAGTCTTTTTTTTTGCGCTCTGATCTCCTCCTGCGCTGGGCGCTGCACCGTCTCTGTCTCCACGCGGGTTCTCCGCATCCATCGCGGCCTGGATCATTTCTCGTGCGCGCTGCTTTATTTCCGCATCCAAGTAATGGTCTTTATAACGCGGATCAAGTACAGTCGCGATGAAGTGCAGAGGATCCGAATAGATCTCAGTGAAACGTGTGCTGACAGACTCCAAGAGTGTACTTTTCATTGTTTTCACTCCGTGGTCCGTCTCAACCTCTTTGCTTAGGAGACGCTTTAGTGCTGCAATTAAAGGAATAACGTTCGCTACAGATGCATCAGAGGAGCTGATCTCTTTAGTTATCTGCTCAAAGGGGGCAAGAAGAGAGAGAATGTTCTCTATTAAGACCCACTGATGTGAAGTGAATGTCGCGGGGAGCTCGTGGTCTGCGCTATATGCAGCCAAGACTCGCTTTTGCGCAAAGAGGCTTTGCAACATGTAAAAAGTGCTGTTCCACCGAGTACTCACGTCTTGCTGGAACCGTTTTATTGGTGTTCCAAACTGATCTTGCATAGACTGCAAGCGGGAATAGGCCAGCTGAGAATGTTTAAAGTGGCCAACATTTCTTCTGCCTATAGCCAGTACGTCTTTTACGCTGCGTTGAGACAACACTCCCTCATTCACAGCAAGATGTAGTGTGTGGGCCATGCACCGTATTCCCTTCAGCTGGCTGTCTTCTATCGCTTTTGTCATATTTCTTGCATTGTCACTGACAATAACATGCACTTTATATTTGTCGATATGCCAGGTGTCGAACATATTGGCGAATGCATCAGAAATGGCTGCTGCTGTATGTGACCCTCGAAAATCTTGTGAATGGAGCAGAATCTTTTGCAGCTGGAAATCAGCTTTGATCCATTGTGCGGTTAGACTGAGCATACTGGTAATGCTGACGTCTGAGCTCCATATGTCTGACGTGAAACTGATTGCTGAAATATCTGTAGCTATATGCTCATGGACGTGAGTTGCAACAACATTAAACAGCTCAGGTAAACACACCTCTGAGAAATGTCGTCTGCTCGGCATGACATAACGGGGCTCAATGTGCTCGATCAGCCTACGAAATCCCACATCTTCTACGACAGAGAATGGCTGATCATCTAAGGCAATGCATTCCATAATCTTTTGTGTAATGCCCTTTGCCTTGACACCATCACTGGGAAACTTCCTTGCCTTTTCAAAAACGTCCGCCACAGACGGAGTGGGAGTGCTCGGAGGCGTTTTCCTTTTCTGTGCCGCGTTCCTCTCATATTCAGCGTAGCGATCGGAATGTTTGGATTTCAGGTGATAAATTAAACCCGACGTGGAGAAAGTCTTTGCAGATGCACCCCCTCTTGAAATTTCGGCATTACATGTTTTGCAAATCGCTGTCCGTGGGTCTTTCTCAGATATACTGAAATACGTCCACACCGCAGACATGTTTGCTTCAGACAAGCACGTGCAGGTCGCGGTTTCTGTTTGCGTCATCACAACATTTCGGCCGTATTGTTTCGGTGATAAAAGTCTTTCGGCCGAAAATGGCCCAAAAGTGCATTTTCAGTTTTCGGCCGAAAGACTTTTATCACCGAAACACTGAAAATTTTCGGTGGCCGAATATTCGGTGCATCCCTATTTAAAACGGATCCAGTGTGTGCAGCCTCTCAGCTTCGTCCAAAGCAAATGGAGGAGGGGAGAAAGACTGAAGGGTAATCACCTGTGCCCTGAATGGAGTGGTCAAAACATCCGACACGTAGCCTTTCTTGGGTTTGAGTATAGTTTTTGACAAGCCTGGTCCAATCTCTAAGCAGGAGTCATGGACTGACAGTGCTTGAAATTCCCTGACACGTTTCACTGAAGCCAAAGCGAGGAGGAGTGAACTTTTTAATGAGAGAGTTCACAAGGCGATCGCCGGAGCACCTCAGAGCCACTCGCTGTGAATAGTGCAAATCTTGATGTCAATTCTAGTAGAGAAAGTCCAGTTGATTTGCAGAGTATGAGAGAGAGATAACACTTCCCTGAAGGAGACAATTCTGATGAGATGACACGCGTGAGGTAGGCAGAGCTCAAAGCACCGTCTGCCAATTAAAATTGGTGAGAATTGAAAGACTTTCAGAGATTGGTTACAGCTGCAGAGATAACCCAATAGCGTCAGCTAAAGTGATGCAGCGTTGAAATGACTGACTTGAAAGGGAACCTGTTTATCCATGTAATTCCTGCATCATTTGATCTTGTGTTTCATTGGAAGCAGGGACATCAGCTTTTTCAAACAAAGGAATCAACATGGACAATGTCACAAATTTGCTTACATTTGACCAGAAATAGTGTCATTTTATGTATTTTCTTTATTTTACATCATAGCTTTGTTTGCTTTACATTTTTCACTATAAAACTTTTTGTTTATTTATCATGTTTAACTGAGAGAAAAATAATCGATTTTCAATAAAGTCACAGACTTTTTGACACCTCGGAAATGTTCCTTTTGTCATTGCTTAAATTAAATGTCTCATGCTTATCTTTTCATTTTCATCTGTTTCTTTCCTCAAGGTAATTGGCCTAATTCTTATACTTGGGCTGTCATTTTTGTTGACAATAAGCTCATCTTTCATGATCCGATGGAAGCCATATTATAAATCGCTCTTTGAGGGTTATCTAAGGCATGAGACATCAGCCATTCTGGAGGAGAGACTATATGAAAAAGCCACGGAGAGAGCAAAGCTTGTCTGTGAGCAATTACTGAGGAACACTCAAAGTCAACATGTGAACACTACACAGGGTGATGCCCGTCATGTTCAGTATCATCAATTAGTCAATGTTGAGGAGGACATGTGGCACCAAATATCAGACCCAGCAATACATGTAACTGTGTTTCGTGATGGGTTACCATAAGCAGTGTAAAATTCACTACTACCTCTATCTTGCCAAAGGAATGTTTACAACTCGTTTTACATTAATTTGCATGTTACATGCCATTTTATCATGTATGGTATGTTATTGGTTTATGTTATGGTATGTTCCTTAGTCTGTTAAATACTGAGAAATGAGCATACTTTGTTCATGTAACTACAATTCACAAATTTTCAATGTATGGAGCCCCTGAGAGGACAGGGTGGATTTTTCTTTTGAAATAGTTTTGCGTACCATCGCAATAAGTTTTGCATTCCCTCACAATAGTGTACATTCCTTCGCAATATTACTATATGGTTTCCGCAAAAAAAAAAAAAACCTGGTTAGCTTACTAAAGTCATTGTTATGTATACTGCAATATTACTATAGTAAAACCATGATTTCTGCCAAAAACTATGGTAACTACATTCTACAATATTACTAAACCATGGTGACTAAAACCTACACTATTACTAGAGTAAAAACATGGAACTGTCATGGTTACTACTATAGTAAAGCCATGGTTTGTGCCAAAAAACATGGTTACTAAAGTATTACTATAATAAAACGGTGATGGTAGATGTTTTGCGAGAGAACGTAAAACTATTTCGGGGTAACGCAAAACATATTGTGAGGGGAAACCATTAAATATTGTAAATAAAATTGATCTCACCTATTAAGGGGCACTGTACTACAGACTACCCAAAGATTGGGAATTTTCTTTACTGTAGCAATTAAAACATTCTTGAAGCACCTTTTGATTTTCCTCAGATGCCACACTGGAGAACTTCCAGACACCCTGTAAAGTAGTCACAAATATTCTGTTTAGGGACTTCAATATATTTCAGGTGCCTCAAAACATTTGCCTTCTGATGGGGTTATTGAAGGAATCTTCCTCTTTAGACTTCTGCAAGAAATATGTTTCTGAGAGATCTTTAAGGGTGACTGGAGATTCTCCAGAGGGTTCCACCAGTGTGGCATTTAAAGAACCCCATATGGTGCCTTGAGAATCTTAAATTTTTTTATAGTGAATCTAAAATCAATAAGAAATTTGTTACAACTCTATGGTTTACCTACAAGGGTTTGTTACAATGTGTGATTTAGTACACATACCAAAGGAAGAAATATAAATAACAAATTATTTCTTCAAAACGAGGACTTTTTGTCTCCAAAAGTGTTTCACGACTAGGTACTGTGTCTTATACAGTGGATGAGCAACTCACAGTGCAAAACAATTGAAAGGGCCACACATATAAATAGTATGAAAGTAGTGCTAAACTTGTCTTAACAAGCAATGCCAAAGCACTGTACAGGTTGACTTTGCATGTTCAGTTGGTATAATTTAATAGTGTCATATAATGTCTAAAATACTAGCACTGACTTCAACATTTCTCGAAGGGGTGCTTTGTTCTAACTTTTGAGTTACTTTTGAATTTTTGAAACACAATTAAGCTACTTTTAAACAATTTGCCTTGTACAAAAACAAAACAAAAGCAAATATTTTATTTTTTTTTAACATTGAACAGCTGGAATAAATTCACATTATTATTATTATTATTATTATTTGTTTCGTCTGAGCACCTCAGTAAATTGAAAGGAACAGAATTGTATCTCAATACACTATCCTCGTGCTACCCTTTGTTCCATATTTAAAGGGAGACAGGAAGAAATAATGGACAAGGTATTTTGTACTTTTATTTAGAGCGTTTTCAATAATTGATTATTTCAATAAAATATTTCCAAAAATATATTTTTTATTCTTTTGTGAGGTCTTTGATTTACAATCACCTTCAAAAATGAGACTGGTTTAACTGTAGTGCAATAGTGCATAACTGTTGAAAAATTGCTGCTTGGGTCCTTTTTCTGAAAGGATTTGTGGCAGTTTATAAAAATATGTGCAAATGCTAACAATGACCAGAAGTAGAAATCGCTTTAAAGCTATTCCATTTTATTTTGAATTGATAAGATATGGTTGTTGTTAAGGATTAATTACCAGAAGGTTAATTGTATTTATAAGAAGAGTGGAGTACAGGGGATGTGTGATCTAACCTTATCTGGTGTATGTGATCTGAGAAGACTTGGCTGTTCCTGATTAGGTCAAGAGAAGATTGATCTTCACAAATAGAATTCCCACCAATACAGAATGCCAAAGTAGATTAAAAGTCTACTTTGATGTGGAATTGTATCATGTCAAGTAGGAATCAGTGATCAGAAAAAAAAGCTTGTTGCAAGTCTGAATCACATGTTTTCTTGCAGATGAAAGACGGTTGCGGTGGCTTGTGTCAACTTGCCCTTTGTAACATGAATATACTCATGTCATGTATACTGTACATTGACTCTATAGCCAATAAGCTGAGCTTCCAGCCTCAAGCTGATATAGCGTTTAAAATAGTCAAAGATATATGACATCATAATAGAAGACTAAGCTGCTTTCTGCCATGTCCAAACAATGAATCAAACAAAACTGTACTTTCTGTTCATGTCAATACATACTTTGACCTGGCAGGTCCTGGAAGCAAGAGGAGGATAAGAAAAATGGACTGCAATGTTTAATTAACTACTACACAGATGTAGCTTTGTCTGCTATATCTGTGTATGATCTTTGTGTTCTGACTGAACACAAACACAGACAGATGGCTCTTAAGAAACGTTTTGAATGATAGATATTTAATCCGATGATAAGCAATCTAGGATGTTTTTCCTCACACACCAGTAATATTTATACAAATTTCTGCAATGACAAAATTATTGATTGCACAGGGTAGGAACCTTGTCATCACTGTCCAAGAATCAAAATCAGCTTTAATTCCAGGTATACTTACACATAAGGAATTTGTCTTGGTGACAGGAGCTTCCAGTGCACAACAATACAATACAAGAACATGGAAAGTGACACTTTGGAAATTATGACACCATCTTTTGTTAGAAATGTCCTTGACAGGAGTCATGTTGATAGCCTCTGTAAAGATGGCTTATTTCGTCTTCTTGAACACTAGAGGGAGACTTTTCCATTAGGAAATTCTATGGCTGACTGTTGCTTTATTTCATTGTTTTTTTTTTTTTTTTTTACCCCCCTTCCAAAATAGTAATTAAAACTTTTTTTTAAATAAAATTGGGATTTTTGTCTTATTTATTTTAAAATGGGAAGAAATTTAGCAGATTTGCAGTTTTAGAAGACTTATTGGACATCTTAAAGTTATGTAGAAGTCATGTAAATTTCCATAGTAAATATCAATTATTGTAGTTATGCTAGATTGATCCTCACATGACCTGAGCAGAATAAAAAATGTCTTCATGGGGTGGCCTACCACCACATACACATTGACATATTAACAAACACTGATGAAAAAAAAGGGCATCTATCCACTGCATTTTAATCTTTTCGGGAAATACAAAATTATTAAAACAAAGTATTATGTCTTTACAAGAACATTTAGTAAACAAGTGTTGATACTAATTGTCTTCTTAGTATCCAGAAGCACACATGCTTACCTCAGTTTGAGAAGTGCCTGCAAACCGCAACAACAAACAATTCTGCCTAGATATCTTCACAACCAACAAATGATCTCTGCCAATGAGGTTTACCTGCTTACACTTTATTTAGCGTTACTCCATCAGAGCTCATTGCTTGATTTTCTACACCACCTTCCACAACTGTAAATACACCTTCAGTGACATTTTGACAAGTTTTTATCCTCCCCCAGTTTAAATGGCATTTTCATTTGGTTAAAATGCATGTTCAATCATCCAAAGGCAATTTGTGTTGGAGCCCCAGATGTATTTTCTTATGCCTAATATCCTTTTCCTCCTAATGGATCTGATTTAAGTGCACTGTCTTTCATAATTGTAAAGAGAAAAAGATATATGCTTCCAGTCTCATTTGCTGTGTTCGTGAGAGCTCTCCAAAATCATCAGAGACTTTTGGTATTCCTCTTCAGATGCATTTATTTAATATGGCTTTATATGCTAAAATGTTTAATACAATAGTTAGCACAAACTAACAATGCAATACGCATTTATAAATGTTAATTTCTACATATACATTTTAACATTGCATAGTCCTTCAGGGTGCTACAGAAACAACATAGGAAATACAATTCTGTGTACTGTGAATTCAATAGAATACAGATCAATACAATGCTACAATACAAAACATAGTTCAAAAACCAGTTAGACGGAAAGCCACTACAATCTGTGTTGAACAGAACTGTAGCTTTTAAGCAACGGGTGAGCAGTGCAAACCACAGACTGGTAACATCAGAAAAATGTTATTGTTTATGTTGATGTTTGTTTATTCAAAATTAGCAGAGCTCCCTGATGGAATGTTTGTAAAGTGCCAGATGACCCCTCAGCACCCGACATTAAATAGATCCTCATTAGCATCACCTTTAACAAGAGAGAATGTTTGGCCTGTTGGCCGGCACAGTTGTTTACTCATCACAATATACATTAGAGAAAGCAAATAAGCTTTTCAACTAGCGGTTGTATAAGTAAAAATATCACAACCCTCGCATTTGTTCAATGAATGAAAACACTGCCTTTGTGTGCCATTTAAGTTAGATATTGTGTTTCATGTTTTTTTTTTTTACTTTATTTTGTCCTTGTGAAATATCAGCCATTTTCTTGGCAAGCTTCAGAGAGACTGAAATGTGTATGCCCAAGGAAATGCCGCCTTTCTTTTGTGCCTGTCATTTACCACAGGGAACAACTTCTCTTTTAATCCACCTTTGTTGATGTCAGAAGGGATTGAGATGAATGAAACTGAAACTGACTCTGGCATAAATAAATGAAAGCTCATCTGGGTCTGGTGGAACACTTACAATGCACAGGATCAAGGGAGAGAGACCTGATTCTGTTAGCTGTTTCTGCAGTCTTAGTATCTTAAAATTCAATCTTGCTGTTATTCAGTGTCATGAACATAAAGATTATGTTACCGAATACATATCACGTGTCCCATTAGATGGATCAATTGTTTTGATTTCTGAATTCATAAACAAGACTCAGCTACAGTATGTTTGTGTTTGTGTATGATGTGTCTATGAGAGGTACATTTCCTCATCAAAATTGGCAACAATAGAGCGCAACTCTCTAGTTCCAAAAGTAAAAATCCCAAAATTTGTTTTTCATTGGGGAATTGATTATTAAAAATAACTTTACCACATCTTTAAAAATGAGATTTTGTGAGCCATCAGTCTGCGTTATTTCAACTTCATTTAAAAGGTTCTGTGACCTATATGAGAGTAGAGTGTTGATATCCTTTGAAAATTTGGTTCAAATGTTTGGTTTTTAGGTATTTACAACTGCAGCACCTGCTCTGTACTGTTTTTGGGAGTAGCACCCCCCCCCCCCCAAATCGGCAGATACTCTGGGAGTGGTGATTATAGCTTTTGGAAAAAGTCATGAGGCATCAGTGTATTACTCCCTGCTAATTCAGAGTCTAGGGGACAGAGTTTTAACATCTATCAAGAGATTATGGGAGAAAGATTTCAAATTGGTATTGGAGGAGGGAGTGTGGTCTAGGATTCAAAAAAATGTAAAATCTGAATCTAGAGATGCAAGGGTGCGCCTTATGCATTTCAAGATTTTACATTGAGTCTATTGGACACCCCCTAGATTGTATAGGCTTGGTATTAAAGACACACCCACCTGCTGGTGATGCCAATCAGAAGATGGATACACAACCCATGTTTTTTTGTGGTGTGCTAAGATCCAAGAATTTTGGTTGAATGTTCAGAGTTTTATGTGTGACGTGTTTGGCACTCATATTTCATTTTGCCACAGACTCTGTATTTTAGGCGATGGGGCGGTCATCAATATAGGGATAAACACATAACAAATTGGGTCCTGACCGTGTTATGATCAGCAGACAGACTGTATTAAGGGGATGGAAGTCGGCTGGAGCACCCTCGTTTTGGGAGTGGTGCACGGAAATGGACGTGAAAGATTGCCAGGTGTGCCTTGGAAAATTATCAAATTCCACAAAATAAATAAATGCATGAAAAAAAAAGTATAATAATTTCAGAGAAATTCGCCGTTTTGAAACCATAATCGGTCACTTTTGTGTTTGTGAAGTGCAATGATTAATGTGCAAAAGTGAATGATATTTATACGCATTAAGGGTCTTTCATCTGACTTACGTCAGCGCGGCAAAATACACTGAAGTCTATGAAGTGACGTCACACCAAAGTGTTTTCACACACATATTTTTGCTTCACCAATAATGTCTTTGAGTGTACTAAGCAACAACAAATGTTTAAAAACTGCAAAAAATTGTGAAGAGACGTTGAATGTCTCATAATTTATTTTAATTAAATATTACCTTATCTTTGAGACCTCAGTTATTGAACTAATTAAAATTCACCTAGAAAACGCTTAGACCTAAACATAAACGAGTCCTTTTATTACTGTCTGCTATCAAAAAAATTGCAAGCTTTTTCTCTCTCTTCCAAATACATGTTTTCAATGTTTATTGTGAACAGCTGCCTCTTTTTTGTGGCAAACTCATAAAACGCTCTGTGACGCTTTCTGCAACTGTTGTCATGTGGAGGACGATGTGGCGCTTGACGCTGAGTTCAGCCTCCAGAACCAAATTAAAACTGCCGAGAGAAGTCGTCTGTCCGAGGCAAAGATGTAAAATCTAATGACAATTGTCTCAGCATCAGTCTCTCTTGATGCGTTTGATTACGCACAGGCAAGTTTAAGTTGATGCGGACCAGGGGGAAGGTTTGAGTTGTCGATTGAGTTCTGTGCAGTTCATTTTTTATGTGTTTTGTTCATTTTTTAATTGTATTTGTTTTTTGTAATGTGTTGTTCATACGTCGTGTTTTAGTGGCCTCCGCTGTCACTGCGGGGGGAAAACATTAATCTGCTTCGTGTGGTGTCTCTGTTGTTCATCTGTTCTCTTCATAAATAAATAAATGCATAATCTGCTATAGGCTCGTCCTGTAAATTCATGATTAAAAATGAAAATGTGAACGAAAATAAAAGCTATTAAATGTCGTATTATCACTAAAATATGAAATTTAAAATGACGGGTAATAATAGATTATGATGGAATTTTTTATAATAATTTTTTTTTTTAATAAAAGAGAAGTTAATGATGTTAATGGGAAATGGGACAGCGAATTGCCGTTTTTGGGGGCTTTCGGGGAGGAGCATTGGAGAAGGAAGCATAGTTTTAAATGTGTTTGATTATTATTATATATATACTTTGTGTGTGTGTGTGTGTGTGTGTGTGTGTGTATATACATATGTGACCACAGGGATAATTGTTGAGGGTCAGGGTGGGGTAATAGTTTAATAGTAATAATATTTAATAGTATATATATATATATATATATACAGTATATTTATTTTATCAAGGTGTTTTACCAGTGCCCAAATGTAACTTTTCCCCCATCTGCTGCCTCCGACATCACTTACGTACCGGCAGGATCGCTATAGTGAAGATTATGTAAAAAAAAAAAAGGGCTGACGAGAAAACATGACTTCAATCATGTACTTCTGGGGGGTCCTGTGCCAGCTGAGCAACTTCTGTTGAGAAGAATGGGAGTGCTACCAAATACCTTTTTTGAGAGCTATTCATTCTACCTCAGATTGTGCATCAGTGTTCCAGTGTTGTATTTTAGAACAGTGTGTTCTGTGTGAACAAAGTATCAGGCAGATGTACCAATCAACACTTCGTCATCAAAGAGAATTCAGTACTGTGCATTCACTCCAGCCTGCCTTGAGTCAAATGTTATTATGGGCAGACACATTGAAGAGCAGAAAAGGTGAGAATTAGGCACAACTACCAACAAATAAAACAATGACACAACTCTTACTGGCCCTCAATAACAGGGCCCTGTGTATTGATATGGTGAAAAATGGTGATCTATTTTAAGGCATTTACAGTTTAGCCCAAGAGTGATGCAAATGTATGTTTTATAACTTTTGTTGTTGTTTTATAAAGGAAGCGTTACTGATTTCATGGCATGTGAGATGTGCTTTTAGTGTTTGTATGCTTGTCATAAATGTCTACAACAATTAATGTGTGCATCACATTTAACAACGTGATCAAATCAAATCTTTCTCTTTCCTAGTTTACCCCTTGTTTTTTTTTAGCATAATTCTCAGTTTGAGGTAAAGCTGCAATTCTTGTGCTACCAATCTCTTGTCCACCCCACTGCAATATTACTGTTTGACCAAATTAAGGCCCGCTTACACCTGCTGTCAACATCCGTATCTGTGATTAAGTCATAAGTGTTCAACTGAGATAAATTGCTGTTTACACCTAGTTTTTTTTTTCTCAAATGTTTCTCCTGTGACCAGATTTTCTGCACCTTTGTCTAATGCTTAAGAGAGAATGAATGCTTAAATACACAGTTTCATGCATACTGTTGCAAAATCATGTCTGGAGAATGCACATGTATACAAGGTATATGCATGAACACTGTTGCAGGGTTGCATATGATTGCCTTCCAAATACATAACTATCCTGTTGGCCTTATTGACCCTGCCCTAACCATGTCAACAAGAAGCTGGATAGAAATACATACAACATTGCATAATGTGTTCTCTACATATACATGGATTATAATCTCACCACAAGTGATCAGGAATGCTTATTGTTCTTTTTGAGTGACAATTAAGGCTTTTAATTTTTTTTTTTTGATTGGACTGTTGTTTTATTTTAAAGCTATACAGTGCATAGCTAGCAAAGCATAAACCCTTGCATAAATACAGCTAATTGTTAGTGCTTGCCGTTTTGGTAATATTAATTTATGTATATATACACATTTTTACACTGTGCAAATAGCTTGTATTTGACCAAAATTCCATTAACTTCAGCAAGTTAATTGAGTGATATGTATTTTAGTGTCAAAATAAAAGTTACTCAAGAAATATTGATGAATGAAAATGGCATTGTCCTGTCCATGTTTCCTGTTCTTTCCAGCAACAAAGCACCACTTCAGAAGTGGGAGGATAATTCAAATAACACACGAAGGCAGCATTAATACCAGGTGTAACAGGGTCCAAAGCAGTTGTGTAGTCTAGGGCAGTGTTTCCCAACCACTGGTGAAAGACTGTCAGGTGTGCCATGGAAAATTATCAAATTCCACAAAATAAATAAATGCATGAAAGAAAGAAAAATTTCAGGGATCCAAACTCCTCTCACATTTAGGAGTTTTGAAACCATAATCGGTCAATTTGTGTTTGTGAAGAGCAATGATTAATGTGCAAAAGTGACTAATTATACACCTTAAGGGTCTTTCTCATGACTTACGTCAGCGCGGCAGAATACACTGAAGTCTATGAAGTGACGTCACACCAAAATGTTTTTCACACAATTTTTGCTTGACCAATAATGTCTTTGAGTGTAGCCAACTAAGCAACAAGAAATGTTTACAAACTGCCAAAAATTGTGAAGAGACATTGAATGTCTCATAATTTATTTGAATTAAATACCTTATCGTTTACGAATATCAGAGACCCCAGTTATTGAACTAATTTAAATTCACCTAGAAAACAGTTCGACCTAAACATGAACGAGTTCTTTTATTACTTTCTGCTATCAAAGCAACTGCAAGCTTTTTTCTCTCCACCAAATACATGTTTATTGGGCACTCCCGCTTTTTTTATGTGGCAAACTCAAAAAAAAAAAAAAAAAAATATCACACCACAGTGATGCTTTCCAGATCAAGTAAGCTTTTGACCTGGAACTTTTTAACGTGATGCTGCAACACACACACACACACACACACACACACACACACACACACACACACACACACACACACACACACACACACACACACAGTTGTGTTTCCATGTTTTATGGGGACTTTCCATAGACATAATGGTTTTTATACTGTACAAACTTTATATTCTATCCCCTAAACCTAACCCTACCCCTAAACCTAACCCTCACAGAAAACATTCTGCATTTTTACATTTTCAAAAAACATCATTTAGTATGATTTATAAGCTGTTTTCCCCATGGGGACCGACAAAATGTCCCCACAAGGTCAAAAATTTCGGGTTTTACTATCCTTATGGGGACATTTGGTCCCCACAAAGTGATAAATACACGCTCACACACACACACACACACACACACACACACACACAAAACCTCTTTCTCAAGAGAGTCCTGGCCAAGAGGCAGCAAAAACACAATCAATTACATTTATAAAGGTTATACAACACAAATAATTAAAAACGTTTACAATTTAAACAGGTCATTTCAGGTTCTCTCAATCTGGACTTAAAAGCATTTAAGGAAATGAGTTCAGATAATTAAAAGTCTTTTTGCAAAAAGTTCCATGCACAAGGAGCGGAGTAGACAAAAGCCCTTTTCCCCAGTTCTGTTTGGGCAAATGGAACAAAGAGCAGCAAGTGATCATTTGATCGCAATGAATAAGAACCAACACTTCTCCATGTGATTAAACTACTGATGTAGGATGGCAACAGACCAAGCATGGCCTTATAGATAAAAATATGCCAATGCCCTGATCTCCTGTTGGACAACGATGGCCATCCCTCTCTGGAATATAATTCACAATGATGGGTAAAATTTTTACAATTCGTAATAAATCTCAGAGATGCATGATAAACAGTGTCAATCTTATGCAGACATTGTGCTGAAGCGGTCCTATACACCAGGTCACCATAATCTAAGACAGATAAAAATGTTGCAGTGACTAGCTGCTTTTTTGCTTTATAAGAAAAACAAAATTTATTTCGAAAGAAAAAAGACAGTTTAAGTTTGAGTTTCTTCGCAAGGTTGTCTATATGAGGTTTAAAAGTGAGAGCTTCATCAAGCCAAATGCCAAGTACTTATAAAAATGAACCACCTCTATGACACTTCCAGTCAAAGTGAACACAGAAGGAGGAACTTTATAAACCTTCTTAGTATTACTAAACAGCATCAGCTTGGTCTTATCAGCATTGAGAACCAGTTTAAGCTGCATAAGCATGTGTTGAACCACATCAAAAGCTTTCTGCAAAGACTCAACCGCTTTAGCTGGGGACGATCCAAAACAAATATATATATATATATATATATATATATATATATATATATATATATAAATAATATTTTCCGTTTCAGTAAGGGGCGGGACTTTTCCATCATCTGATGTACAAGCACCCCTGGAGTAACTATAATTTGCATTATAAATGTGTTTCCCTGCTAATCTTAAAATTGTATATACTGTATATTCATTTAAATTTAACTTTAAAATACTGCATGTTATTGCACCATTGCTAGTTATTGATGCTCTTTTTGGTGCCTTTTACTGCTGTCTGTGTTGCCTTTTTCAAGTGTTATCAAATCAATTTATATTTCTAAATTGGAATTTATTACAAGATAACACATGAACATTACTATACTCATATTAGCTACACTGCTTATTATTGCGTATTATTAATAATTTTATTTTATTAGTTAGAGTAATAATAATGTATTAATAATTTACATAGTAGCCTAATAAAAGGAACATTAATGACACCTATTAATTTAAATACATGTTTAACATCAAGTTATGGTTCTAGGCACTGTACTCTAAACCATGCCAGCAAGAAACTTACCATGATATACATTTTGTAAGTTTATGTGGGACTATAATTGTCTTTAATAAATTCACAGTATGCCCACCTCATCAGACACTACTACACCACTGGCCCAGAGCCATATAGAGAGAGAGTTGCGACAACTCCATTGACTCCAATGGAACGTTTTTTTTACAGCAATGGCGGCTCGTGGAGCCTCTCAATAGTTCCCTGAAGTAGCAGCAAACACATGCCGCGCCGTAGAGATGAAGCAGAACAAACCGTTTGCGACGCACTTTTAAAAGGTGAGACGTTTAAAGAATAATATTATCTTATTCTGTATATTATCAGTACATCTAAATAAAAATAACTTGTAAATTAAAACCTTTATAGTTGAGTATTACTCATTAAATTAGGAGATAAGGGATGTTATCGGATAACTAACAGATTAGGCAAGGATTGGAGCTGGATAAAGTTAGTAACGAACACCCTATTAATTGTAAAATCTTTGCAAATACCTCACACATTTTTTTGTTGTTGTAATTTTTATTTATATTTATATTTAGATTGCTCCTGCTGACTTGAGCCAACCATTTTTTTCTCCTCTCCATGTCAGTGGGGAAGCCATACATTCACACCTTTCTCTGAGCGATTGGAGCATCCCCATGCAGCACAGCAAACCATGGTGAAGACTATGCAACGACAACATGAAAGAAAGGACACATACAAAATGCTTGGCATGCTGTAAATAGTTATTGCGTTTATTTGAATAAAAATACAAAAAAAAGTAATATCGTAATATATTATTACAATTTAAAATAACTGTTTTCTATTTTAATGTATTTTAAAATGTAATTTACTCCTGTGATGCCAAGCTGAAATTTCAGCCTCATTACTTTTGAACGGCAGTTTATATACGAGTATGCTTAAGTTGTTTTAAAGCTGAATATATTGTGTATATGAATAAGTATTGTAAGAATTATACATTTATAATACATAAATAATTATATTACTATATATAGAATTGTAAGAATTGTAAACAATAAGCTTCATTTCACTAAATTTTACATTTACGTAACTGCTGCTAATAGTTAATAGTTCATTGACCCATTGTGCGGTGCTGAGCTGGAAATCACCTGTCACCAGCCTGTCTCTGTACTATCTGAAAAGTCATAAATATGACATTAGTTACCATGAGATTAGTGAAAACAATGAACATGAGGTAACATAAAAAGGCAACAGAAACCCTAGCCTGAAATAAGTTGAGGCAAATAACGGTAAGCGAACACTAATCCTCAAATATTAGCTGATTTGATCTTTAAAAAACAACATCGCTGTAACAACATACTCCTGCTACATACATATGTCGGTGTGTTACATAAATATATAAAATAAATACATTTATTGACTACTAATTACCAGAAATCGCAGTTATGTCACTCGACTCTAACAGTTTAGAATGACCGCAAAAGCACTTCCTGGAACTATCTGAAGTCTACGTGAATCACGTGATGATCAAGCATTTAGAACTTCCGTTGTCGCAACTCTCTCTCTATATGGCTCTGCACTGGCCCAAAGCAGCCTGAAAAACAGCCAGTACTGTCAAACTATTTCATAACAAGAGAGCAATTTATGTATAGATTCTATTTACACCATACAATAATGACTCTTATTATTTATGTCATCTTTTTGTTGCTTCTTGAATTGTTGGTGTCATATAGAAGTTGCAAGGTTCACTAAGAGAAATAATTGCTATTTTGTTTCTGTAAAGCATACACCAGCACAGCCATTTCCAGAGAGTCAGCACTTGAAATGTACTTCGTACTCTACAGTGTTTCTAAGTGGAAGGCTAATGCAAAGCCCATGTATTTCTTTAAGGCCTTTGAATGAAAGAGTACATACATGAATAATTTGTGAGGTTATAAGCTGCAGAGATTGCCTGAGGAGATAGGAGGGGGAAACAGAGCCACAAGATTGAAGAGGAAGAACTCTGGGCCATGTGATTATGAAGGGGAAGAGCATTGGGGTTAGGGCCAGGGGTGTTTCTAGGGTCAGTGGAAATTCAGGATACGCATGGCCACCTTTGATAAAATATAGATATATAAAACACTTTATAATAAAAGTTTAAAATGTTACATCTGTGAGGTGTCATTTATGTAAGACATTTTTAAATATTACTGAAACTAAAAATAAAATGTCCTACTCACTTTTGTCGCAGATATGCTGCTCAAAGACCAGAAATGGCATGCTTTTAAAACTGTATTTTAAAACTTGGTTTAAAAAACACTATTATGTCCCATTTGCCTTTCCGTAGTTCACGCATATTGTGTACATTTTACAGTTTTATTGTTTATTAATTAGTCTGGTGTTTTTAACTTAGTTTCAAACTTCATGTCTTTTCTTTTTCCTTCTTTCTTCATCTTTTTTACTGGTTATTGAATGCAAAATATGATTAAATTCTGTTTGACTTTCTGCCTTTCATTAAATGCTTTGTCACTGGCTCATGCAATCAAACCTGAAGCAACAAACCAGTGGCCATAGCACAACATTTGCATTTCCTGTGGCCAGGCTTTGTGAGGATCTGGGGCTATTTTCTTGTTTTTCATTAAAAAAAAAAAATTACTTTGAGCTCATGAGCAGATTAAAATGCAGAAGTAAAAATAAATAAATACATTTCATGACAAACATTATGATGGGCATTAGACTGATTGCTTGATTTTGTGTTCACTTCTGAACAGGGTTGCTGGGTGATTTTTAGCTGAGCTAATGAAAATTCTACTTTACTGTAGTTGTTGTAGGTGCGTCTTTAGTATATAAACCAGTTAAAAGGTGGTTCTTTGGTTTTTGGTAGGGGTGGGCATTATACTGTAAACAAATGCATAATATATTAAGGTCATTTTATATCAGAATGAAGGTATACATCACAATATAAATATTTTAGCAGCAAATTCAACCCAAAAAGTTAACAAATTATTATCTTCTTTTTTGACAGTGCAGTGAATTAAATACTTTACAATTGAAAGGTACTTTATCTCATTTTATTATTTTATTTCATTACATGATGTGCACAAGCCAAAAAAAAAAGAAGAGAAAAGATTATTCATAACAAACAAGACATTAAAACTAAATAGCTAACATTATAATTGAAAAAAGTTGTTCAGACTGGAAGCACCCATCTGTGACACAGTTTACAGTGTGTGCTATAGTTTTCTGCTGTCAGATTTGTTAAAATCATGCCACGGTTATACAGTGTCTCTGTGACTTCCTTGTCAGATTTTTAGCAATTTTAAAGCGTACATTTCTCTTGTGAGTCAACCAGTAATCTCAGTTGAACCCAGCAAATTCAAGTCAGTTATCTTACTACTTTATGAACCTGTAGACAACGTCAAAAAACATTCTGTATTCACAAATTGTCTTAGCCTTTTCAACATTAATCAATGCAAATTCACATCTTTTGTAATATGTAGAGATACAGGGAGATGGTATTCAGGGAAAGTCACCTGAACATCTGAAAGAGATCTTTTGTACTCTCATAGTCTGTATCTCCAAAGACAGCACATGCATAAGAGCGTGAAATCAAAGCTCATTCCCTCTCATCTTTTCTCAAGGCCCTGATCCCACAGCTTTTCAGTTTTTCTCTCACATACTGCCATGCGCCCCATCCCTCGCCCTCCCTGTCTTTCATTTCACTCATATATCTTATTTTCCACCTATTCTCTTTCCATTCCACATTTGCTTTATATCCTTCCAGACAGAACCATAATAGCATTTATAGGTAATCTGCTATATTGAACCCTATTTAGTACAATATTTGGTGCATTAATATATGCTTTTTATTTTTAAACAGTAAGAGTGCCTGTGTCTGAATGCTGTCTGATATACACCAATCACTGCTCATGTAACTGAAATTTCAAGGGCAGAATGTGGTAATATTTCCGAAAGCCAATACTGCTTGCATAATGTTCTGCTGTCTCCAGCTTGTATTTACAGACAGTCTAAAAAAAGAACTCCTTTTCACACATTTCTCTTCACACCTGCTTCTACACATTAACACAGGCCATTAGCACTTAAATTTCTTCTCTATTTCTTTCTGCTTCTCTCCTTCATTTTCATCTCTGCCAGTAAATTCTCACTTTCTGTTTACAGCTGCATTTTTAAAGTGTTATTTTTCATTTTCCCAATATTTTTGATTCCACCAAACATGCAGACACCCATTTTTCCTCACCAACAACTTAAAAAAAAAACACCCATATGTAGAGAGAGAAAAAAGTGAGAGTTGAGAATGTGCAGTTTCTGAGGAGAGTCAGATTTCTTCAGTCTTTTGCAAAGATAGTCAAATATCCCCTGAGACAACTAAGCTTGCTGGTAAAGTGAAAAATCACACAAAACATCTCCGGTTACACATGTAACCTCGGTTCCCTGAGATTAAGGGAACGAGACATTGCCATAGAACGAGACAAGGACTATGGAGAATGTCTCCTTACATAACTGTAATGTAGTTATGAGGCGAGAACCAGCTTGGCAATATGCATTATATTTTAATTATAAACTTAAACAAAAGACAACTTTATCCCTCTCGGAGGCTTGATTAGCCTGACAAGGGACCAGGTGTGTAGAATCAAGACCCGGCCCCGCCCTCTGCCCTGCCACATTCCTCCCTTGTTCTCTCAGGCTGGGGAGCCCCCGGCATGACGTACACCCCTCCCCCCTCTTTCAGTGGGGAGGGGCGTGCCTTCTGCTGGCAGGTCATCCCTGTCTACCTGGAACAGTGTAGTACCCCCCCAAAAAACACTGTAAAATTTAAACGAGAGGGAAAAGGCCAATGAGGAGTGGCAGAGAGAGAGAGAGAGGAGAGAGAGGAGAGAGAGAGATAAAAAAAAAAAACGTACTCGCCGGTTCTCTGATACACCGTCGCATGGTCCTCGATCACTCCTCCACCCTCTCAGGCAGACGACAGTCACTCCTCAACAGGCGGACTGGAGTCAGAACCACGACCCCCGGCAGAAAGAACGCCCCTCCGCATTCACGGCAACTCCTGGGGACACTCCTCCGCCCCTGGCAGCGGCCCTACCGCTCCTGGTGGTCGGGGAGTCACTTCCCTCCTCCCCTCGCGGACGGCGGTCTTCTGTCAACCCCTCCACGTTTCTGGGGGATGGCAGGGCACTCCTCTGCCCCTGGCAGTGGCTCCATCGCTCCAGGCGGTCGGGGAGTCCAGTCCCCCACTCACCTCGTGGACGGCGGCCGTTCACCGTGTCCAGGCGGTCGGGCTACTCCCTGCCCTGGCGGATGGCAGCGGCGCTGCGGCACCAGTGTAACGTAGTTCAATGGAAAGGAAGAGGCGAGAACCGGCTTGGCAATATAAATTATATTTTAATTATAAACTTAAACAAAAGACAACAACACACACGACGGACATGTCCGTAAACAAACTCTCTCTCCCGCACCATCCTCCGCAGTCGGCATTTATCCCTCTCGGAGGCTTGATTAGCCTGATAACATTTACATTTACTTTTATTCATTTGGCAGACGCATTTATCCAAAGCGACTTACAAAAGAGGAAAACATAAGTGAATCATCTTAATGAGACAGTGGTACGAAAAGTGCCATACTACAAAGTTTCACTATCATCAGAATAGTATACAAAATAGATTTAAATGCAACAAGAATTGTAAATATATTTTTTTTTTTTAGTGACTGGTTAAGTGCTTTTGGAAAAGATGGGTTTTTAGCCGTTTTTTGAAGATAGAGAGTGAGTCAGCTTCACGGATTGAGTTGGGAAGGCCATTCCACCAATGTGGTATGAAACTGAAAGTCCGGGATAGTGTTTTGGTGCCTCTTTGTTTTGGTACGACAAGGCGACGTTCCTTAGCCGACCGCAGGCTTCTGGTGGGAACGTAGCTCTGCATAAATGTTTTTAGGTATGCTGGAGCAGACCCTGTGACTGTTCAACACGTGCTCTCTTAGGTTAATTAAAAACCAGACCTGCTGCTGCATTCTGAGAGGTCATTTGGAGAGGTCTAATAGCACATGCAGGAAGACCTGCAATGAGAGCGTTACAGTAGTCCAGTCTAGTTATGACAAGTGACTGAACGAGCAGTTGTGTGGCATGTACAGAGAGGAAAGGTCTTATCTTCCTGATATTGTAGAGTGTAAATCTACATGATCTTGCAGTCTTTGAGATGTGGTCTGTGAAATTTAGCTCATCATTTAGATCAGATTTCTGACCGTTTTGGAAGGTGAAACTGTAGTTGGACCCAGCTGCACAGTGATGTTGTGTTCAACAGCAGGGTTGGCTGGAAAGACAAGGAGTTTGGTCTTAGCTGGGTTGAGTTGCAGGTGGTGTTCCTTCATCCAGGCTGAGATGTCTGCCAGACAGGCAGCAATTCGAGCGGTCACTGTGGTGTTGTTGGGCTGGAAAGACAAGTAGAGTTGCGTGTCATCAGCGTAGCAGTGGTAAGAGAAACCATGTGACTGGATGATGGGTCCTAATGACGTTGTGTATATGGAGAAGAGAAGTGGCCCAAGCACTGATCACTGAGGTACCCCAGTAAGTAACTGATGTGGCTTGGATACCTCCCCTCTCCAGGCTACCTCAAAGGACCTTTCTGAGAGATAGGAGTTGAACCAGCCAAGCACAGTTCCGGTGATGTCCAGTTTAGAGAGGGTGGAGAGTAGGATATGATGGTTGACTGTGTCAAAGGCAGCAGAAAGGTCCAGCAGAATCAGAATGGATGATCTGGATTCAGCTTTCGCCTGTCTCAGCGACTCCGTGACAGACAGCCGGGCAGTCTCAGTGGAGTGTCCACTTTTGAAGCCTGACTGATTGTCATCCAGCAGCTTGTTCTGTGAGAGAAAACTGCCCTTTCAAGTGTTTTGGCCATGAATGTGATGAGAGAGACTGGTCTGTAGTGTTCTATCTGTGTGGGTTAAGTGCAGGTATTTTCAGCAGTGGGGTTACTCGAGCCTGCTTAAATGTAGTGGGAAAAGTGCCTGCAAGAAGAGATGTGTTAATTATGTGTGTAAGTGCAGGTAGGATGGACGGAGAGATGGCCTGGAGAAGGTGTGATGGAATGGGGTCAAGGGAACAGGTTGTAGGGTGGTTGGAGAGGAGGAGTTTAGAGACCTCAGTGTCAGTTAAAGGAGAGAACAATAAGGGACCGGGTGTGTAGAATCACGACCCGGCCCCGCCCTCTGCCCTGCCACCATAACCTTGTTGAAACCCTTTTACAATCACACCAATCCTCTGATTGGCAATGGTGTCTGAGCACTGCCCATTTAGGTGCGCATTAGGCCTATATAAGTGGTCTTCCGAAAATTTTGACTGAGGGATAAGAGTGAGTCACTTGATTATGAGACTCTGAAGTAGAAGTGCGGCCAGCTTTGGCAATGTCTCTGTAACAGGGTTTAAAATGGGCAAGGAGGAGGTAGGAACCAGCTAAAAAGTCAAAATAATGTTTAATGAAAACTTAAAAAGACATAAACATAAACACACATGGCAGCTGCATGTGGCTCTCTCTCTCCCTAACTGCTGCATCTGGCTGTATTTATCCCTCTCCTCGACTGATTAGCCCGATTTAGAGCTGGGCATGCGTAGTTGCGGCCTGGCCCTGCCCTCCTCCTCATCACAATCTCGTTCCCTTCATCTCAGTACTTACTGAAAGAACATGACACTGCAGTCCTGGGACGGCAACCGACATGAGTATACCTCAAGTGAATATCTCTCATGGTGAGCCAGGAGGGGAGCATTTGAATGGATATATGAACTATATATGATATGTATAGTATAGTATGGATATATTAACCATATAGGATGAATTAACCCCATCACAAGCCCAGTAGGGAAGGAAGTTTTATTACAATGAAAGTACTTGTGACTTTATGGGAAATTTACAACTGTCTGTATGCAGGCGGTTGTGTAAAATTACGAGTTAGCCCGTATTTAAAAAGGGCACTTTTTATGTACAGGCACAAAGTTTATTTGGGCAATCAGGCAGCTGTGTTGATTATAGTCAGTAGCCCACCCATAATAAGGGCTTGGATCATCCGCTTGTAAGAAGCACTCTATACATTAAGGACTTGTTAGGAGATGAATGCCACGTCCAGGTTATAAAATCTCGCAAACATGTTTTGCGAGGACCGTCCTGCTGCCAAACATATGCCCTGTAAGGATGCACCATTTGTGCATGCCCATGAAGAGTTGAATTCTAGCTGATCTAGTTCTAGATCAACTAGTTGAATTCGTTTTGACAGCAATATGGCAATTCATGGCCTGTGATTCATAAGCGAGGGTGATCGCATCAACGATCCAGGGAGAGAACCTTTGCTTGGAGAAGGACATTCCTTTTGTGCATCCTCCATAATAAATAAATAACTGATCTGACAGCCTAAGCTGACGGGTATGCTCAACACATGTATGCAATGCCCTCACCGGGTGTACCATATGTATAGATTGCTCTTCATCCTAATTAAATGGTGGAAAAAAGAAGGCCTGCAATAAAACCACCTGAGCCCCGAAGGATGTTGATAAAACCTTAGCTTATTATAGGTTTAATGTCATTTAAATGACAAGCCAACCTTCAGTGTTCATCACAGACTGAGCCAGTTCTGACTAGTCCAACGTGTTCCATTCAGAGGCCACACGTATAGGTTCCACAGCTCTGGCTGGGGATGACAAATCGTGCCTTGTGCTTGAGAGAGAAGGTCTCTCCTCAGCTGTATTTCTCACCACTCTGGTGATCCATTTTACAACAGTTGACTTTGCATGGTTCACAGTTTGGGAAAATATCCTTGAAGACATGATTACTAAAGATAATTAATCTTTATAAAGCAGATTTTAGTCTAAATTCTGACTGATTAAGCTGTGTTTAAAGCCATTGTAAAATGACTTGAAACTCACGCCTCTGACTGCACATTCTATAGTAAAGCAGCAAATTGCTACATTGCTTGGCAACAATAAACAACCTACATTTAGAATAAAGAACTATATTTCTTGGCAAAATAATTGACTATTCCGATAACTATCAATTAATGTTTATCTAAATGTATATCTTTATTGAAAATAAGTGTCTATTATCATTGTGGTGTTGCCTCTTTTTGTATAAACTGAATAAGCCATTTGAATTTGTGTGTTACAGTGATTTTAACGCTGGTAAGGCTTATTGCTCTGTGGTTTATTGCTTTCATACTGTATAGCCATGAAAATTAGTGTTAGGGACATACAAAAAAAGATAAAAGGCACCGAGATTTATGTAATCATACTTATTATGAAGTAGTAAATTTGTTATTCACAGCCTGCTCTATGTGCATGCTAGGAGGGGGCACAATGTGTTAAACTAATAAGTACACTTGTAATTCAGCCTTTTTATTTCCAACTGGCTCTTTATACTGAATAATGCAGAGTTTTTGGTTGAATTCACAGAACATAGATGCTAGCCACTGGCTTCGCCCTGTTCTTTAACACAAGCACAGTAATGTGCTTGTGATAATGAATGGGAATTCCTAGCATCTTTTATCATTGGTAACTCTTTTCTCCCATGGCAGTCACATTTTAAATGGGTGGGAGAGAAAATTATTTTGTGTCCTAGTGCAATACCTAATTACTAACAGAATAACTAATAATTCTTGTTCTGACTTCCAAGAGCAGTTGACAGTTTCAATAGTTCGGCCATCACTTACTGCAGTGCTATTCATTGTGGCAGGGTGGAAGTACTGCTCCTTTTCAAAAGCAAAGTATCTATAGAGTTATAGGATTAGTGTGTTTGTTTTTGCCTGTAAAAAACAATCTATTGATTTTAATGAAAATTTCAATCTTCACAATATGACCTTCTTGAGCTTCATAAAGGAAATATTGATGTATTAATGTGAATATAATTAAGTTAGATTTTTATTTGTAAAGCACAGACCAAGTGATTTTATGCTAGCTAAGAGCAAATCAGTTGAATTAATGTTTCCCTGTCTGTCACTCACTTGACACTAGGGGTCTCTCTTGAGTGCTGAATATACCTTTGAGAAAGAAAGGCGGCGGCTTACGACCGATCTTGGACTTGCACATATTCAACTGGGCCTTACACAAACTCTTGTTCAAAATGCTCATGCAGAAACATATTTTAAATTGCGTCCGGCATCTAGATTGGTTCGCAGTGGTAGACCTGAAGGACGCGTATTTCCATGTCTCAATACTGCCTCGACATCGACCATTTCTACGGTTTGCGTTCGACGGCCAGGCATATCAGTACAAGGTCCTCCCCTTCGGCATGTCCCTGTCTCCTCGTGTCTTTACAAAGCTCACAGAGGCAGCCCTTGACCCGCTCCGAGAAGCCGGCATTCGCATACTCAACTACCTTGATGACTGGCTCATCCTGGCCCACTCCCGAGAGTTACTATGCGCCCACAGGGACCAGGTGCTCAGGCACCTCAGCTGTTTAGGGCTTCAGGTCAGCTGGGAAAAGATCAAGCTCGCCCCGGTTCAGAGCATCTCTTTTCTCGGCATGGAGTAAGACTCAGTCTCAATGTCATCGCACCTCACCAACGAGGGCACGCAGTCATTGCTGAAATGCCTCGGCAACCTCAATGTGGTAGTGGACACGCTATCACGACAACGCTTGCCCAGTGGAGAGTGGAGACTTCACCCCCAGTCAGTCCAGCTGATTTGGGAACGGTTCAGCAAGGCTCAGGTAGACTTGTTCGCATCCCGAGAAACTGCCCACTGCCCGCTCTGGTATGCCCAAACAGAGGCTCCCTTCAGGGCAGACGCACTGGCACACAGCTGGCCAGCGGGGCTGCACAAGTACGCATTTCCCCCAGTGAGCCTTCTTGCACAGGTGCTATGCAAGATCAGGGAGGACGAGGAACAAGTCACTCTAGTGGCTCCCTACTGGCCCACTCGGGCTTGGTTCTCGGACCGTGTACTCCTCGAGACAGCCCCTCCCTGGCAAATTCCCCTGAGGAAAGACCTTCTTTCTCAGGGACAGGGGCACACTCTAGCATCTGTATCCAGACCTCTGGAACCTCCACGTCTGGCCCCTGGACAGGACATGGAAGATCGAGCTGATCTACCACCTGCTGTCATAGACACGATCAACCAAGCCAGAGCCCCTTCTACCAGGCAACTTTACACCCTGAAGTGGCTCTTGTTCGCAAATTGGTGTTCTTCCCTGGCTGAAGACCCACAGAGGTGCGCAGTCAGGTCCGTGCTCTCCTTCCTGCAGGAGAAGTTGGAGGGGAGGCTGTCCCCATCCACCTTGGAGGTGTATGTAGCTGCCACGACGCAGTAGACGGCAAGTCTTTGGGTAAGCATGACTTGATTATCAGGTTCCTAAGAGGCGCCCGGAGGTTACATCCCTCCAGCCCTGGCCGGTTCCCCTCCTGGGATCTCTCAGTGGTCCTCTCGGGCCTTCAGAATCAGTTGGACTCAGGAACCTCTCTCTAAAGACGGCCCTGCTGATCGCGCTCGGACCAGCAGCGCATCAGCGACACCTGCCAGGAGTTCGGTTTGGCAGACACACATGTGATCCTAAGACCGCAACCGGGCTACGTGCCCAAGGTTCCTACCACGCCCTTCAGAGATCAGGTAGTGAACCTGCAAGCGCTGCCCCAGGAGGAGGCAGACCCAGCTCCTTCCTTGCTGTGTCCGGTACATGCTTTGCGTATCTTCTTGGACCGCACGCAGAGCTTTAGATGCTCTGAGCAGCTCTTTGTCTGCTTCGGTGGACAGCGGAAAGGGAATGCTGTCTCCAAACAGAGGCTCTCCCATTGGGTGGTGGACGCCATTTCATTGGCCTATTGCACCCAGGCCGTGCCCCCTCTTGCGGGTCCGAGCACACTCAACAAAGAGTGTTGCGTCCTCGTGAGCACTGGCCAGAGGCATCTCCCTGGCAGACATATGCAGAGCAGCGGGTTGGGCAACACCTAATACCTTTGTGAGATTCTACAGTCTCAGGGTAGAGACAGTCTCGTCCCGTGTTTTCTCAGGTCCGAACTGGTAGAACTCGGTAACACGCTGACGGATTGACCGGGTGAATCACTTGCACCTAGCGCCCTTTACCTCAGCTGAGGTAATACTGTGCACTTTTTCTCCCAGAAATCGCCAACCCAATCCACTGCGGGTACTGAAATCTGCCCTGTACTGGAATAGGTGCTCCACAGGTTAGGGCTCCTACGTGGACTTTCCTCCTGTGTGTATTTTCTGCGGTACGGTCTCCTTATGAGTGGACCTGCCTCTCCCTTGGGCAGTTCCCGCTGCGCCCTGGTCGCCGTGTCTGTAGCAACTCCTCCCTTCGAAGAGATGGGATCTACCACCTCGCCACTCCCCACATGTGACCTAAAAGCCCATGTGGTGTATTTCGCCACTTTTACCTCCCCCTCTCTGGGTGGGTGTGGTCTCTGCAGGGTATTTTCCCCCTGAAAGACTAGGAAACTGGGTAAGACCCCTTTCCCATGATGCGTGTAAGGGCCCCAGCCATTTTGCTCTATGCGAGAAACATAGAGAGAAAAGAGGCCTGGCTAGGCTCGGCCTGTTCCTAGGTTGGCAAACGTCACTGTAAAGTTATTCAATGGAAAGGAGGAGGCGAGAACCGGCTTTTCAATATAAATAATAGTTTTAATGATAAACTTAAAAGAAGACGTAAACACATGAAGGACATGTCCGCTAACGATCTCTCTCTCCCGCACGGCCCTCTGCAGTCAGCCTTTAAACCTCACGGAGGCATAATTAGCCTAATACAAGACCGGGTGTGTAGTATCACAACCCGGCCCCGCCCTCCGCCCTGCCACATTCCTCCCTCGTTCTCTCAGGCTGGGGAGCCCCGGCCTGACGTACATCCCCCCCCTCTTTCCCTGGGGGAGGGCGCGCCTTCCGTGCTGTCTGCCGGCAGGTCATCCCCATCTACCTGGACGAGGGAGGGGACAAGGGGAGGGAAACAGAAATAATTAAAATGGGGGTACTTCCTGTAACAGTGTAGTACCCCCCAAAAAACTGTAAAATTTAAAAGAGGATAAAGGCCAACTCAGAGTGACAGTGAGAGAGAGAGAGGAGAGAGAGATGAAAAAAAAACCTCTTACTCGCCAGTTCTCCGATACGCTGCAGTTTGTTCCTCGGCCACTCCTTCACCATTTATCGGACAATAGCCGCGCCTGTCCGGGCGGATCCGAGGCAGTCCTCCAGCCCCTGGCGGATGGAACACCCCACCGCATTCTCGGGGAACAGAAGGGGTCTCCTCCGCCCCTGGCAGCGGTCCTCTTGCTCCAGGCGGTCGCCAGTGAGCCCCTCCCCACTCGCGGTCGGCGGTCTAAAACCCCGCCACGTTTCAGCGGCCAGTAGGCGACTCCTGCGCCCCTGGCAGCGGCCCTGACTGCTCCAGGTGGTCGGCTAGGAGCCCCTTCTCCCCTCGCGGTCGTCGGGGTGGACGGTAGTGGCGAGAACTCTACTATGGCGTATTCCTCCTCCTTCCCGGGCTTTGGCACCAGTATAAAGTTATTCAATGGAAAGGAGGAGGCGAGAACCGGCTTTTCAATATAAATAATAGTTTTAATGATAAACTTAAAAGAAGATGTAAACACATGACGGACATGTCCGCTAACGATCTCTCTCTCCCGCACGGCCCTCTGCTGTCAGCCTTTAAACCTCACGGAGGCATAATTAGCCTAATACAAGACCTGGTGTGTAGTATCACGACCCGGCCCCGACCTCCGCCCTGCCACAGTCACCTTGTTCCCCTGTCTAGGGTAACTATAAGGGTTCCGGTGACTTTATGGGGCATTGGGGAAGGGTACGTGCAGTCTGATACAGCTGGTTGTTTTGGCACGTCAAGCTGCCTGCTTCCTGTGTCAGCAGTACACGTACACGGCTCAGCGCATGCCGTGAATTAAATTGGACCCCTAGTGTCGCTTCTTCGACACAACGTCGAAGTGAGCGACAAACGGGGAACGTCTAGGTTACGTATGTAACCTCCCTTCCCTGATAGAGGAAACGAGACGTTGTGTCCTCCCGGCCACGTCGCTGAGCCGAGCCACTGTTGTAGCCGGACCATTTCCGGCTCCTCAGAAAGATCCTGAATGAAACAGCCGCATGTCCGGGGGAGGTACAGTTAAATTCTGTCTGCCAACTTCTCATTGGCCTTTTTTCATAGATCAGAGGTATATTCGGCACTCAAAAGAGACTCCTAGTGTCACTTCTTCGACACAACGTCTCGTTCCCTCCATCAGGGAATGGAGGTTACATACGTAACCTAGACTTTTTTTCCCCTCAGTGTGCTGTGAGGACAGACTGTTATCCACAATATTATTGAGTCCCATGATGCATTGCATGGCATTGTGGGTTGAACTTCCGGGTAAGGGCAAACAATCGTTATGTTATGTACTACCGCAGCATTAAAAATGATGGGAACTTCAGAACAAATGGTCACAGAATAGCGAGGCTATATTTTTCTTCCTCACCTAACTGTTAATGATTATAGATTTCAGGATGATGGCCAAATATCACAAATATAGAAGCATTTGAGTTATTTTGTTGAGTCTTTATCCATCAATGGAAGAACCTCAGCAGGCTAAACTGAAAAGCTATGTAGTCTATTAGCGCCTTTACAGCTGTAAAAGTGGACATGTTTTGAGAACTGTAGATAATTATAGTTATTTTAAAGCATATATTGAGTCTGAACCTGAATAGTTTGTTGTACCGAGATTATGTACTTACTGCAGATATAGAGGAGGCCCAGACAGCAGGATGCTTGTGTATTGCAGGACTCATGAAATGATCCAGTCATGCTGTTGTTTTTCTGATAAAATACAAATATTTTGCAGGAGATGAATGTGTAGTAAACTCAATTTAGCTTTATAATTGTTAGTTTACTCACATAATCTCTGTATCTAAACGCTATAACCTGCATTAAATGTTTTAGTGTTGACTAAACAACTGATCATGTCGATAGATTGAATTTATTGCTCTTTTGTAGGAAATAACAATGTCTGTAGCAAGACACCGGGGCAGTAATGTTAAGATCCATGTGCAGTTTTATAAGGTAAATAATTAGTTAAAACAAAGTAACAAAATAAAGAGCTAAAACAAAGGCAGGCAACGGATCGGTACACAGATAGGCACTCCAGAAAGGCAAACAATGTAAGTCCGATAGAGAGAGGGGTAATCCAATAAACAGGCAGTAAATCCAAAACACTCTCAAGCAGGCTGGGGAATACGGAGAACAGGCAGGAGTCAAACACAGGGTAATCAATGACAGTAATAATGCTCAGAATTGTACACTAGGCAAATATGACTTTGCATTGAATGCCTGGAAACTTAAATACACCGGATTAATGTGAAACAGTGACTTGGTTTGGATGGTGCAGCAGGAGAAATTCAGAGTCGATTACTGCGATGGAAACAAAATTGTCTGAGTTGGTTACAAGATTGTCGGATGTCGAGACATGGATTGGTTACCTGGAGTCATCGGAATCTGTTAATCCGCTAGTGACCAATATAGATTTGGAACCACAACAGACGAAATAATGTCAGAATTGTTGGAATTCCCAAGCATGAGGAAGGCAGAGATATGGTGAAGTTCCTAGATGAGCTCTTTCCGAGCTGGAAATTGAGGGAGCTCACAAAGTCCCAGCTAGCAGCTCCACTTAGGGAGACATGCCCCGATCAATTCTGGACAAATTTCTGAGATCATCTGATAAAGTTCTTGTGTTACGCGAGGAAGATACAACAAAGCTCTTGATACCGCGGAGCCGCCGGGAAATGGTTTTCCAGGTGGCTCACTATAATCCGATGGCAGGTCACCTAGGGGAAAGAAAGACACTGGACCGCTTAATAGCCCTTTTTTATTGGCCGGGCATTGGCGGCGATTTCCATTGGGCTTGCCCTGAATGTCAGCTGGTGAAGACCACCTCTCACTGTATCAGCTCAAAGGTTTTGCCAAGTTGCAACAAGAATTTGCAGACGTGTTCTCCCCTCTACTGGGTTGATATGGGGGTAATAGAGGAATCCCACAGTGACTGGTCAAGTCCCGTTGTTCTAGTTCCCAAGCGCGATGGGTCTGTACGGTTCTGTGTGTATTATAGAGAAGTCAACGCGCTGTCTAAATTGATGAGTGATGAGTTGCTCGATTGGTTAGGTACTGCTCGATTTTATTCGACATTGCATTTGACAAAGGCTTATTCGCATATCCCCTTGAAACCAATTTACCACATAAAAACAGCCTTCTCCACTCCGTTTGGACTGCACCAATTTGTGACACTTCCGTTTGGTTTGTTTGGGGCCAAACGTTTCAACGTCTCATGGACCGAATCCTCAGACCGCATACAGCTTACGCCACTGCCTATTTAGATGATATCATAATTTATAGTAATGATTGGCAGTGGCACATGCAGCATCTGAGGGCGGTCCTGAGATCGCTACGGCGGGCGGGGCTAACAGAAAACCCCAAGAAGTGCGCAATTGGGTGGGTGGAGGTACGGTATCTGTGGTTCCACTTCGTTCACAGGCAGGTGCAACCCCAAATTGACAAGTCTGCGGCGATTGCAAGCTGCCCGATACCCAAGACCAAAAAGGGGGTGAGACAGTTCCTGGGGCTGGCTGGCTAGTACAGGAGGTTTGTACCTAATTATTTGGACGTCACCAGCCTGCTAACTGATCTCACTAACAAGGGGGCTCACGACCCGGTCCAGTGGATAGCAGTGCCAACAGGCATTCACGCAGGTTAAACCTAATTTGTCGCTCTCTTTTCTATTACAGATGGACGCTTCAGACAGAAGGCTGGGGCCGTACTCTCACAGGTGTTGGAGGGGGAGGAGTGCCTGGTGCTGTACATCAGCTGTAAGCTCTCCCTGAGGGAAACGAAGTACAGCACTGTGGAAAAGAGTGTTTGGCAATCAAGCACCTTCACAATGTACAGGTGAGGTTGCAAAATTATTTTTTCGGACGTTTTCTCACCTCTACCTGGCTGCACTAATCTCATAGAACTCCACATTGAGACAACCCCCGGGGTAAGTGGTACTTAGTTGTTCCTACCACCTACCTGAACACAAGAAACAGGTAGTATGGGAATAATTAAAGGCCATGCTCGATATGGGGGTAATAGAAGGATCCCACAGTGATTGGGCCAGCCTGGTGGTTCTGGTGCCTAAGAGCGATGGTTCGGTCTGATTCTGTGTGGATTAGAGTACAATCAACACGGTGTCGAAATTTGATGCGTATCCAATGCCTCATATTGATGAACTGCTTGATCGGTTGGGCACGGCTCACTTTTATTCGACACTGGATTTAACAAAGGGTTATTGCCAGATCCCCTTAACATCAATGTGCCGTGAAAAAACGGCCTTCTCTACACCGTTTGTGTTACACCAATTTGTGACCCATCCGTTCTGTTTGTTTGGGGCACCAGCTATGTTTCAGCATCTTATGGACAGGGTCCTCAGACTGCACACTGCATATGCCGCTGCCTATTTGGATGACATCTCCACAAGCCCTTTCAGAAGCTTGCCTACTCACCTCTCCTGCTGTTCTAGTATGTGCCTCCTGGCTTCCGTGTCTCTGGGGTTGTACTTGCCTCTCATTTCTGCAGTTGGATCCAATGCTCCTCAGGGAACCCACCCATCAATTTTCCCAGCTTGTATAGCTAAAGCTCATGTGCATTCTGGAGTTGATTGACAGGCGATGTCTGTATCTAAAAGGCGTTTGGCTCTATACCTGTAAGGCAGGACATCCCCTCTACATTTGTTGCTAGAGACCTTTGGTTTGGTTTCCAATTTCTCCCATTCATTTTAATAGAAGTGTCCCATCTCTGTTAAAAAGTCTGTGGGTTAAAGTAGCACAGCAGAGTGTTGTGTTGTTTTGTATTTTAAAATACAAGACTTTTTATTTAACAGTTGTTGGTCACTACATAATTTCCATACTTTCATAGGTGTTCATTTATAGTTTTTATATGGATTGGATGTGGAATAAGTCGGTGTCCAAACTATGACTGGTACTGTATATCAATTTAAATGTTCTTCATACAGCTCCTACAATAGGCTGTTAAAATCTATCTCTCCCACAAGATGGAGATTGGTGTACCTCATAATGAGCTTTGTGGGCTTTGCAAAACAACACAACACTCTGCCAAAAGAGAAGGTTAATTAGCAGATTTTTTATGTTGTATGATGAAGTACAAGATGAAACAGGACAGTTGCAGGAAGCCTGTTGCTAAGCAATCAAAAGTCACAACACTATGGCAATTGGCATCCTGCCTTCACAGTATTATAATGGACACACATATCATTTTGTCAGTTCAACCCACTCTCTTCCACTGTTTTAGGCCTTTATATAAAACAGTCTTCATTAATGGGACATTTGGATTTTCCCAACAATGTTGTTGTGGTTTCTAGAACCATTATTGTCATCATTAATTGTGGAATTACTCAAATATGTCTTCAATAAATCATTTGACATCTACACAGACAGTGGATGAATTAATGATGAGTACAAATGCACTGGGATTTTCAAGCATATAACTTTATGTGGCACCCTGAGAGGGAGCCTCTTTGACGGCTCTTTGATTGCAAGTTTTTCGTTTTGCTTTCAGATAATTATTCATCAAAATATTTTTGAAGAAAAGATAAAACTCAATCTATTTGACTACTTATCTTACTAACTTTAAAGTGGCCTTTAAAATACATACAGCTCTGGAAAAAATTAAGAGACCACTGCAAAATTATGCCAAGACACATGAAAGCTGTTATTCCACCAAATATTGATTTCTGAACTTTTCACAAGTTAAAACATTAGTTTTGTGTTGTTTAAAAATTAATATATACTTGTTTTCTATAAATGTTCTAAATGACAATATTGTATATATTCCCTTCCCAAAGCCATTGGTCAATGAGCCAATGTTGTGGTGTCTGGCTGGTGCTCCAACAAACAGATAAATGCTTTGATAGTGTGACAAGGAGGAGGGTGGGGCCGGGCCGTGAGTGCGCAGGAGCTCAACAGGGGCTCGGCTCAGCGACGTGGCAGGGGAGACACAATGTCTCGTTCCCTCCATCGGGGAACGGAGGTTACATACGTAACCTAGACGTTCCCCTTCTGTCGCTCTCTCCACGTTGTGTCAGAGAAGCGACACTAGGGGTCCACTTAAAAAGAGCCATGCGCTGAGCCGTGTACGTGATCTGCTGATACAGGAGCGAGCAGGTATTCCTACGTGCAGAACGACCAACTGTATCAGGCTGCACGTACCCTTCCCCAATGCCCCATTTAAGCCATCAGGATTCCTTATCGTTACCCTGGAGGGGGGAACAAGGTGACGGCCGCCAACATGGGAACGGGCCAGCCTGGACGGGCCAGCAACTACGGTCGGGGCCCTTACACGCATTGAAGGAAGGGGGTCTTAGCCCTTAGTAGGGCGGAGAAGACCCTGTGGAGGCCACACCTACCCGGGAGGGGAGGCAAATTTTGAGTGGCAAATACATCGCATGGCCTATACTTAGGTCTTATGCGGAACAGTAGTGCGGTGGTAGATCCAGCCTCGCAGAGGGGGGAAGCATACAGCACGGCACCCGAGGCAGCTGTAACTGCCTAAGGAAAACACGGAGTCAACTCTCGTGAGGGGACAGAACCGTGGTTTTACACACAGGGGGAGTCCGAACAGGAGGCCTTACCTGTGGGGCACCTATACCAGTACAGAGTAGCTAGTGGTACCCACAGTGGTTTGGGTCGGCGAGTTCCTCCACAGAACTGCGACCCACGAGGGCTAGGGAGGAGTCAACCAGTGTCCCAAACCTGGGATCTCCTGGGAAAGAAGGCGCACTGTTTCCCTGGTTAGGGGAAGGGCTGGGTGCAAGCGATTCACCCGGTCAGATCGTGGGCGTGCCACCGAGTTCTCACGGGCTCGGTACCTGAGAGAACACGGGATGATACTGACTCAACTTCGGAGATTGTAGAATCTCGCAAAAGTGTTAGGTGTTGCCCAGCCCGCTGCTCAACAAATGTCTGCTAGGGCAGTGCCCTAGCCAGTGCCCACGAGGACGCAACACTCCTGGTGGAGTGGGCTCGGACCCGCAAAGGGGGGGGGGCACGGCCTGGGTGTGATAAGCCAGGGAAATGGCGTCGACAGCATTTCCTTTCTGCTGTCCCCCAAAGCAGACGAAGAGCTGCTCAGAGTGTCTGGTGCTCTGTGTGTGGTCCAGGTAAATACGTAAGGCACGTACTGGACACAGCAGTGAAAGGGCTGGGTCTGCCTCCTCCTGGGGCAGCACCTGCAGGTTCACCACCTGATCCCTGAAGGGTGTGGTAGGAACCTTGGGCACGTAGCCCGGTCGCGGTCTTAGGATCACGAAAGTGTCTGCCGGACCGAACTCCAGGCAAGCGTCGCTAACAGAGAACGCATGCAGGTCCCCGACCCTCTTGATGGAAGCGAGCGCGATCAGCAGGGCGGTCTTGAGAGAGAGGGCCCTGAGTCCAACTGAGTCAAGCGGCTCGAAGGGGGGTCTCCGGAGTCCCATAAGGACGACCGAGAGATCCCAGGAGGGAAACAGGTTAGGCCGGGAGAGAGTCATCCTACGGGCACCTTTTAGGAACCTGACGATTAAGTCGTGCTTACCAAGAGACTTGCCGTCTACCGTGTCGTGGTGGGCCGCGATAGCGCAACATACACCTTGAGGGTGGAGGGGACAGCCTCCTCTCCAGCCTCTCCTGAAGAAACACGAGCACTGACCTAACTGCGCACTTCTGCGGGTCTTCGGCTCGGGAAGAACACCAGTCCGTGAACAGACGCCACTTCAGGGCATAAAGATGCCTGGTCGAAGGGGCTCTGGCTTGGTTAGAGTGTCTATGACGGCCAAAGGTAGGCCGGCTAGATCCTCCGCGTCCCGTCCAGGGACCAGGCGTGGAGATTCCAGAGGTCTGGATCGCGGATGCCAGAGCGTGCCCGTCCCTGAGAAAGAAGGTCCTTCCTCAGGGGAATTCAGCCAGGGAGGGGCTGTCATGAGGAGCGTGAGATCCGAAAACCACGTCCGGTTGGGCCAGTAGGGGGCCACCAGAGTGACTTGCTCCTTGTCCTCCCTGACCTTGCATAGCACCTGTGCAAGAAGGCTCACTGGGGAAAATTGTACTTGCGCAGCCCAGCGGGCCAGCTGTGCAGCCAGAGCATCTGTCCCAAGGGGAGCCTCTGTGAGGGCATACCAGAGTGGACAGTGGGAGGTTTCCTGGGAGGCAAACAGATCTACCTGGGCCTTGCCGAACCTGTCCCAAATCAGCTGGACCGATTGGGGTGGAGCCTCCACTCTCCGCCGGGCAAGGTTTGTCTTGACAGCGCGTCCACTATCACATTGAGGTTGCCGGGGATGTGAGTGGCGCGCAGTGACTCCAGTCGCTGCTGACTCCAAAGGAGGAGACGACGGGCGAGCTGTGACATGTGGAGGGAGCGTACTCCGCCTTGGCGGTTTATGTAGGCCACCACCGTGGTGCTGTCTGTCCTGACTAGGACATGCTTGCCACGAATCAACGGAAGAAATTTCTTCAGGGCAAGAAAAATGGCCAGCAGCTCTAGGCAGTTGATGTGCCAGCGCAGCGGGCCTCGGTTCCATTGGCCTGCGGCTGCGCGCCCGTTGCACACGGTGCCCCAACCCAACTTGGAGGCGTCGGTTGTAACTAGAACGCGACGGGACACCTGCTGCAAGGGTACTCCTGCCCGTAGAAAGCAGAGGTCTGTCCAGGGTTTGAAGGTTTGGAGGCAGGCAGTGGTAACTTCCACGCCGTGCGTGCCGTGGCGCCATGCTTGTCTCGGGACTCGAGTCTGGAGCCAATGCTGAAGTGGTCTCATATGCATCAACCCCAGTGGCGCGGCCGACGCGGAGGATGCCATATGCCCCAGGAGCAGTTGGAAACGTTTCAAAGGGACCACGGTGCCTGGTTCGAAAGAAGCGAGGCATTCCAGCACTGACTGAGCACGCTCGTTGGAGAGACGTGCTGTCATTGAGACTGAGTCTAACTCCAAACCGAGAAAGAGATGCTCTGGACCAGGGTGAGCTTGCTCTTTTCCCAGTTGACCTGAAACCCTAAGCGGCCGAGGTGCTCGAGCACCTGGTCTCTGTGTGCTGCGTAGTAATTCCTGCGAGGAGGCCAGAATGAGCCAATCGTCGAGGTAATTGAGTATGCGTATGCCCGCTCCTCGTAGCGGGGCAAGAGCCGCCTCTGCGACCTTCGTAAAGACGCGAGGGACAGAGACAGGCCGAAGGGGAGGACCTTGTACTGATACGCCTGGCCGTCGAACGCGAACCGTAGAAAGGGTCGATGTTGAGGGCGAATTGAGATGTGGAAGTACGCGTCCTTCAGGTCTACCGCTGCGAACCAATCTAGATGCCGGACGCCAGACAGAATTTGTTTCTGGGTAAGCATTTTGAACGGGAGTTTGGACAAGGTCCGATTGAAAACTCGCAGGTCCAAGATCGGTCGTATGCCGCCGCCTTTCTTGGGTACAACAAAGTAAGGGCTGTAGAAACCCTTATTCGTTTCGGTCGGAGAGACAGGCTCTATCGCGTCCTTGATTAGAAGGGAGGCGATTTCCTCGCGCAGGGAGTGGGCATGTTCGCCGTGCACTGCGGAGGAACGAACGCCTACGAAGGGGCGGAGACCTGGCAAACTGAATTGCGTAACCGAGTCGGATGGTCCGGTGCAGCCACTGTGACGAGCTGGGCAGTGAAAGCCATGCCTCTAAGCTCCGTGCTAGGGGCACCAAGGGGACAAGTATTTTGGATGTACCGGCGGGGCTTCGCAGCGGTGCTGGAACAGGTAGCGTGGCGTCGGAGGCGCTGTGGCGTCCGAGGCTCTGGTGCTGAGAATAAACTCAAAGCACTTACCTTGTTCCGCGCACCCGGCAGGGGGCGGGTTCGTGACTGAGGAGGAGGTCTGATGCTGGCGTCCTCTGGACTCGTCTGAACCGGCCGGCCGGGGAACAGTCGTGGGGCTGAGGGCGGAAGCACCGCATCCTGGGCACCGAGACTGTTGAGGCCTGAAAGCAAGGTGCCGTGAGAACGGCATTTGCGGGCCATGTGACCCAGAGGTAAAGGAAATAGCTCTTTTATTGAGAATTTGGGTACCGCAGCCCCCGTCAGAGGGTGCGGCAAATGAAAAAACAAAAGATTCTCCTCCCGGCCCTCCACCGGGGGACAGAGCGGTCTTACCATCTCCGGAGCTAACTTCTTGTCCTCTGGGTCCGCTGTCTCAGGGACGCCTGGGAGCCTTCCGGGTCCTCGACAGGGTCCGTGAGGCAGGGGGCGTATGCTTCCTGCAGTTTCTTCGACGCTGGGGCTGAGAGCAGGGCCCAGGTTGGGGCGGAGCAGAAGGTCTTCTGGCCGTGGGAGGACGCCCTCGGCGAGCAGGTGGGGCCTGGGCCGTGGCGGCAAGCTTGCGTCTGCTTCTTCACCAGGGAGAACTGCTGGGTAAAGTCCTCAACGGTGTCGCCGAAGAGGCCGAACTGGGAGACAGGGGCGTTGAGGAAGCGAGTCTTGTCGGCTTCACGCATCTCAACCAAGTCCAGCCATTGCTGACGTTCCTGGACCACCAGGGTGGCCATCGCCTGCCCGAGAGCCTGTACTGTGACCTTCGTCGCTCTCAGGGCAAGGTCGGTCGCTGAGCGCAGTTCCTGCAGCGTGTCGTGATCAGGGCCACCCCCGTGCATGTTGCGAAATGCCTTGGCTTGGTGGACCTGCAGGAGAGCCATGGCATGCAGGGCGGAAGCGACACGTCCGGTAGCGCTGTAGGCCTTCGCGCGCTCCGCTGTCGAGGGTGGCGAGGGCGGATGAGCAGGTGGCGGTGCGACGAGTGGAGAGGGGTGCTCTCCACGAAGACGTCAGCTCATCATGCACCTCCGGAAGAAAGGAACAGGGGGCGAGGCTGTGAGCGCGCCCACCCCAAGAACCAATCGTCCAGCCGTGATGGCTGTGGGGAGGATGGAGGGTTCCAATCCAGGCCCACGCTGTTGGCTGCCCGGGAAAGCATATCGGACATCTGCACGTCGGCCTCCTCCTGGGCGTGCAAGCCCGAAGTCGGCAGCCCAGAGGAGCCCTCAGCGTCAGAGCCCACACCCTCCGATGTCGCGGCGAACTCATCTGCTTCCATCGCAAGAGGGTAGGCAGACTGGCTGTGAGGCGAGTCGCCACCACCTCGAGCGGGGACGGGAGTCAACGAGCGTGCCGGGCGCTGGTGGTCCGAGGGGCGTACCAGCGGAGCTGCACCCGCTGCCATCCCGGATCGCCTCCATCGCCAGCCGCATCGTCCTCAATCCCGTGGGAAGAAGGAGCGACGCGGGGCGGCTGGAGTGGCTTGCTTACGGTTGTAAGCAAGCCGCGATCGCTAACGTTGTCATGGTCATGTTCTCGCAATGAGAACATGAACCATCCACAAACGCAGCCTCGGTGTGATCGCTGCCCAGACACACGAGACAACGCCTGTGGCCATCGGAAGCGGAGAGTACTCTACCGCATCCAGAAACAACACAGGAGCGGAAAGGCATCTTTAAAAAGACGCGTCCTTAAAAGGACGTTCAACGCTGCTGTGTTTTTGCTCTTTTAGAGGAAATTACTCTTTTAAATAAAATCACTCTTTTATGAATGAAAGACTCGTGAGAGATCTTTCTTATCTGCAACTGTCGATGCGCTCAGGGGCAGGAAGTGCACAGCCGTGCAAACAGGAGAAAGCCGCTGTTGTGCGCCGTAGAATCCAACAGCATGCAGCAGAGGATAGCAGGAACTCGGTGTGTAATACGCAGCAGTCTGCAAACATGACCATTGGCTCCGAAGAAATTTTCTGAATGAACTCCCGTATTTGCGCCGCTTAAATACCCGTATGTCCGGGGGCGGGACATGCAAATACTGGTTGCCAACTCTCATTGGCCTTTTTTCATAGATCAGAGGTGGATATCGGCGCTCAAGAGAGACCCCTAGTGTCGCTTCTCTGACACAACGTGGAGAGAGCGACAGAAGGGGAACAGCTGTTATAAGGTTACTAGAGTTGTCATTTCATGTGTGTGGTAATGATTTTATACATAAGTTTAAAAATTACAGTTTACGTTTTTAGGAGTATAACTTTTTAACTGGGGAAAAAAATTACCAAGTGGAACTTTAACATCCTTATCACACACAAATTGACTCCATCAAATTGCATGTGTTTAACACATTTTAATGAATAAAATCTAAATTACGTTTTTATTGTATTTTAATAAAAATAATACATTTTAATGGAATCGTGTTCTGAAATTTAAATTTTAAAATCTTTTTTTTGAGTGTTGAGCATCCTGTTGAGCACTTAGCACCCTAAAGCAGCCTGTAGAACTGTGCCTGAAATAACTGAGCAAGTAAGTTAAAATCAATATATTTACCTGAATATAAACACATCTGGTTTTATGGCATACATTTTTGAAGGTACGTCTTTCCTCCTCTTGACAAACGAGGGCTGCATTTCCCAAAAGCATCGCAAGCTTAAGTTGATCATAGTGACGATTAGCGCCAATGGCTTCTACAATCAACTTGGCTTATGATGATTTTGGGAAATGCAGCTGAGGTTGTTTACTGCCATAGCAATGCAAGAGCTCACATTAAGTTTGTTCTGCCACACTGTGTTTTGGCAATGTGATGGCCAAGCACTCACATTTGTGTACTTGTGAAAAGTATGTTTCTAGGAGAAAGGAGAAAGTATTTATTTTTTTTTTCATTTAAAAAAAATAAAAAATAATATCACATATCACTTCACAAAACATGTCATATTCTATAACAATAGTCATAATATAGTGGAAAAGTTTAGAACCAAGAACAAAAGTGAAAATGTCATGTAACATAGTGCTCCAAGTTAAATCTTTCTATTGGGAAAGCATTAGTTAAAATATATTGTGTCCCATGCTGCCAGGAAAGTTAATCTTTTTTTTTATTATTATTATAGACAACACATTGTTTCTCCCACAGATGAGATAAATATATCTACTAATCCATCAAAAAATTCTTAAAACCCAATACTCTTATCTGTCAACAGCTCAATCCTCCTGCACTGCTCAGTATTAATTCTGAAATCGAGTGGAAAAATGCCACAGTCAATGTGACATTTCTTCTTCTGGTTGAGAAATTTGTGTGAGACAAACTGCCTGGTCTTATCAGCTAATGACAAAACATTTGGACCAGCATGGAAAAATATGTTTTTGTCCCAGACTGTTTATCCTGTCAGCATGACATTTTCACCTGAGATTGTGTCTTTAAGTCTCTTCTATTAATGGCAATGCAGCACAAATATTTCTAGAGGCATTACATTGTCTCAGCTTGCTTTCCTGTCTCCTACCTTCTTATATTCCTAAAACAGCTTCTTTGATTCCTCCCGTGCCACTGTTCATTGTTAACATACAGTGACAGGTGCTACAAACAGATCCACTGAGCTGATGACTTCATTAAACCCATCACTGGGTTGTTTCATTGCCATCTACACTCTCGCTGCACCAATTAGTTTCTCCCTGTTAGTGTCTGTGTTGTGCATGCATCCCATTTAGCCACAATTAGCCATCGAACAAACAGGATTGCACAGTTTCCAGACACCATCACCTGGATTTTCTTAGTTTGTGTCCCATTAAGAGCTGTTAGACTTGCTGGAATCTGTGAAATCTGTGAAGAAATTATTCAATTATCTTAAATGAAAAATACTGTATCTATATTGAGAGTTCATGATTTTCACTGATGATTTTCACATAGAAAGAGCCCCTCTGCTTCGGACACATGCCAAATACGTTTACCTTAATGCACAGCAGTACTATGCAAACTCATGAAATACACTTTTTCTTTTAACTAAAAAATCCAATGACTCTTTTTATGAATTAAAAGCAGGTATTAGGTGACTGATGGGAAATAGGAATATCATACATAATCTCAGAGTATCGCTGACAGCCCACTGAAAGCGCAGTTGTGTGTTCACGGTTTGGTTTGATTTGACCTGAGGTGGCTGAGATGAGAGGGGACATCTGCTCTTCATGGTCATCCTCTCACCTGCATCTGGCTGACATTCAGACCAGCACAGCTTGCTGTCACGCACCATCAAAGGCTTGTGGACAGTTAAAGCATGTGACATGCAAGTACAAAGACAAGAAGACAGCCAAGTAGTTCGTATTGTACATTTTTGGTTTTCGTATTTATGAGCGAGGTGTGGAGATCACAAGATCACAGTCGTGGCCTGGTTTCAAAGAGGATTTCAAAATACAGTCTGAAATGATTTTATACAACATGTTTCATAACTAAAATTCAACTCCCTTACACTGCAACACAACAAGACTATAGTGCAAGACAGAATAATGTATTCGATTGGACTATGTTAATATACAGTATATGCAACTATACTGTATATGTATGTAGTATATATAAATGTGTTTCTTCAACTTTGGCACGTTTAACACTGTAGACTTCTAGAATGTAAAGTCTTGTTTAAAAAAGTTTCACACTCTAAATGGTTCTATTATACAGTATGTCTACTTACAATGTCCAGCGTATGCACATGCATCACAGGATTTTTATGTAATTTTTGTAAATCTTGAAAATTCATCCCCCACCACAGTGTAATTCCACCACATCTCAAATTCTTTTTTGTGTTCAGTTGTGGCAATTACATTATAATTATTCTTTTTATTATTATTATTTATATAAAATGTCTGACTCTTTTGTCTTGCTAAGGCTAATTACATTATTAACATTTCGATGAATCCTAAATACACTCAATTAAATAATGTTATCACACTTTTTGTATAATTTTGCTAAATTTAAGCTTGATTGGAAAAATGGCCAGTAAAAATATTCTGCTCAAGTGATATTTACCTTGATTTTTGTTTTCCTTCAAATATCCCTGGCTCTATTTTCGTGATCTCACTAGGCACAGCGCAATTTTTGTGCCAGCGCAAAGTGTAAGTGGGTGCATTGAATGTAATGTATATGAAGGGTCCTTACACTAAAATGTTTCAGACCCGTGTCTGATTTCAACAAAGTCTAAATTCAGTTCCTAAATTTGAAGTTTGGAGATTCCACCAGCAAGTGGTAATAAAGTTAATATCCAAACTCAAAGAAATATAGTAGAACATCAAATAATGTCCCTGACAATCACAGTTGTAGCCATTTTATTAAACTAAAATGTATGAGATTCGTGTAAAACTATCTAGAGGTCATGTTTTATTTTTCAGTTATTATTATTATGTTTATATTTACAATTATGATCTAATTCGCATTGGCATTTTCCCACCCATTGCCATGAGGGATGATTTATTGACCACTTCGTTATTTTGATAATTTTTTAATTTAGTTTGAAGCGTAATCTGAATTAAATCTTTCTGTGTTTCAATAAATAAGTAAACTTTTTTCTACAGCTAAATGTGACATGCGCGCCAATTCAATCACTGTTATACTAGGATTTGTGTGTAAGTCAGTGAAAAAGATGCAAAATACTTCCATTCCCAATAATTTAAGGGAGCGTACAAATCCTTATGTTAACACATTTTGTATGCATATAAATGGAGTGTGTCACTGTCATAGTTATCCTGACATTCAACACAGAAGCAGTAAATACACAAAAGAACGTAAGTCCATATATTGATTCTTTCAATTCATTGCAAACAGTCAATTTACACTTCCAAACTCTTATGAATGTGTTGTCTTTATTTATATCGCTGGTGCCTGAGGGAATGTACTACAATATATAGAACGCAGAGAGTGCAATAACCAAAGAAGAACCTCAAAATGAAATTGTAATCGATCCATTCCATTAGCATTTTGTGCATGCGATTTCGCCAAACCCACTTGTGCCTAGACTTAGCCTAGAACGTGCTTACACGAAAATATCAAAGCTTCATGACCATGCCTATTGACTCTGTATGTATGACTTATCGCATAGGCACCCCTGGCATAAAGCTATGCTTAGCGCTAGTACTCTTAAAATTAGGGGTGCACCAATCTATCTGCCACCAATTTAATCATCCGATTTTCAGCTTAAGTGCCTAGATTCAGGGCCGATCTTTATAGCAGCATGCATACACTGCTTCTCTAATGAATGAGCACTTGCTCAGCCCTTCGTGTGGCCACTGGAGGGTGCGTTGGTGGAAATTCTAAGCATTCACAAATTTAAACTTTCAGAAATGCTGTAATTTAGCAAAACGGCCAGTTTTTTTTTTTTTTTTTTTTAAATGTGTAAGAATAACCTGTGTATTAATATTAAGCTGCCCATTTTCTAGAGTCAATATGGTAGTTATTCTGACTTCTAGCACAAATAAACATGCAAATACATATCTGAGTATACATGAGTGAGTCGTGACAATCAGACGTGTGGAGCGATAGAGACTGAGCGATCATGAGCAATTTCAGCTTCACTCCCTTCAATATGCTCACATGTTGTGTCAATCAAACATGCTCCCTCTCCAGGTGCTCTCAATATCTCATCTGTCACTCATCTCAGGATATTCCCAATTTAATTGAAGATCCCAATTTAAATCAGACTGATGTTGGTTGCAGTGTCACTATTAACAGATATAACTGTTTAACCGTAAATAACGGCACCATGCTTCACGCATTTGCTAAATAATTAGTTTTTGTTATTGCAGTAAAATGCCAAAGGCAGTAAACAAATCATAAATACTAATGATTCCTCACAGGAGCAGTTTTGGAGCAAGTACCAGAAAACTTTCTTATTTTTTAACATATTTTGGCTGTGTGTGATGCCCTCATGGTTTTTACTGGTTGCCATTATGTCACAATGGCCTTTGATATTGACAACAGAACTATTAATTTCTGTTTTCAATACAAATAAATGTTAGCAATTCACAATTAATGTAATTTTGTTGTGTGGGACAAAAATAAATGCACAATATAACTTGCAAAAGTGTGGCTAAGGGCACCTTTTTTGAAAAATCGTATCGGCCAGTCTTATTGTTAAAAAATAAAACAGTGATCGTATCGGCCTCAAATGTCCATATCGGTGCACCACTACTTAAAATATGACATGTAATGATTTGTATATTGTATTTGTAAATTTTTTCCTTTTTTTCCATAGATTAATATTGAAAGTGTACATAAAATTTAACTATATTTTTAGCATTTTATCAAAAAATGTTAGGGGTGCTTGCTCATGCAAAAGTTACCACGCTAGGGTGTTGAGGGTGATTGCCAACAAGGCATTGCTCTGTGGTTTCTAGAGTGTTCTTTGTGGTTTCTATGTGGTTACTTAGTGGCAAAAGTCAAAAGATCCCACCCCCAAGTCTCTATGATATTCTAGAGCCTGATTTACGAAGAATTCTTAAGAATACATTTCTTCTAAACTACTCTGTTCTTCTTTGTTTCTTCTTCTTTAATTAGCAAGCACCACAAACTACTCTTTGCTGTCTGAAAAAATGCAGTAATCAGCACACCTCTTCCGTACATCTCTGTGGATTCATCCTGCAGGTTAACCTGTTTAGTGATGAGAGCTTAATTCAGCCCTGACACCTCTAATGTGTCTCGCTTTCAGAGGAAGCTTTTGAAGGTTGCTTGATTGGACAGACAAACATTGTTATGTCTATTAAGTCATAATGAGTGTTGAGAGATATTGAAGATGAAAACATTGTTGTGGTTCATTACAGTCTTGTTGCGGTGGTTACTGGTGTCTCAGGTGTGCAGTGAGGAAAAGATGTATGTCCTAATTTGGAGAAAGGCTGCTGGTGTCTGGTGCCATCTGATCACCACACTTAACAAAAGTGCTTCATGTAGTAAAATGTAAATGAATGGGTTTTAAGCTGAAGTCTGTCTGTGTTTGTATAATGTTAATATGCTGTCAGCTTAGTCATTTGTAGGTTTAATTAACCTAAAATTGTAAACAATGTGGCTATGTGATGGTATCAAAACTTTCCTCAATTTGTTTTAGTGACCCGTCAAGCCAGAAATCGCATTGACCAATGAGTTTGGGGCAGGAAGACGTGGGATGACACACTATTGTGCACAGAAATATTATTTAATATGACTAAATCGACCTGATTAGATAAGGTTAAATGAAATACAAACTCAGCAAAAAAGAAACGTCCCTTTTTCAGGACACTGTATTTTAAAGATAAATTTGTAAAAATCTAAATAACTTTACAGATCTTTATTGTAAAGGGTTTAAACATGTTTTCAGTGCTTGTTCAATGAACCATCAACAATTAGTGAACAAGCACCTGTGGAATGGTCATTAAATACACTAACAGCTTACAGACGGTAGGCAATTAAGGTTACAGTTATAAAAACTTGGGACACTAAAGAGACCTTGCTACTCTGAAAAACACCAAAAGAAATATGCTCAGGGTCCCTGCTCATCTGCGTGAATGTGCCTTAGGCATGCTGCATGGAGGCATGAGGACTACTAAATACAACTTATGACATGTGGGACAAAGCACACTGATATATTGCTACACCAGAACTCTCAGAAACAATGACGACTTCCTGTGTTATCATGTTGCAAAGATAACCACCCAAAGACTATTTAGCAGAGACGTGGCACTTCTATTAAAATTAATGGGATAAATTGGACCGCCCATCCAAGAAGCCCATCCAAGATACAGTCATAACCTGTCAATCATCTTGATGTGTGCATGCATATTAGCTATACAAGCTGGAACAATTTGTTTTTTCAGTGTAATCTAGCACAATTTATGATACCAGCATTGTCAGATTTTACTGCTGATTTGAAATATGTTATTTTATTGTAATCTTGACCAACCATTTTTGAGATTTTGGTATTCCCCCATTCAAGTAGATAGGAGCTGAACTGTCATGACTGGAAATAGTCTCCTGGGAGCATTCCAAAGATAGCCGCCAGTGGACTGACTTGCTAGAAAGACTTTGATCCACCTAATCGAAGTTTACATTGAAAAAATGACTGAAAAATTTGGTGAGACCGGACCCTGAGTGTGTATACCCTGTTGTTCATCTGTCCTGTTTGTCTGAAAAAGATCATCCTCAAACCTCCATATAGGACAGACAGGTTGAACTGCAAGACTACTAATCCATTTAAAAAGTGGTTATGATAAATTTGTCTATGCAAATGGAAATATGTGGTGAAATTTTGTATCCTGTGTTTCATTTTGTATAATGGATTTAGTCACACACACCAAAGGATGGAGTCACTTTAAAGATGTATTCAAACCAGTCTCATGATTGATACTTTTTTCATTCAGTAATCACCACAGATGCCTTTTATTCTAAGTCACAGATCACTGTCTTTGTCAATATGCATTTCCTGTCCATTATTTCTGACAGAGGCCAGGCAGAATGCCTGCTCAGCAGAAAGGAGGAGTCACTGGGAAAAAACAGAAAAGGTAATTCATTCCCAACAGCATGATAGTGAACCATCCTGATAGCATGCCCAGTCTTCAAGGCATGTGCAGCAGCTAAACTTAACCCCACCACCAAACACAAAGGTGCAGCACCACTACTTTTTAGTTGCTTTTCTTTATTCAGATAGCTACTGGTTCACAAATGTCATCCAAAGTGCACCAGTCAAATTTAATCTTGGAAGCCATTTCAAGTTGCCTGCATTCACTGCTGCTGATGCATATGCATTGTCTGTTGACTTTGATCACCCAGGATGCTGTCTATCTATTCAGAGTGATATCAAAAAGGCAGTCACCAGGCTTCATATCTGTTATTTGTCATATCTGTGTGACAAAGTAATATCTCATGTCTGGACTCTGCTGAAATTACTTTTTCAATATTCAGTCTAAAAGAGTAAAATATCTGTGGTATGCCGTGACACGGGTTCAATATTGGAAAACTTCAGTGCTAGAAAATCATGAAGGTGTGATAATATTGTTGACATTTCTAATTCAATCTCTAAAAATAAACATCTTGATAAATCAGATAGAATTCACTTAAACTATTTTACTTGTACATTGTTTAATTTTAATTGCATTCAGTACCAGGACAAATTGTGTTTTCATTCTGATATGAATAGAAAATTCTATTTGCACTGGCTTAGTAAAATATACAGAAAATAACTCCTATTTTCCTGCAACTTAAACCTTGTACTGAATGCCTAAGGAATAGCAGTGGAAAACACATTTCCATCAGCTTTTATTTAGTATGTGAATAAGCTTGTTTGATTTGTGTGTATTAAGCAAGTTTCACATGTGTGTGCGGTATCATCCACAAGCAATTTCAATAAAATTTCTGCTAAAGCTTTTTGCTAACAGCCTGACTTCCTCACGCAGTACTTAAATGTGCAGACAAAAGCATGACATACATATGAGGGCATCGAAGCACTAAAAGGTCTTTTGTGACTTGTATCTAAAGTTTTTTCTCCATTATAGAGTACATTTATTTTATTTCCCAGGGCTCCAATACCACAAGACACATTTGAACAAGTATTCAGCAGTATTCATGTACAGACACAGACACATACATTTATTTATACAGAAAATTACTAAACCTCTGATAGTGGCACTTGTCCTTAACGCAATATGAAAAACAATATGTAGTCTATGATTTACATCCCATTTATCAAACGTCAGGTATAAGAGGAAATTCTGCCAGCGTGGCAACTCTGCTGTTTGATGTTCTTTACACACGACTGACTTTATCAGTCATGGGAATACAGAAGAGCACTGCAGAATTGTCTTATTGCCAGCAATTGAACTGTCATCTGGGGAGTAGTTTATTGATTCTCCCTGTGACCCACAGTGAAAGAGTTTACAGATGGTCTGCTGCTGTTCATGTAACAGATTCCAGTTTGCAACACTGCAGTATTGTGGAAAAATCTGCTTCCTGGGGGAAGTGTTAGGGTTGAGTTTCTGTGTTGCAGTAGTTTTCCATCAACTGTGAAGGTATCTGATAATTTTTTTTTCTACTCACTTTGTTCTGCACATGTACATATACAAGCTCTGTTCCAAAATATGGTGAACTACCTACAGAGGCAGCATTTTAAGGCATAATAGGTGCATTCCCCATAGGTGTTTCTCGGGGGCAGAGTGGGACTTAAAAGTGGCACTGAAGTTTCTGGCCCAGAACGGGCCAACACACCCGGCCCGCAACACACCACTCCATAACACACTGGCTCATTAATGCACAGACCAATTTTGAACATTATTTACTAACATAAAAATATAACACAATATAGAAACATAAAAATTATTAAAAAATTTTTCTCCCCTTTTCTCCCCAATTTGTAATGCCCAATGCACAATACCCTATTCTCCACGGCATCTACGCACAACTCACCACGTGCCCCACCGAGAGCAAGAACTACATTATAGTGACCACGAGGAGGTTAACCCAACGTGACTCTACCCACCCTAGCAACCGGGTGAATTGGTTGCTTAGGAAGCCTGACTAGAGTCACTCAGCACCCCCTGGATTCGAACTTGTGACTCCAGGTGTGGTAGTCAGCATCTTTACTTGCTGAGCTACACAGGCCCCCTATCGATTATGTATTTAAACATTTCTATGTGAAATAATAGTTTCATTTTTATACACTCATTCAAAGTGAGCAAATTAATATAACTGAAAATGTTATGGTGGATATAAAATGTTATGGCTCCGTTGGGTAGAGGAAAAATGTATTTAATCTAAAGCACAGTTACAAATTATTTTATGAAAATTGCAACTTTAAAATATATTTGTGGTTTTTGTTGATCTCCGTTGCCCTTCCAAACCATCTTTGAATGACTACCAAAAAAAGCAGCAGATAAAGCCTTGGATTTTCCTGAGCCAGCTAACGTAGCATGACACTGTTGGGAAATTCTGACATAATCATTCCATGTAACCATAGTCAATCTCATGCTGAGATCTGTTTTGGTTGTGAAGGAAGCTCATATCATATCTCCCTCTGAAATGAAGAAAGAAGAGAGTAAACTTCAACATTAAATAAGGACGCTACCTCCTTGTTGGCACCCATGATAACATTGCCCGCTAGCTAACATTACCGCTAATGGAGCTATCATCATGTATAATAAATATCAGACTTTAACGGCTGATCTGTAAACCTAACATTTCTATTGGTCTATATTATCAAAAACATAAACAAAACCTTGGCCACCTGATTGATTGCAATAATGGGTGATAAATAGGAAACCTCCAAGTCTCGGTCTAAAAAGATCTTTATGGAGGGTCTTGCCTAAGCAACCAACCCCACAAAATGACTAGCCAAGTGGGGAGGATAATGATGAAGACCAGGGCGTGCCACTCAACCTTGGGATGTTCACCAAAGCACTTGAAGGACGGAAACGGGACATGATAAACTGGACTCAAAAATTTATATATTTTCCAAAATGCTCCGTTCCTAAATTACTTCAATAAAAGAGGAGCTTAAATATTCCGTGGCTTCACTACAGACAACTGTGAGATCACAGGGCTTTACCATAAATAACCTTGAGCTCTCATCTATCACCTGTAGTGATGACTTAGCTGCTCTCAGCAGCATAGTGTATGTTCTAAAAGGTGAAGTTAAAATGCTCCAAGCTAAATGTGAAGACCTAGAGGGAAGGTCAAGACACAATATCATTCACTTGATGGGTGTCCCGGAGGGTCCGGAGGGGCCCTGCCCGAGTGAGTTTATCACCCAGCTTCTACAGGACAAGCTGAGCCTGGATGAAACACCTCTCTTGGACCGTGACCACAGATCCCTTCGGTGGAAACCTAAGGATGGGGGACCCACCATGACCCTTCGTCATCAGAGTTTATTATTTTCATGTCAGAGAACAGATCCTGTGCTGGGTGGGGGAAGCTACCCCTCTTCTATACCAAGGTAAGAGACTGTCCATCTAATCCAAATTTCCCGCACCATCTTCCGCAGTCGGCCTTTATCCCTCTCGGAGGCTTGATTAGCCTGATAAGGGACTGGATGTGTAGAATCATGACCCGGCCCCGCCCTCCACCCTGTCACACTATGTTAAATGAACCTTTTCAACATAATTTTCAGAAAGGAGTTGTTCAGATTTTTTGGAGATATCCTGTCTTTTGCCTCTTATTGTTGAGGTGAGGGTTTATTTTTTATTATTAATACATATTGAATTTTCCTTTATTTTTTATTTTTAAATTCCACTTGGTTTCTATGAAAGATACCGTAGGCCACAAACGGGCATGCTGCTTAGGTTAATGGCTCTTCATCTCCTATTTATTTTGTTAACCCTCTGGGGTCTGAGGGTGTTTTGGGCCCTGGAGAATTTTTGACATGCCTTGGCATTTGTGCTTTTTTGAGTTGCTCAAAAACATATTAATGGCTAAAGTCTGATAACACTGTATTCAGCACAAACTGTGCTACAATAATATGTGAGCAACATGTGTGTACATGTTTGTATTTTTGAGAAAATAACGTTTATGCATGGTTTTTGAAAAACAAATACATTTTGAAGTCATTGAAATAAGGCCATATAACACATACTAAACATTTTTTGAGAACTTTTGAGACCTGGATCTTGTAGCGTAGAGTTTTTGAAAACCATCCTGATCACTCATTCATATAAAACAATATAGTCATTTAACTTTTGTAAGACACTTTTAGTGTTAGAAAGGTCATATGCGAGGAGGCATGAATGATCATGAATATTAACACTAATTCACACCTGAGGAGACAAAGATTCCTCCCCTGGGCCTATCAATGAGGAATCAGAAAGAGAATGAATGTGAGGAGACTTAATGATCAAAATCAAGTTTTCAATTAAAAGAAGTAATCTGACTATACATTTTCTTTACATAAAGACTTACACTACCGTTTAAAAGAAGTCTCTTCTGCTCACCAAGGCTGCATTTATTTGATCCAAAATACAGTAAAACATTGATATTGTGAACTCTTTTTACAATATAAAAAAAATGTTTTATTTTTGAATATATTGTAAAATGCAATTTGTGATCAAAGCTGTATTTTCAGCATCATTACTGCAGTCGTCAGTGTCACATGATCCTTCAGAAATCATTATAATATGCAGATTTTCTAATATGGGCATATTTAAAGTGCATTTTACTAATTTACACCTGAACACATATTTGCAAGCACAAGCTTCGTTGATGATAAAGAGGCAGCATAAACACTAGTTAAAATATATTCTAAATATTCATATTATTTTTATATCATATTACATATCATATTTATATCATACAGTGTACAAATTAAATGCCTGCTTTAGCTGAAACACCATTTAAATGTTACTAAAACTTTTCTATTAGGACATACTGTATTTCAAATTTCAATACTCTGAATCCTGGCTGTCAAGTCTGGAAACAGTCCCACTAGTAAAATATGTACATGTTTATATAAAATAGCATGTCAACTAATATGTAAGTAAAACTAAATGACTTACTCATCCTAAATTGTATCCTTGGCTGGATCAAGACTCTCTTCATAATACAAATGTTCATTGGAGTCCAACTCTTCTTCTGAGGAAAAAGTTAACTCTTTGTCACTATCCTAGTTTCCTCGCCTGTGTATCGTGCGATCTTCCAAATGCGCAGAAAAGTGAATGAACTTGATGTTTTTAAGGCACAGTCGGGGGCGTTTACCATTTGCATTGATCGCCTAAGCACATTACCGTATGAATAGCGCCCTCTGTCCGTTTAGGGATTAGGGATAATTAGCTGTGCCAATTATGCTGAAAGTGCACCCTTTTTATTTTCATTATTTTACAAAAGCACAAGGTTTTGTTGTTATTGTGAGTGTACACAAATAAAAGTAGACACTTTATAGTCTCTAATGATGTCTTACACTTATTTGTATGCCCCAAAATGACAGAGAATTTTATGTTGTTTCTGCTGTAATGCCTAAAAAATCAAGCAGGACGCGACGGCGTTATAAAATTGTTGCTATCTCGGCTGGATAGGAGCTTTAGTAGGCTACAAGGTCTTCTAAATTTCTTAGGAAGAACCCAGGAGCTTGTATGAGGGGATGTGCACATCTTGTTGGGGAGATGCTTCATCGGGTGGGGGAAAGCTCATTAGTTTACTTTTGTCTTCTAATGCTACTTAAAGGGCTAAACTTTTTTTATTTTCAAAGGATGACTCAACAACCTAACTCCTAGAGTGCTCCAACATCTCTGGCATTTGAGAGCTCAGACTGCATTCTTGCAGGAGACTCACTTGAAGGACTCAGATCACTATAGGTTCCGGAAAAGTTGGGTTGGCCAACTATACCATTCGGCTTATCAAAGAAAGGCTAGAGGCGCTGCTATTTTAATACACAAATCAGTACCTTTTGTTCCCTCCAATGACATCTCAGATACCAATGGTAAATATATTATCGTTACTGGAAGCATCTATAAAACTAAGTTGTGTAAGGGTATTTGGTACTGATGAATTTAGACAGGAATTTAGGGTCTTGAAATATGTGAGCTATGAACTAAATTAAACTGTCCTTATTGTACATTATTAGGTAATGAAATGTATAATGGAAATAGTTGTGTTCAACAATCATTATAAATTAGATAAGTCTGAATAAATTCTCCACCACTGAAATCGTAATACAACATCTCGTTGTATCCGCACACAATTTCTACTGTAAGAAATTAGCTTTAATAAGTGAATTATGATTAATTCACTTATTGGCGTGATATTATTCTCATGGCTTACGTAATATCACACGTATTTAGGTACAGCTTTGAAGCTAAATCTTTTAGAAACAGGGATGAGATTATTTATAAAAATATACCACAGTCATTCATATTTGAATACAGACAAACTTTATTACTATTCTAAACATAAATGTAATAAAATGACTCATTTAAGTTTAAGCGTTTTCTAGGTGAATTTAAATTAGTTCAATAACTGGGGTCTCTGATATTCGTAAATTTAATTAAAATAAATTATGAGACATTCAATGTCTCTTCAGAAATTTGGACAGTTTTTAAATATTTCTTGTTACTTCAAAGACATTATTGGTGAAGCAAAAACGTTTTGTGAAAAACACTTTGGTGTGACGTCACTTCATTGACTTCAGTGTATTCTGCAGTGCTGATGTGAGTCATGTGAAAGACCCTTAACATGTATAAATATCACTCACTTTTGCACATTAATTTATATTTCATTCATTTATTTATTTTGTGGAATTTTATAATTTTCCCCGGCACAATCTTTCACGGCATACTAGTGTGCCACGGGACAGTTATTGGGAAACACTGCTCTACCCTCCCTATCCACTGGGCCAATTTGGTGGCTTAGTAGACCTGGCTGGAGTCACTCAGGACGCCCTGGATTCGAACTCATGACTCCAGCAGTGGTAGTCAGTGTCAATACTCGCTGAGCTATCCAGGCCCCTGTTTTTGCTTTTAATATAATATTTTCAGTATGTGCTTTCAAAAAAATATGTTGAAACTCTTATAAATAAATAAAAATAAAAAAACATTTGGGGAAAAATAAATAAATAAATAAAATAATAATAATAATAATAAAACAAATATATATATATATATATATATATATATATATATATATATATATATATATATATATATATGACACTGTCCTTGCCATATCCTAAAGACACAATGGAGGGAAAGCAACAGGGCTTACCATGTTTAAGTTAAAATCTGATGGTAATAAGACAATGTCATGAACATGGTAAATAGACTGCACTTACATAGCGCCTTTTTAACCTTACTGGTTTTCAAAGCACTTTACACTGCATCTCATTCACCCATTCACACACCAATGACAGCAGAGCTGCCATGCAAGGCGCTTGCCTGCCATTGGGAGCAACTTGGGGTTCAGTGTCTTGCCCAAGGACACTTCAAAATGTGAAGTCGTGTGGGCCAGGAATCGACACACAAACCCTGTGATTATTGGCCAACCCGCTCTACCACCTGAGCCACCGGCACCTACATCTTCTAAAAGACAACTTCAAAAGATATCCAGATAACCACATTCATTCAGTTCATTCACAATATGCACACATTCTCTTTGTTTTATGCCTGATATGCTGAAAACTGCTCCGCTGATATTTTTACATTCACTTTTATGAATGACATTATAAGCACACAATGTACATTAAATATTTTCAATTAAAAACTGTGAATTTCACCAAAAGGTGAGTAGTTTGCATCCTTCGGAAATTACAGTTGGTGTGTACTAATTTCTATCATAAAACAGTGTTTAGATCAGAAGATGGCACTAACATTCTTATCTGAATTGCTGACTGTGTTTATCTATGGCCCTGGAACCATGAGATTCCTGGCGAAATAATAGGCTCTTTCCCACCTACAGTCCTGGTATTTTTCCCTCTGTAACTTTCTAGATGAGAAATCTTACGAGGAACGGAACACCCGAGGAGAATTTTTAAAAGGAACCACCATAGTGACATCATCTTTTATCAATCATTTTTCCTGACATTATTTGCATGAGCGTTTCAGTAGCAACAACAACAATATCAACAACACAGACAGAGGATGCCGGTGCCATGTATCACAAACCCCCCCACCCAAAAAAACCCAACAAATTCTGGATTCCAGGATTGGTTTTAGTTTGACAAAACTCACCAAATCCAATCCAGGTTTCATTAGGTGTATTAAAATGCTCGTTAGCAACTTTTTCTATCAATTCATTGTTTGATCCTAAGGTTATGATTAGTTCATGAGCGCATTCACATGAAATAAGTGAACAGCCAATCGCGTTACTTCTCCACTGAAGATTTTTATGAAAATGATGATAAATTATAAGAATTTAAACAGTTATAACACAGCACAAGAGTGAAAATGATGACTATGAAATCATGAATAATTATAATAAATTCACACAGGGATCACTAGTAAATGAAGAAACATTGCTGCTGCTGCTGCTGCTAGAGCACAAAAAAATTGGAATGTGATTAGAATATTAAAATAGATAATATATCAATTGAACTGTGCTTGTCAGAGAAACAGCAAGCCTTGATGCGAAACAGAACGTGAGACAAAGAGGGAAAGTTATATTGGGATGATCTCTGAAAACAGACAGAAGAGAGGAGCTGAAAGTGAGAATGTGCTTAATGGGTTATTTTTCTACCCTTTTATTGCTTTTAAAGATAACATCCACATGACCGAGCAGAGCACAAACAGTGAGCCATGCTGCTCTGGGTGTATAATAATATCTGATAGATTTTGCATGTGCCTCTGTGGAGATCACCATGGTAACTGTTAGCATTGAGCTTGAAGAACTTTAACTCACAGCCACTGTGAGAACACTTCTGTTGATCTAAAAGAATGTGTGTGCCAAAGTCTGAATCATGAATGAGTCACAGCTCAATCCTCCCTCACTGCCCTTTGAGTATACTGCCATGTCCTCACACTGTGATGTGCACACCTCACCCATCAAGCACAATACACCGCCCTACCCCCTGCGTCCCACATTTCTAAACACACATTTACTGCATGAATCATCTGTTTGTTTTAATGCTGAGTGGATCATGCACAGCTCTATTGACCAAGATGTAGCATACACATGGAACAAATTCTCATCAGGGACTATAGGCTATATCTAAATCAGAAGTAAATAATACAGTATAAGTCAGGGCCAAGGGCTCTGTTTTTTAATAGTTTTCCTAAGTAAACTCGCAGGATGAACGTCCTTGACTGCTGCACGGTTTCAAGTTAATAAGAACTTCAGGTTTGAAAAACGCATGTTGAGACACCAGCGTTCTGTTTCATTCATTGCACTGCATCTAGACTGTTTTTAGCACAGGTGTCACAAAGATTTAACGTTCTGAACCGGTTCAGATTGCAAAGAGGTAACTGTTGCGATGCTTAACATTATTCGAGATTGTTCTGCACCAAGCAAAACATTTTTTTCCCCTTCTGCTCTAGTGTGCTGAGGGGCCGCCATGCCTTGTGTTTACTGTTAATGTTACAAATGAGCCTTTTGCATCAATGTTAACAATACACTGTAGCATCAGAGTAGAAGCTCCAGGTGAAAGTAAAGTAAAGAAGACAGGAATATAATGCTATTGTATACAATAAATCCTCAAAGTAATAATAATAATACTGTATCATGTTATAATGACAAACTGGACAAAAATAAACAATTGATGGGTTATAATATTAATAAATACCTACTAAATTCCAAAATGTTACAGGGTGAAGTGGTAGGCTTTGCACACCCTGTTCACAAAAAAAAGGGTTTTGTACAAATATAAGCAGGTTTAAATATTGCTTTTTATCTGTGGAAAAACAGGAAAACATGTATTAATTACATTTAACTCGATTTTTATTTCATTAAACATATTGAATGTATGTACTGCTTATAGGACTAATTTAAAATTATGATTTTAAATAAATTGTATAATTTTTTTTTAAACAAAACATTTCTAAATGTGGCCCCTTGTTGGTCGGTCGATTGGGTCCTCAGAAATCATAAACCTGCCCCTGGACATAAGGTACTTGAAAAACTAGGAAAGCTGCTGAGAAAAACATTTCAGTGAGAGTTACGGCGGAACGGAGAGCAGGCGTGATCCCGTGAATGTGAGAGAAGACTGCAGCGCGTCTGTGAGGGGAGAGCTGTGAAGGCGCGTGCTTCAAGATGCGCTAGTGGTTCTCCCAACCTTTTCCTGGAGGCCCCCCAAAACTACATATTTTGGATATCTCCCTAATCAAACACACCTGATTCAACTCATCAGCTTGTTAGTGGAGAATCCAAGACCTGAATGTCAGAAAAGGGAGATATCAAAACTAGTGAATTGTTACACCCCTAAGTTCAGGTTAAAGGAATATTTACGGTTCAAAACAAGTTCAACTGCATTTGTGGCATAATATTTATTACCACCAAAAATTATTTTAACATAATTTAAAATCTTGGTTGCAGTGAATGGAGCCAATCCGTTAAACTACTCACTTTTTCAAAAATATAGCCACAAAATGTAAACAACATGCATGTTAACATAATTTTAGTGCGTTAAAATCACTTGGCAACCGTATTGCCAATTTAACAACTTCGTTGCCATGACAATGTAATGTCAACAGACCCTAAAACCCCCAAAATGACAAAAAAAAAATTATTTAAACAACTTTACAGCTTATATAATGCATGACGTAACAGAAAAATGAATGCAAGGGCTTTTATAAAATTACACGCTTCACATTTTTGCCAAATGTGATATAAGCACTTTCATTGTAAGTGCCTCACTGTAACCGCCATTGTTGCTTTTTTTTTTTTTTTTTAAGAAAAGGAGGGGTCAAAATAAATGTCTGTGTAAACCAACATAATGCTACATGTCAGGTTGTGGGGGAAACAGAGTGTCAACTGATGAAAAGGAGTGAAGAACCCAAATACAGGAGTTTAATAAAAACTGAGAACAAAGCGATCCAGAGGTACAAAATAACAATTGAGAAACAATACAAATAAACACTAAAAGAAACTAGGTCAACAATAACACTTAACTTAGAAGGAGGCCAAAAACAGCAATGCTCACAGAGGAGTGAAACATCAACGAGACTTGACAAAGAACTGAGAAAACTGAAGGCTACATAAACAGAGAAATTTGATGGAGAGGAATGGGGAGGAGTGTGGTTAGACGTTCAGGGTGGTGCTTCTGGGTAATGTAGTTCAATAAGAGACTGGGCAGAGTATGACACTACAAATGCTGTCGATTGAGCTTAAGTTGTACTGAACCCAGAATATTCATTTAAAAGTGATGGTACCATGTAAGATGTAAGTTTCTAAATAAACATGCAATATTTGACCACTATTTTAAGACTGAAATGTTGTACCGACCGATTTAATTTCCAAGGTGCAAACTGCATATTACTCACCATTTGGCATCCTTCGCCATTTTGTATTTCAGCATCAGGCTTAAGACAAAGAGAGAATGTGTGTATATTGTTAAGGAATTTAATAAATGTGGTTATCTGGCAAGCTTTTAAAGTAGCCTGTTAAAAACTTCACTTGACATTGTCTCGTTGTCTTTATATAAATTATCCATAAAACACAGAATAGTGCGTTTTTACTCCCATAGTTGAACTATAACATGGTAAGACTAGTGACTTGTGGCTTCCTTTGTGCTTTTAGGTTGTGGCAAGGACAGTGTCATATATTTTAATGCAAATATAATGAGTTAATAATTTACAATCAATTTGAGATTTTCTAACAAATTTCTTTATGAATTTAGTTCTGAATTTTGGACATTATCTCCTAAGTGTCTTCTTTCAAAAGGGACCAGGGATCATGAACTGCAACCATGTTATTTTGAGTATGTCCTTTTCAGGTCTGTGCTCAAAAAATTAGCCATCAGTTTAAAGGAGTAGTTTACCTATAAATGAAAAATTATGTTATTTACTCACCCTTATGTTATTCAAAGCCCATATGCTTTTACTTTTTCTTGGAACATAAAAATATCGATTTTAAGCAGCCCTATTCAATAGAATACCTGTTTATAGTGAGAAGGAGCTGTCAAGCTTCAAAAATGACAAATACTATAAAGCACTAGTAAAGGTTCACTATAAATACTGTAAAAGTAGTCCATGTGACTTATGCACTACATTCCAAGTTTTCTGTGGTCATCAGCTTTGTGTTGTATGGACTACATTAATGGTATTTTAAAAAATTTTTTTTGGAGAGACTATTTGCACCCCGGTGTAAATAGCATCTTCCACACAGTGCAGCTATTTACACACCAATAGTCTGGACAATAGGTGTCACTGCAGGGCGTGTATTGTCCCACATATTTTTTTAACCTTACGATTTCCAGTTTCCAAACTGTGGTGATGGGGGCATGGCCGAGCGACGTCTGTGGAGACCGAGGCCGAGAGTGAGTACGGTAAGGATTGACACCTGTGGGAAATCCCCTCTAACAGCTGTTTTGTGTTTTCAGTGAGAGCGAAGATGGATTTAAAGGGCAATTCAGACTGCCGGAGGGGAGGAGAGCTGAGCCTGAACGTGTGTGCGCATTTTTGTGTTGGCTGAATAGCAAATAGTTTGACTTACGCTAAAAAACATTGTAAAAGTAAAATATTACGAGAACTGTTCACCACGCCCCCACTTCCTCCTTGAGAGAGTACAAGAAACTTGTCACACACTCCTAATATTTACTTTAATACTATTTAAAATAAATAAACATTAAGGTTGATTTCATTGCAGTGACTTGGTCATGGAGAATGTCGGGGAGTGCAGAGAAGGGTCTGATCAGGAGGCGGGGTCTTTTTCTTCTGACCTTCCTCCTTGGAACATGGCTTGAACATGGAAATTCATTCCACCACAGAGAGCCAGAGAGAATTTAAGTACGTGACTTACGTTAAACCTTGTTTTTGATTGTATTGGGTTATGTGCAATATATATATATATGCAAATGTATGATATATAAAATCATATGCAACACAATTTTAAAATGTCCTATAAGTTGCATAATATTTCAGTAGGAGATGTAGGGTTATATCCAAATAAATAATATAGGCAAATAAATTAGATACAATAAATAAATTCATAAAATAACTGCGAAATAAAAATGTTTCAGGAAGAGATATGGGGATCTTGGTTGTGTTCTCCAGTGTGGTGATGTTGGGGATGGAATGATTGGCAGCTCTCCTCCCCCTGCCTCTTTCAGGCTGAGCTGCAGTCATGGTGACTGACTCCTCTCGGTGCTCCAGCCACACAGACACATACTATTACACCTAGAGCCCCCATGCTTGAAGATTAGCTATGTTAAGAAATGTTCAGAGGTGACTGGCATTGGTCCTCCCTCTCATCTGATAACTGTGATTTACACATTCCCTGTCATAACTGTCACATCTCTAGCCAATTACCACCTATGGAGACCATTAACATACACTTCACACATTCCTTTTGCTCTGTATTTTTGCATGGACAATACATAGCTCAACTTTATTTGCATTAGAATGTATATGCATTACCAAAAATACTCTACGAATACCTGTAAATTATCCATTTCACACATATACTCATTGGAAAATGGAGTATAATCTCTTTTAAAAACTGTACATTGGGCTTGTAGTAATCAAAGCCCATGGTGTTTATGAGGATTAATTATTGCCGCGTCATCAGAGCGTGCGTGAATCAACTGGCTGGTGTTTTTATGGACATTTTCAATCTGTCCCTCTCCCTGTCTGTAGTCCCCACATGCTTCAAAACATCAACCATTGTGCCTGTACCGAAGCAAGCCACAATCACTTGCTTAAATGACTGGCGTCCTGTTGCTCTGACCCCCATCATCAGCAAATGCTTTGAGAGGTTAATCAGAGATTACATCTGCTCTGTTCTGCCCCCCTCATTCACTCAGTTGCACATTCATACACTGTATAATATTATATGGGTAATCCTATTTACTGTTAAACTCACAAATGTTAAAGATGGAAATCATGTTAGTTTTTATCACAATTAAATGAGCACAGGAGTGCATTGTAAATAATTCCACCACTTGAGCCGATGTTGCTACTTTGCATCTAATATTTTCTAAAATTAATAACTGGCAATTTATTAAAGGAATAGTTCACAGAATTTTTTTTTTTATTCTGTCATAATTTCACCTTTATGTCATTGCAAACACAAAATTATTTTTTTAAACGAATATCACAGTATGTCACAGTATGGCAGTATAGTGCATCACTTTAAAGCTTTACATAAAATATGAATGCCAAAAGCCAGTTTCTAAATTGTATTTTCATGTTTTGTGACAAAACAACAGCAAAAAAACTGTAAGGATTATCAGTGGATTTGATGTGATGTTTGGTGAAAGTTGTTGCTTTGTCTCACTCAAAACATTCCATTCTAATAAAATGTATTAAATTATAGAAATCTGTTAATATCAACATAGCAATATATGTTTAAAAAATATAAAATTTAACTTCTAGTTGACAATTTCATGTTGGCTGCCTCTTAGTCCCTCACTTTGCAATGACTACCTTTAAATCTAATATTCCTAATAATCTAGTTAAAAAAAATCAAGTTTATGTGCATGAGCCTGACAATTACATACAGAAGTCTGGTATATTCTTTTATAGAAATTAGGGCTGTCGATTTAACGAAATGTACGCATTTAATCGTAATGCCCCCCCGGACGGTAATAAGGAAGATTCCTGAGAAATGCAAGCTTGTAGTACCACCTGCAGTAGGGCAGTAAGTGAAATTTCAGCTGTATGAGCAACACACAGTTTATACAGTGAGGAAAACACTTCAGTAGGCAGAACAACACGTTCTTGCGTTCAAAACACTTGAAGGAGCGCAAATGCGAACTAAGTGATCTCAAGATATGTTTAAAGATTGAGTATTAAACTATATTTAACTTGAAACAGTGACCTAAACATTTTATGTTTATGATGCAATGCACCCGAGACACTACACAAGCATGTCTGATGCTGGATTGAGATGGTGCAAAATTTGGAAATTATCCATAAATATTTAATCACGAATAAAATCAAAGACTTTTCCTTCAATCTTATTTATAAGTACTACATCACTAATTATTTTCTTGTAGAGAGATTTAATTGTGATGTCGATATATTCTGTACATTTTGTGGTCTGCAGGAGGAAAAAAAATTCATTTATTTTGGAGTTGTCCCAACTCGACTTGTTTTTCATCTGATTTCTGCAAGATTGTTAGAGATCATATTATTCCCAGCTTTCAACTTTGTTTTGAAAATGTTGTATTCGTTTTTTTTTTAGCTATGACATGTCTCTTCATAAGGAATATTATTTGATTAATGTTCTGCTTTTGTTGGCAAAGTTTAGTATTCATACATTTTTAGTATGGCGGTTATAAACCATTAGTTTTAATTTATAATTCAGAGGTTCAGCAATACCTAAGAACAGTTTACAAATTGAGTTACAAGAAAGCTGTAAAGTGTATTGAAATATGTAAACAATTTGATATTTTTATTAAACTGTTTGTTTATTTATTCATTTTCCTTTTTGTTGTTGTTTGTTTTAATATAACTCTTGGCTCTAGATGTAAAAGTTTTGTAAGCGTTAATATAAATAAATTAAAAAAATGTCTGATGCAGGTGTACATTGACGGGTCCTTAAACAAGCCCTCATTATACATCTCCAACTGATTGACAAATTCACTTCTGAAATGGATTGCTGTGAACTGTATGCCAATGATTGACTTATGATCAATAATATGGTAGTAAACAATACATTGTATTCTAAAGCTGCTTTTTGTTTTGTCTTATCAATGATTAAGAATGTAATAATCTGTAATAATAATGTAATTATCTGAATATTTTGTATATATATATATGTATATATAATTGTTAAATATTTAAAGATAACCATGTATAATTATATATTGATATAAATATGTGTAATCATTATATATTGAATTATTGTTATATGATGGGCTTTCTCAGCAAATATTTGTATATGCGATTAATCACGATTAATTAATCGGAACACCATGTAATTATTCGATTACATTTTTTAATCGATTGACAGCCCTAATAGAAATCCGTCATTAAATTATAACACAAGCATATTTATTTTGTACAAGGCCTGGCATAATTGGAATCACACATACTGTATATGATCTAGAGGAGTGATGGGATTCTACAGTAACCTCACATTTCCAACATGACTGGAGATTGCTGTACAATGCCAACATTCATGTAATAAAACATTTATGTAATAAAGAGGACAAAGCTCTAAGAATGGCTTTTCACCTGATTTAGATTATCTATGTACTGTATGCATGTGTATAAAAATGGGAACTGAGATCAGCTGAGTTTTTTTTGGAATTACTCTTTTGTCATGCACAATTACATTACTGTGGAAAACAACAATACTTAATTGAGTGAATTTTGGACAGGTTTGCCTGGAGTGACATGATTGTTGACTAGGACACTGCATTATGGATGAGATACAGCCACTTATTTTCCAGTGCAACTTTTGTCTGTCTCTCCTTCTCTTTCTCCTTCATTTCTCTGATACTAAGTGCTTTTACAATTGGCAAGAGTGAGGAGAAGGACAGATAGAAATGGGAGAGTGAATGATTGAGTGAATGGGAGAGAGGCACACTGTGTTAGTCTTTGTGACAAGCACACACACACACACACACACACACACACACACACACACACACACACACACACACACACACACACACACATACACACATATAACCACTGCTAGTGAGGACACAGGCTCAGTGTGAACTGATATCTACCATATAAATCCTGACTGTGAAATTTGCCAAGCACCTCAGAAAGTCAATGAAAGTCATTATTGGCCCACCTGGCCAGAGCCCAGTCTATGCCTCTCCAAGTTACTACTTCTACTGCATAGTGCACTTTATATTCAGTTGCATCATACAGCCTATAGCCTGTTTTAATGTGAAGCATTTATTCAGTGGAAATAGACACAGTACAGACATTTATTTTTCTAGTTTATCATTATATCTTGAATGATGTAACGGCATGCTTTGGCTTGAGAAATCCATGAACAGAATCTCTTTTTTCTCTTTTTAAAACCCCAAGAAAACAGTCGGATGTAAAAAAGTGAGGATGCCATTTGATTAAAGCATGCTGTCTGTGTTTGTTGTGGACCTTGAGGAGGGCAGAGTAAGGACCAAAGAATTTATTAGAGAGTATGACAGAGAGCATTGATTATTAATGCCCCTAGATGTCTGCCCACATCAGACATAGGTATAACATTTATACTTTTACAACTAAATAAGGTGTAAACCAGTCATCACTGTCTGTAAAAAGGGTCCATTAGAAAAACATAATTTTCCAGACTAATCTCATTGAATTCGGCAACAGTAGGTCGAAAGTGTTTTTAGCTAAACTTCAAAATTCAAACCACTGCCCCCAGTGGCCGAAGCTGGAAGTGTTGTTGAATGTGTAGTCAAGCTCCAGTTTCCTGGTGAAATGTCCACAGAGTGGCACCAAAAACAAATTGTTAAAGTGAGTTGTTTGTAGTTCTAAATGTAGCCAATTGTATAAATTTCATGTAATTTAACTCTTAACTTATATTTATATTTATATTTAGTTCCCCTTCTGTCGCTCTCTCCACGTTGTGTCAGAGAAGCGACACTAGGGGTCTCTCTTGAGCGCCGATATTCACCTCTGAACTATGAAAAAAGGCCAATGAGAGTTGTCAACCAGTATTTGCATGTCCCGCCCCCGGACATACGGGTATTTAAGCGGCGCAAATACGGGAGTTCATTCAGAAAATTTCTTCGGCGCTGATGGTCGTGTCTGCAACTGCTGCGTGTACACACCGAGTTCCTGCTATCCTCTGCTGCATGCTGTTGGATCTTACGGCGCACAACAGCGGCTTTCTCCTGTTTGCACGGCTGTGCATTTCCTGCCCCTGAGCGCTTCGACAGTGCAGAATATTAAAGATCTCTTTCGAGTTCTTTTTCTTAAAAGAGTGATTTTATTTTAAAAGAGTAAAAATAAAAGGTCCCCTCGGACCACCCGCGCCCCGACACGCTCGTTGACTCCCGTCCCCGCTCGAGGTGACGGCGACTCGCCTCACAGCCAGTCTGCCTACCCTCTTGCGATGGAAGCAGACGAGTTCGCCGCGACATCGGAGGGCGTGGGATCTGACGCCGAGGACTCCTCTGGGCTGCCGCCTTCGGGCTTGCATGCACAGGAAGAGGCCGACGCACAGATGTCCGATATGCTTTCCCGGGCAGCCAACAGCTGGAAGCCAACTGGAACCCTCCATCCTCCCCACAGCCATCACGGCTAGACGACTGGTTCTTGGGTGCTGGGCGCCGCTCACAGCCTTGCCCCCCCCGGTTCCATTGTTCCCGGAGGTGCATGATGAGCTGACGTCTTCGTGGAGAGCACCCCTCTTCACTCGTCGCACCACCACCTGCTCATCCGCCCTCGCCACCCTCGACGGCGGAACGCGCCACGGATATACGGCAATCCCCCAGGTGGATAGAGCTGTTGCGCTCCATCTATGCCCCGGAAGCACTACCACCTGGTGGGGTCGCCCTGTACTCCCTTCCCGGTCCTGTAGAGCAACATCCTCGCTCACCGCGAAGGCCTACAGCGCTACTGGACGCGCCGCTTCCGCCCTGCATGCCATGGCTCTCCTGCAGGTCCACCAAGCCAAGGCACTCCGAAACATGCATGGGGGTGGCCCTGATCCTGACACGCTGCAGGAACTGCGCTCAGCGTCCGACCTCGCCCTAAGAGCAGCGAAGGTCACAGCGCAGGCGCTCGGGCAGGCGATGGCCACACTGGTGGTCCAGGAACGTCAGCAATGGCTGAATTTGGTTGAGATGCGTGAAACCGACAAGACTCGCTTTCTCAACGCCCCTGTCTCCCAGTTCAGCCTCTTCGGCGACACCGTTGAGGACTTTGCCCAGCAGTTCTCCCTGGTGAAGAAGCAGAAGGAGGCCATCTTGCACATCATGCCTCGCCGCAAGCCTGCCGCTACGGCCCGAGCTCCATCTGCTCGCCGAGGGCGTCCTCCCGCGGCCACAAGACCTTCTGCTCCGCCTCAACCCGGGCCCAGCTCTCAGCCCCGGCGTCCAGCAAACCGCGGGAAGCGTACACCCCTGTCTCACGGACCCCATCGAGGACCCGGAAGGCTCCCAGGAGCTCCTGAGACACTGGACCCAGAGTGCGAGAAGTTAGCTCCAGAGGTGGTAAGACCGCTCCATCCCCCGGTGGAGGGCCGGGAGGAGAATCTTTTGTTTTTTCATTTGCTGCACCCCTCAACAGGGGCTGCGGTACCCAAATTCTCAATAAAAGAGCTATTTCCTTTACCTCTGGGTCACATGGCCCGCAAATGCCGTTCTCACGGCAATCTGCTTTCAGGCCTCAACAGTCCCGGCTCCCTGGATGCGGTGCTCCCGCCCTCAGCCCCACGACTGTTCCCCGACGGGCCGGTTCAGATGAGTCCAGAGGACGCCAACGTCGGACCTCCTCCTCAGTCACGAACCCGCCCCCTGCCGGGTGCGCGGAGCAAGGTAAGTGCTTTGAGTTTGTTCTCAGCACCAGTGCCTCAGGGTGCCACGTTGCCCCCCGACGCCGCGTTACCTGTTCCGCACCACTGCGAAGCCCCGCCAGGTAAGTCCAAAAAACCCGTCCCCATGGTGTATCTTGCACGGTGCTTAGAGGTGTGGCTTTCACTGCCCAACCCGTCGCGATGGCTGCACTGGACCATTCGACTCGGTTATGCAATTCAGTTTGCCAGGTCTCCGCCCACCTTCGTGGGCGTTTGTTTCTCCGCAGTGCACGACAGACACGTTCAGTCCCTGCGCGAAGAAATCTCCTCCCTTTTGATCAAGGACGCGATAGAGCCTGTCCCTCCAACCGAAACGAAGAAGGGTTTCTACAGCCCTTACTTCGTTGTACCCATGAAAGGCGGTGGCTTACGACCGATCTTGGACTTGCGAGTTTTCAATCAGACCTTGTCCAAACTCCCGTTCAAAATGCTCACCCAGAAACAAATTCTATCTGGCGTCCGGCATCTAGATTGGTTCGCAGTGGTAGACCTGAAGGACGTGTACTTCCACGTCTCGATTCTCCCTCGACGCCGACCCTTTCTGCGGTTTGCGTTCGACGGCCAGGCGTATCAGAACAAAGTCCTCCCCTTCGGCCTGTCTCTGTCCCCTCGCATCTTCACGAAGGTCGCAGAGGCGGCTCTGGCCCCGCTCCGAGGAGCTGGCATACGCATACTCAATTACCTCGACGATTGGCTCATTCTGGCCCCCTCGAGGGAATTACTATGCTCACACAGAGACCAGGTGCTCAGACACCTTGGCCGTTTGGGGTTTCAGGTCAACTGGGAAAAGAGCAAGCTCACCCCGGTCCAGCGCATCTCTTTTCTCGGCTTGGAGTTAGACTCAGTCTCAATGACAGCACGTCTCTTCAACGAGCGTGCTCAGTCAGTGCTGAAATGCCTCGCTTCCTTCAAGCCAGGCACCGTGGTCCCTTTAAAACATTTCCAACAGCTCCTGGGGCATATGGCATCCTCCGCGGCGGTCGCACCACTGGGGTTGATGCATATGAGACCACTTCAGCACTGGCTCCAGACTCGAGTCCCGAGACGAGCATGGCGCCGCAGCACGCACAACGTAAAAGTTACCACTGCCTGCCGCCAAGCCTTCAGACCCTGGACAGACCTCTGCTTTCTAAGGGCAGGAGTACCCTTGCAGCAGGTGTCCCGACGTGTTCTGGTTACGACCGACGCCTCCAAACTGGGTTGGGGCGCCATGTGCAACGGGCGCGCAGCCGCAGGCCGGTGGAACAAAGGCCCGCTGCCCTGGCACATCAACTGCCTAGAGCTGCTGGCTGTTTCTCTTGCCCTGAAGAGGTTTCTTCCGTTAGTTCGCGGCAAGCATGTCCTAGTCAGGACAGACAACACCACGGTAGTAGCCTACATAAACCGCCAAGGCGGAGTACGCTCCCTCCACATGTCACAGCTCACCTGTCGTCTCCTCCTTTGGAGCCAGCAAGTCGCTGCGTGCCACTCACATCCCCGGCAACCTCAATATGATAGCGGATGCGCTGTCAAGACAAAGCTTGCCCGGCGGAGAGTGGAGGCTCCACCCCCAGTCGGTTCAGCTGATTTGGGACAGGTTCAGCAAGGCCCAGGTAGACCTGTTTGCCTCCCAGGAAACCTCCCACTGCCCGCTCTGGTATGCCCTCACAGAGGCTCCCCTTGGGACAGATGCTGTGGCGCACAGCTGGCCCACGGGGCTGCGCAAGTATGCTTTTCCCCCAGTGAGCCTTCTTGCACAGGTGCTATGCAAGGTCAGGGAGGACGAGGAGCAAGTCACTCTGGTGGCCCCCTACTGGCCCACCGGACGTGGTTCTCGGATCTCGCACTCCTCACGACAGTCCCCTCACGACAGATCTTCTTTCTCAGGGACGGGGCACGCTCTGGCATCCGCACCCAGACCTCTGGAACCTCCACGTCTGGCCCCTGGACGGGACGCGGAATATCTAGCCGGCCTACCTTCGGCCGACATAGACACTATCAACCAAGCCAGAGCCCCTTCGACCAGGCATCTTTATGCCCTAAAATGGCGTCTGTTCGCAGACTGGTGTTCTTCCCGAGCCGAAGACCCACAGAAGTGCGCAGTTAGGTCAGTGCTCGTGTTTTTACAGGAGAGGCTGGAGAGGAGGCTGTCCCCCTCAACCCTCAAGGTGTATGTCGCCGCTATCGCGGCCCACCATGACACGGTAGACGGCAAGTCTCTTGGTAAGCACGACTTAATTGTCAGGTTCCTAAAAGGTGCCCGGAGGATGACTCCCTCCCGGCCTAACCTGTTCCCCTCCTGGGATCCCTCGGCCGTTCTCACGGGACTCCAGAGACCCCCCTTCGAGCCGCTAGACTCAGTTGGACTCAGGGCCCTCTCAAGACTGCCCTGCTGATCATGCTCGCTTCCATCAAGAGGGTCGGGGACCTGCATGCGTTCTCTGTTAGCGATGCTTGCCTGGAGTTCAGTCCGGCAGACACTTTCGTGATCTTAAGACCGCGACCGGGCTATGTGCCCAAGGTTCCTACCACACCCTTCAGGGATCAGGTAGTGAACCTGCAAGCGCTGCCCCGGGAGGAGGCAGACCCAGCCCTTTCACTGCTGTGTCCAGTACGTGCTTTACGTATTTATCTGGACCGCACACAGAGCACCAGACGCTCTGAGCAGCTCTTTGTCTGCTTTGGGGGACAGCAGAAAGGGAATGCTGTCTCCAAGCAGAGACTCGCCCACTGGGTTGTCGACGCCATTTCCCTGGCTTAACACACCCAGGCCGTGCCCCCCCCCTTGCGGGTCCGAGCTCACTCCACCAGGAGTGTTGCGTCCTCGTGGGCACTGGCTAGGGGCACCGCCCTAGCAGACATCTGTAGAGCAGCGGGCTGGGCAACACCTAACACTTTTGCGAGATTCTATAATCTCCGAGTTGAGTCAGTATCATCCCGTGTTTTCTCAGGTCCGAGCCCGTAGAACTCGGTAGCACGCTGACGATCTGACCGGGTGAACCGCTTGCATCTAGCGCCCTTTCCCCCTAACCAAGGGAAAACAGTGCACCTTCGTTCCCAGGAGATCCCATGTTGGGGACGCCGGAGGAACTCGCCGACCCAAGCCACCGCGGGTACCACAAGCTACCGCAAGTTAAGGCCTCCTGTTCGGACTCCCCCTGTGTGAAATGCCACGGTACTGTCCCCTCTCGAGCGGACCCCCGTGTTTCCCTTAGGCAGTCACAGCTGCCTCGGTCACCGTGTTGGGGCAGTGGTGGCTCAGTGGTTGAGGCTCAGGGTTACTGACCAGAAGGTCGGGGGTTCAAGCCCCAGCACCACCAAGATGCCACTGTTGGGCCCTTGAGCAAGGCACTTAACTCCAGGTTGCTCCGGGGGGGTTGTCCCTGTAATAAGTGCACTGTAAGTCGCTTTGGATAAAAGCGTCTGCTAAATGCATAAATGTAAATGTAAATGTATGCTTCCCCCCTCTACGAGGCTGGATCTACCACCGCACCAACTTTTCCACTTAGGCCCTATGCCAGGCCTCTGATGTGTTTGCCACTAAAATTTGCCTCCCCCTGAATAAGGGCTAAGACCCCCTTCCCTCAATGCGTGTAAGGGCCCCGGCCGTAGTTGCTCTATGCGAGAAACGTAGAGAGAAAAGAGGCCCAGCCAGGCTGGCCCGTTCCCATGTTGGCAGCCATCACCTTGTTCCCCCCTCCAGGGTAATGATAAGGAGTCTGATGGCTTAAAAGGGGCATTGGGGAAGGGTACGTGCAGCCTGATGCAGTTGGTCGTTTTGTACGTAGGTATACCTGCTCGCTTGTGCATCAGCAGTTCACGTACACGGCTCAGCGCATGGCACTTTATAAGTGGACCCCTAGTGTCGCTTCTCTGACACAACGTGGAGAGAGCGACAGAAGGGGAACGTCTAGGTTACGTATGTAACCTCCGTTCCCCGATGGAGGGAACGAGACGTTGTGTCTCCCCTGCCACGTCGCTGAGCCGAGCCACTGTTGTAGCCGGACCATTTCCGGCTCCTCAGAAATATCCTGAATGAACTCCCGTATTTGGCCCGCTTAAATACCCGTATGTCCGGGGGCGGGACATGCAAATACTGGTTGCCAACTCTCATTGGCCTTTTTTCATAGTTCAGAGGTGAATATCGGCGCTCAAGAGAGACCCCTAGTGTCGCTTCTCTGACACAACATCTCGTTCCCTCCATCGGGGAATGGAGGTTACATACGTAACCTAGACGTTATAAATTGGATGTGGCCCCTTAGAGAACTCTTCATGTTGAGCATGTGTGCCAGATAGAGACGTGAAAACATGTATTGTGCAAGTGAGCTCCCGGTTTTGTTCATCATTTGATAATTTGTTGGGTAAATATCAAATTCTACACAAAATTATGTTAAATTGCATTAAATATGTGTTCACAAGAGTCATATGTTAAAATTGATTGTTTGTTTTGGGTTATTTTTGAAGGATGCATATAGATTGCATGTGTGAAGTATGACCACGTTCTCTGCACACATGTGAGAGCTGGGTATGTAAATTTAGTATTAGTCATGTCTTACTTATTGATTTATAGCCCAGTGTTTTCCAGTTTTGCGAATTAGTGTAATATGTGAGAACATGTGTAATGAAAATTCGGTTGTTTTAAACTACAATCCTTAAAGCCTAATATATAAGTAAAACGTTTTGAGTGATTTAAGCATGTGTTAAAGGCATAAAATACTGTGAATTATATTAGCATTTATTAAGGTGATGTATGCTGAATCACGATCGCTGTCCTTTTATAAAACAGCCATCAGAATAAAACACCAAAAAGGTATTTTCGTATTCTTTGTTGTTTCTTTACAACCACCGGCTACATAAATGATGTAACGGTGAAGAGGAATGCATATTTGATTCGCAGACCTGATCAGCTGGCGGGGAGTGTGTTCCGCAACTGCTATCAGGTCCTCCAATAACATAACGAGCAAGGAAGTGCAGCTAGATACCTTTAATGAATGCCATCTCTTTCTTTGTCTTGCTCATTTTCTCCTCTATCTCTCACCCCATCTTTTTCATCTCTTTCTTCTTCCCTCCTCCTTTCTCTCGCTCTCTCTCTCTCTCTCTCTCTCTCTCCCATCCCTCCTAACTGAAGTTCACACAGTTTAACATATAAATCATCACCACTCAATCCTTCCTATCTCCCTGCTACGCACATTGCTTTTCATATTTCTCCTCCTCCACCAGCACTTCACCTCTACTGCGTGTCCCAAACCAGCCCACTGTTTTCACACCCCCTCAAAGTTGAAAACACGATCAGACCAACTCATTCTTGCTCAACAAGTGTTTTTGCCACTGCTGTAAAACTTCTAGCATCAGGCATGCTGCAGGAGTGATTAAACTTCAGCGTGTTCATCAGCACGGATGCTGCTCCTGCAGCTGCCCGGTATTGCACTGCGAGGAGTGATTGGCATTGTGTTCAGAACAGGTGGGCTCGGTGTGCAGCTGGACTGCTCGTCATCACACTCTGCTTGATGAGTTAAACAGTGCAAACAATTCATAAAGCAACTCATGGAGAACAGTGTGACACAGACAGAAATAAGTTGTTCTTTTATTGATAATGATGATGATAATGATGATGGTGATAATATATGTGACTGCTCATAATAAAGCTGGGACAATGCCAAAAACTTGACAAACTGTAGCAGTGGTAGAAATAATGATGTTTGCTTGAACGTCTCATTCATTACAAATAAGTGTCAAACTAGTCTATGCTTTTAATGTGTTTTTAAATACTGAATGATAGTTTAGAATGTAATGTAAATCATCCTCTTTACTCAGCCCATGAGCTTTCTGAATTAATTATTTTCCCAATGGCTCACTTTTGTGATGGTGACCCTTCTGTTCCAACATGATCACACTGGAAATCAGCATGTTGCTTCAGCATCAATTCAGATTCCTTCTGGCGCTATGTGGGACACCTCAAATAAATGGTTTCTGGTCCCATTAAAACCAGCAAATAATCACATTTACATACACGATGGTGAGCATGATTTGGAGGTAGCATTTCAGCTCTAAAATAAAAAGTTTACTCCATTGAAAGTGTAGGGTTTGGGTTTGGGTGTAGGGTTAATAAAATATGCAATCCTGTTGACTGCATAACATAATTTACATCTAAAATACAACAACATTTTGGCATCACTAACTCGCTAAACCTAATCATTAAATCTGAGTAGTTGTTAGGATGTTGTTCCAGGATCAACAAATCACCCACCAAACTGGGCTGTCTGGCAGTACAGTAGCTTGTATTGCAGCCAGTACCAGAACAATCACATCTATGCAAGCTCTATGCACATTGGACAATTCAAATGTCAGAGACACCTCAGTACAGCCCTCTACATTCTGAAGACTAATAAACCACACACTTTACTAGGAGTGCACCGATCGATCGGCCACCGGTCTAAATCGTCCGATCTTCATCTTAAGTCTGCGGTTAGCCGATTGTGCCTAGAATCAGTGACAATCTTTTTGCAGCATGCAGGGAATCACACATACACTGCTACTCTAATGAAAAAGTGCTTTCTCAGCCCTTGATGCATGACAGTGTGGACTCTTTTTCAGTGTGGAGGGTGAATTGTAGTGATAGGTCGTTAATGAATGATTCAATCATTTTGAACAAATCTTTTATGTGACTCAGAAGAACGAGATGTCTCGGAGAGTGATTTGTTCATTTTGTGTTGGCCGAGCATTCACATTGTGCTACCACCGTTCGTTTGTTACGTGAAAACCGCATAGCTGCTGTAAATAAATAAAAATAAAGGAAAAATAAATTATTAGTTCACCTTTTAAACCTTTTGGCAAGAGTCATTCATTCTTTTGTCACGTGACAGCCATACTGTATACTCTATGCATTGCTCACACAGGAAACAGAAATTATTAGTTCACCTTCTTGTCCAAGTCGTTCATTCTTTTCTCATGTGACAGCTGTATACGCTTTCAAAAAACTTACATTTTAATTAAATTCTGCGCAAATACACAAAATGACTTGAAAAAAGATTTTTCATTTTGTTGAACGAGACTCAAAGATCCAAGTCAGTAAAATGATCCGATCTTCCCATCACTAGTGAATTGTTGGCAATTCTAAATATCCATGAATTTAAACTTTCAGACATGCTAACAGCATGCTAACAGCATTCAGATGAATATGCAGGTTTGTTTTTAAAAACGTGTAAGAATTACAGGTGTATGAATATTAAAGTTGCCCATTTTCTAGAGCAGTGGTTCTCAACCGGTGGGGCGCGGACACTCTCCCGGGGGGGGGCGCAAGTAGGTTACGATGGAAGGGGAAAAAAACTGGATTTTTTTTTTTTTTTATCACTAAACTACTGTCATAAAAAGTTATAGTTTTGTATATACATAACTCCTGAATAAAAATTTAAATGTGTTTGGACTGATTAAAAAAAAAAAGTTTTGAACAAATTTGATTGGTTTGTCGATAGTGAGCGCAAATGCAGGTGATATTCGATAGTGAGCGCAAGCATCAGCGGTTTCATTAAGCGAGTCATTGAGTCGTTCATTCAAACGATTCGTTCAAACGGCCGATTCATCAAGAATGAGACAGATGTTTGTGAATGGGTCATTGAATCTTTGACTCAACCGATTCGTTCACAACACTGAATCATTCAAAACACGATTGAGTATTGCTGTGAGATGTGCTATTCTAAATAAATAACAATACATTGTTGTAACAGCAATATCTCCAAGTTTTGTTTTTCACTGTAAAAATGTCATGATTTGCCAATGCAAAGAGAGTGCCGCCACTTCAAGCACTGATTATAACACAAACAAATCATCCTCCTGGCGGCTTTTTTTTTTTGTCGAAAGCGACAAATCCAGCGAATTTTACTGGTGTTTTTGGAGACTTTTGTGGTGTTTGGAGACTCGAAAGCACGAATCACTCTGCAGTTAGGTCTACTGTGCTCAACGAACAGCGGGTGCTGCCGTGAGCCCCTCTCCCGTCCAAAAGCACTCACAGGCGGTCAGTCTCTCAGTAGCCTCGCGCAGCAGTCAGAGCAGAGAGGAGACACACACCCCTCCGCATCCAGGCTGCAAATGAATCGCGCATGCGCATGACCGCCTCCGTTCCCGCCCTGGCTTACAGAGCGGGGTATAAATGTAAATGTTCACTCACTCTCACACAAAAATAAATCACTGCATTTAAATTGACTCATGACATAGCTTTCCATTCAGTCTAGTCTAGTCTCTTGCCAAGTTCGCTTGTGCCAGCTCTCGCTAGTCTTATCAATCTCGATTTACATAGGCCTTTACTACAAAACCCCAACAGTCTTTTTAAAGACTAAACCCACAAACATTCTTTTTTAAGATTAGATCAAATCTCAGCCCTAGCCAGTATTTTTTTTTAACTGCTAGGCAGTAGCTACACTTAGCTAAAACTACCCACACGACTAAGACACACACACACACACACACTGACGAGGACTACAATCGTTAAGTATTAAAATAAAATCTGAATTGTATGCAAAATAATTATTTTGTTTGTTTAATTAAAGATTGTGCCTAAGTCCCGACTGATTAGCCCATGATACGTCTCTCAACATACACCACACACACAGTTACATATTGCCTAAACTTTATTGAAAACACATCAAAATGGAGAAATTTCTTGTGAGGACCAACAAGCCAACCAACGTACCACCAGCTGCAAAAAAGCTTCAAAGGTACGATGAAACATACCTGCAATTTGGGTTTACAGTCACGGCTGATCTGAGACCTCAGTGTGTCGTGTGTTCGTGTATGAAGCCCTGCAAATTAAAAAGGCACCTCGAAACAAAGCATGCTGGCATTAAAAATAAACCAGCTGAATATTTTAAAAGAAAGCTTGATGGCCTCCATCAGCAACACGCAACCATTTCAGTGCACAGCACTGTGTCTAAACAGTGTTTGGAGGCATCGTATGTAGTGGCCAAAAGGATCGGTAAACTGGGTAAACCGCATACAATCGCCGAGACTCTCATTTTGCCGGCAGCGCAAGACATGTGCAGAATAATGATAGGCGATAGTGCAGCAGCCAAACTCGGTGCAGTACCACTGTCCAATGACACAGTCGCTAGGAGAATTGTAGACATGTCCAATGATATCAGAGAGCAACTGATAGAGTTCGTAAAAAAGAGTCTTTACTACGCGCTGCAGCTGGACGAATCCACTGATATTGCTAGGCAGGCACAGCTCCTCACCTATGTCAGGTATCTGCGGGACAAGCGATTGAGGAGGATGTCCTGTTTTGCCGGCCTCTTCAGTCGCACACTATAGGAGAAGCCATTTTCAATGTCCTTCATATTTTTATCCGTGAAAATGGATGGTGCGCAGGCAATGACGGGGCGTGAGCGTGGCCTAGCTGCTCGCGTTCAGCAAGTAGCTCCTCTTGTGAAATGGACACATTGCATGGTCCATCGCGAAGCACTAGCTGCTAAAAAAATGCCGGTTCTCTTTGACTCCGTGCTGAACCAATCCATGAAAATAATAAATCTCATCAATCACGGCCGCTAAACTCTCGCTTGTTTGGGGTCCTCTGCCAGGAGATGGGGTCAGGGCACGAACAGCTGCTTCTGCACACTGAAGTTCGCTGGCTCTCCAGGGGGCGGGTGTTACAGCGGTTGTATGAGCTGCGAGAGGAGGTGAAGTGGTTTTTGACAGAAATCAAATCAGATCTGGCGAAGCATCTGGATGACACTATGTGGCTGGCGTCTCTGTCCTATTTGGTCGATATATTTGACCGCTTGAATGGCCTCAACCTGTCTTTGCAAGGCCGCGAATTTCATATTTTGCTCCTGGCAGACAAAGTGCACGCCTTCACACAAAAACTAGACCTCTGGCATGGCCGCATCAGTCGAGGGAACTGCAACATGTTCCCCAGCCTTGCAGACTTTATCACTGATGCAGGCACGTCACACGATTTCTCCTCCCTATTTCAATCAGCGTCTGAGCACCTGTCAGCAATGAGAAAACAATTTGCGACGCACTTTAAAGAGGATTATCGCTCTTTTGCGTGGGTTCGAGATCCGTTTGTGTGCACAGCAAACGAGCTATCAATATGCAGGAACAGCTTATTGAGCTGAAGAGTGACAGTAGACTGAAGGAACTCTTTAGCTCCTGCCCTCTTTCGTCATTCTGGGCAGCATTGATGCAGGAATACCCTGAAATCTGTGACGTCGCCTTGAAGATTCTCCTTCCTTTCACGTCGACATATTTGTGTGAGGCAGGATTCTCAAAAATGACTGCACTCAAAACGAAATAACGCAATAGTGCACAAATCGAGGATGATTTGAGGCTATGTTTATCAAATATTGAGCCAAGAATTGAGGATCTTTGCAAGGCAAAGCAGGCTCAGGTCTCACATTAACATCACCTACCAGCAAGCTTCTGTAAAAAATGCAGATGATGCCTACTATTAGGCCTAGTAATAATAACAATAATAAAGCATAAATTAATATCAGAGGTCTGGTGCCAATTCCCAATTATAGCAATAGCCTAGTAATGATAATAGGCCTACTGATGATGATGATAATAATAATAACAACAATAAAGCATGTAACCTCATATAATTATATAGCAATAGCCTAGTAATGATGATAGGCCTACTACTACTACTCATAATAATAATAATAATGCCTGCAAGCTCACATTAGAAGTCTGGTGCTACTGCCAATAATAATAATAATATTATTATTAACAACAACAACAAGGGCCCCAACTGCAATGAACCAGCTTTGGGGGGGCCCAGCTTGCAAAAGGTTGAGAACCCCTGTTCTAGAGTCATTACAGCAGTAATTCTCACTGAGCATGGAGAGGATAAAGAGACTGTAAACGTATGGAGATGGAATTGTTGCATATTAACATACAAGAAAGAGATTAAAAATAGAAAGTTGATTCACAAAAATGAAATTGAGATCCACAAAAAAGTGATTATGTGTTTGCAGGTTTTACTATCCTTGTAATCTCCAAAATGGTTGGTCAAGATTACGATCAACGAACATATTTCAAATCAGCAATAAAATCTGACAACATTACATCATGAATTGTGTTTCTTTTCCTCAGATCTCGCAAAAATCTTTAGTGTGGATTTTCATATTTTTCAGGCTAATTCAGCTACTGCGTATGTGCGTACTCGAGTTGACTGACAGGCGATGACTGTATCTGAGACAAAATACAATTATAGCATTTTCATTTTTGTTTAAGATCTTTAAATCAAACATTTTTCATTAAATGTCCAGTAAGTGAAAGGATAGTATTTGGGGTAAAAATCATCTTAATTTGTCACTCAAAAAAGCATTAGTTGACAAATTGTGCCCTAAAACTATTGCCCCATTATCTACACTATATCACTTTAATCCCCCTACAGGCCCTTTATCCCAAGTGAGGGAGCCTTTTACCCCAGGTGCAGTTTAAAAGGTTCCCTCACTATCTTTTTTTTTAAAAAAAAAACTGAATTTTAATGAAAACATCCGTCTGTTATTATTTATTTTTCACACAAATCATGTTGCTCCATCAATATTCTATTAAAATAAATCCTTTTTTCCTTGATATGTTTTGTGACCAAAAAAAGCTAAATTTCCTTAAAGGGTGCCTTTAGCACTGTTGTACCCTACTCAACAGTAAAAGAGGAAATTAACTGTCATTTTTTATTTGTGTGTCTAAAAGAGAGAAAGAGTTAGGCTACATATAACAGCAATAAAGAAAAGAGAAGCCTACACAGTCATTTTTCTTAATACTTCAAATTAAAAGCCTCTCTGATAAATAATTGAATTGTAGGAAATTGATGCCAGTTGACATCTTTGTGTACTAACGAAATGGTAAATCAAGTTGCTCTTTGTTCTGCCAATTAGTCTGGGTATATGAGTACACGTCTGCAGGGAAGACCATTCCACACATACTCTAGATATTAAAAGTGTATATATTTTTTCTCATTAAAAATGTTTTACACTCATGGGAGCTGCCATGTTAGAATCACATGACCAGCTGAATAATACTCACTTAATCTCTGTAACCACCCTATTTGTTTGACTCATTTCGCATACACAGATTAAAGTATCTGAGACTAAAAACTTGATTTTGAATGACTCTGCAGGTGTCAGTTTATGTCCAAGATGACACAAACAAAAAAGTCACTGATCGCACCTTTAATATGTACTGTAGATGCCACATTTGGCAGCTTGGAAACAGGTTATGCAGTTATTTATGCATATATGTTGTCTAATCCTTTGTATGCATAATATACAGTACAGTACACTCCATTACATCGTTCACTATGTGCTTCAGTTCACGGTTTGTGTTGCAGGTACAGTACATTCTATTATCAGATTAACATTTTACAATTACTTTTACAACTGTATGAAGAACTCATCATTCCATTGTCATGTGCCTTACAACTGGTTTACCAACTCTGATAATATTTCACTAAGAGCATCCTAAAAATTAAGGCCAGATTTGATGGACAACTCTCAATGTGAAGCAGTGTGTCTGGTGAAACCTGTTACACCCGTTTCACAATCCACATCTGTTCTCTCAAGCTGTCATACATCACTTTATTACATCAATTTACACATCAACTCCTTCAAGTGTTGTAATCACGAGTGATATCTTCCTCTCCAGGTTGTACTGTCACCCTCCATGCAGCCCCAGCACTCTTTAGTATGTAGTTAAAGCAGCTGTCCAGGCCATTGATGAGAAAAAATTACCTCTCCAATGACATCACATTGTCAAGTCAGAATGTGCTCATATCCTGTATCATATCATTACACTATATATTACATTCTGGTAATGAGAGAAATTACACTGTCAGGTCCTATTGATTTCGCCTTTCTATTGTCAGAACAGCTCATATTAGAACATGAAGCAAGGAATGAGGAATGTAACAAAAATAACAAAAGCACGTTTTCTCATTCTTACTGCACATTAATACTTATAAGCTTTTCATCATTTCAAGAGTTATTACCTCACCAAGCCCCTTTTAATACTGGATGTCATGTTTTATTCAAAAAGCTTCTGCACAAGACATGACTAAAGTTAGTACAAAATAATGAAAAATTCAACTCGTTTTGTACTCCATCTCTTTGTCTCTTCTGATGAAGCCAGACATCATGTGCTTTCTTGTTAACATTTATTAATTAGTCTTGAATTGGTACTTTCCTGCCAGTCCACATGTTTGTGCTGCTCATTGTTAGAGCTTCATTCAAGCCTTACAAAAAGAATGAATTGGGCCCAGAGTGGTTGGTACAAAAAAATATGAAAAGATTTTATTATCTCCTGTAGGGCTCTAAGATTAAGAGCGGGTTTGGTTATTAGTAATAACTAATAATTATCAATTATTAAAATCAACAGAACACTGATTAGAATCAATGTTAGCTTTATAATCCTTTAAATCAACAATCATCAAAGACAACCATCAATGAGCTAATTCAATAGAATATTAATTATTATCAAAGACAATCATTCATTATTAAAATTAACAGAACATTGATTAGAATTAACACTAGCTTATTGATCCTTCAAATTCAACAATAATTAAAAGATAATTGTCAGTTATCAAAATCAATAGAATATTAATAAGGATTAATATCACCGGGGCACCACCCTGGAATCAGGGACTAATAACCAGACAGTATTAACAGTCTCAATATTAGATTGTTCTCTTAGAAAAATTGACATCCGGAGAAAAAAAGGAACAATGAAAGCTTGAATCTGAGCACTGACATCCTCAGCCAGCCTTTGACACATGTGTATGCAAAACAAACCAAAACACTTCTCTGTGAAATATAACAAAGTTTATTGATGTAGACTACAGCTCAGCTTTCAAAACCATAGTGCCCTCCAAGCTTGATGAGAAACTCCGGGCTCTGGGCTTAAACAGCTCGCTGTGCAGCTGGATCATGGATTTCCTGTCAGGCAGACGTCAGGTGGTTAGAATGGGCAGCAACATCTCCTCATCACTGACCCTCAACACTGGAGCCCTGCAGGGCTGTGTTCTCAGCCCACTCCTGTATGCCCTATACAGACATGACTGTGTGGCAACACACAGCTCCAATGCCATCATTAAGTTTGCTGACGATACGACGGTGGTAGGTCTGATCACTGACAATGATACAGCCTACAGAGAGGAGATGCACACTCTGACACGCTGGTGTCAGGAGCACAACCTCTCCCTCAATGTCAGTAAGACTAAGGAGCATGTAGTGGACTTCAGCAGGAAAGACAGAGAACACAGCCCCATCACCATTAATGGAGCACCGGTGGAGAGAGTCAGCAGTTTTAAGTTACTCAGTGTTCCTCACATAACTGAGGAACTCACATGGTCCGTCCACCTCTTCTTCCTGAGATGGCTGAGGAAGTTTGGAATGAACCACCACATCCTCACACAGTTCTACATCAGCACTGTAGAGTGCATCATGACTGGCTGCATCACCACCTGGTACGGCAATATCACCGCCCACAACCGCATAGACCTGCAAAGGGTGGTGCGAACTGCCAGACACATCATCAGAGGTGAGCTTCCTTCCCTCAGGACATATATAACAGGCAGTGTGTGAAAAAATCTCAGAGGATCATCAGAGACTCCAGCCACCCGAGTCATGGTCTGCTCTCACTGCTACCATCAGGCAGGCGGTATCACAACATAAGGACCAGCACCAGCTGACTACATGATAGCTTTTTCCCCAAGCAATCAGACTTTTGAACACTTGATCTCTCACGATCAATATATCAGCACTGCACTTTATTAATCTATTATTTCACACTGGACATAATTATATTCTCCACAATACTGTATATATATTTTTATATACTCTTTATTTTGTATTTTTATTGTATGAGTATTCTATATTGTGTGTATTATTTACTGTACATTGTATACTAGTATTGTGTTGTGTAAGTATGTGTACATTTGATATGTAAATTGTGTTGTGTAAATATGTTGTTTATTGTAAATTGGTATATGTCTCGTCACTGTCATGACTGCTATGTTGCTCGGAACTGCACACAAGACTTTCACCTACTGTTGCACTTGTGTAAATGGTATTGTGACAATAAAGTGATTTGAATTGATTTTGATGCAGCAATATCAATTAATAATCAATATATTGCAGTCAATAAACTTCTGACTTACAACTACAAACTAAACAATGACATGATTAGTAACCAAAAATAAGCATATATCACATGAGGAATGTGTGTGTGTGGAGTGACGTGAGATTTCCGGCCAGAGAGTCTGGCAGCGAATGTGGACGGAGAGTAACCGGTTAATGGCGTCTGCCCGTTTACCGCGTGTCTCCACTTGTACGATAACTTGGGGACAAAGCTGAGATTTATTACAAAATGATCTACTAGCCAAATGTTTATGAGGGGTCGCATGTGTGTGTGGTTAGTACAACAGAGAGAGAGAATAAAGTGGTGGCGCCAAAGCCGGTTTTGCGATCATGGGAGAGAAGGCAACTGTTGGTTAATCACTCCAACTGTTGGTAACCCATCCCGCGGCCTTTGGTCCTTTAATGGATAAACACAGTGTGCCGGTCTCATCCGAGATGGCGTAAATACACAACAGTCCAACATGGTTGGATTAAAACACATCAAATCTCATTAGTGATAACAGTAAGTTACATTAATACCTTAAGTATGAGCGGACTTCGGTGGTCCATTGCTCGGCTGTCTCCTTCGGATCCGTTAGTGTTCGGTGGAACACAGAGTAATCTCAACTCATCCAGGCAAGATGGAGATTGGATGGCCACAGTTTCAAGTTGTACGTTACTTCCTTGTGCAACAAGGTTACACCTGAGAGCAGCGATGAGCTGCGTCTACGTACGGCATGCAAAGTCGCTGGAAGCAATGCTCAGAAGGACCTCAGAGGTATTTCTACTCCAGATGACATCATGGTTGAGGGTGTTCTGTTGAGTGCCTAATCCAATAGGAGTGGAGAGTTCGATCCTTTGGAATTTCACATAGTTGTAAAGTGAGCAAGGCTCCTTGATATTTGTAGTCTGTTTAGTACTCCCTTTGTTTGATTTTGGTGCGTTTTTTATCAGTAAGATTTATGACTTTGTATTTGTGGGCCTCAGTCAGCCTTTATGACTGTTCAACATTGACTGGAATTTATAGCCTCGGTTGATGTAATCATTAGATGCACCTGTGGCCAGGCTATAAATGGATATGTCACCAGGTGTCGTCAGAAACTCTTTTTTCAGAGCGATTCTGTTTCTGCGTGTTTCACAAACCCTGTCAAAACTTTCTTTCCTCTGTTAGAAGTTAGAATCAGTTAGGCAGTGTGCAGTGAACGTTGTTCTTTTTGTTCTCTTTTTTCTTCTCTCTTCTGTTTAGAAAATATTATATATGTATATATTTCTAAAAAAAAGAAAGAAAAAAAGAGAGAATGACTGAAAGCCGCAAACGGTGCGTGTTCCCCTCTTCTTGCTCTATAGCTGAAGAGGACACACATCAGTTTTTGCTCTGTTTGTTTGGGGGTAAGAGCACGCTGCTCTCGCGTTGCAGCAGGGCGGGTGCGAGCACTGCAATTTGCTTCGTGCTCGCCTCGCTTGCTTCCGGGAGTCAGCACTCACGAAAAAAAATATATATAAAGATCGTTCGTGGGGCTCTTGCATGGATTTGGCTGAGGAGCAAGAGACGGGTTGATCCCTTTCTCTCACTCTCTCCCCAAACCCAGCTGGTCCTTCACATGATCTCGAAGCGCGTTCCGACGCTTCTTCGGATCATGAGGAGGATCGCGATTCTCTTCCCACCTCCGAGATTTCCGTCCACGATAAAAAAATCTACGGAGGAATTGCTCGATGTTGTTACTCAAGCGGTTGCCAGATTGGACTGGCCACGCGAAAAAGAGACACCAAACCCTCTAAATTAGGGGATAGATTTTATCTTCCTGTCTAAGGAAGGGAATGCCTCATGAGTCCCTTCCCTTCTTTGATAACCTCCATGAAGAGCTTTTTCGCTCATGGAGGAACCCCTAAAAAATTAAAAATACATAAATAAAATATATATATATATAATTTCTTCCCGTGTTCACATACCCTCGACGTCATTATATTTGACCATCGTGGGTGCTGAGGCACGGGGGTATTCAGTGATGCCGCCGGTCGAAGAGACGCTTGCAGGCTATCTCTCGCCGGGCTCGGCATCGTCACTTAAGAAGCCCTCTCTCCCCTCAAAGCCTTGTAGGACAACCTCCACTTTAGTGGGAAGGGCTTATCAAGCAGCAGGTCAGGCTGGTGCTGCTCTGCACACCATGCTGTTTTACAGGCGTACCAGAATGACCTCCCGGACGACCTGAGTGTGGGTTCTGCGCTTGACGAGCAAGCCTCAGACCCGCCTCAGTCCTGTCTGAACGGAGGCTCAAAAGCAAAGCGTGGCGAGTCGTGCTCTTCCTCCCAGGGATTGGGGACAATCTCGCCTCCCTCGCCAGTCTCCGAAGCAAGACCTCAGGGCTATCATTTCTAGTAAGAGAAAACCCTGATGGTCTTGCGCCTAGATTAGGGGGTAGCTCCCCTTCGGGACGGGGCGCATGCTTCACTTCACCCCTCCCGGTACCCCCTCGAAGCCCCTCCATTCCCGCCACCTCTTGGTGTTTCGGGTTGCAGAGGCTTCCGTCAAAATTGGGTGTTTTCGCTGTTCCTGCATTTTATTCAGGACGCGAAACACCTGACAACCCCTCAACAGGAAGTGTTCAAATATAATACCCATCTCAGAGATCCTGGCAGCGAGGAAACTTCTGCCGGATATATTCTTTTCTGTGGGTCTTATAAGGGCGTCAGGATTTAATTCACTCGCCGCTTTTCCGTGTTTCAACGGCATGTTCTCACTACCGGTAAACCAGATTTATTTTTTTGTAAAAACAAAAAACTCAATCTCCTGGTTAAAGGGGCCATGGTATGTGTTCCCCTTCCAGAGAGAGAGTTAGGTTATTACACTAAATACTTCCCGTTTCCCATGGAGGGTGAGGGGTGGCGTCTGGCTTAGATCTTAAAGCTTGAACTACCCGTGGGTGTTCAAGTCCAAGATGATGCCTGTCAAGACGGTCGTGTCTCAAGCCCTACAACTCGTTTGGCTGGTCACCATCGATCTTATGACACACTTCTATACTTCATTTAGAAGTTCTGCCACAACATGGAAAGTTCCTGAGGTTCACTTCCGGGGCGAAGTCTTCCAGGGTCAGGTTCTTTCACTCAGCCTAGCCCTTTTTACCCACACATTCACAATGCATGATGTAGCGCTGGCTCCTTGCGACTCCGGGGCATCTGCATTCTGAATTATGTAGACGACTGGCTGATCCTAGTGCAGTTCCAGGAACTGGCAGTTCAGCACAGGGACATCGTCTTAGCTCATCTGTTTCTCTGGGGTTGAGGCTCAACGCCAAGAAAAGCATCCTCTCTCCCACTCAGAACACTGTCTATCGGGGCATCGTATGGAGTTCAATCACAATGCGGGCACAATTGTCTTCTGCTAGTATTGAGTCCATTCAGATCACCCTGAGCAAAGTCAGGCTAGGTCAAGGTTGCACTGTTATCAGTATCAACGATTTCCAGGTCTCAGGGCGAACGCGTCCACGGTAATCCCTCTGGACCTTCTACTCATGAGACCATTTTTGTTGTGGCCAAAAGCCAGGGGATTTCTTCCAAGGGCCAAAACCCCTAGGCTAAATAGGGTTACGCGCCTCAGGCTTCGTTCCCTTTCTGTGTGGTTCAGACCCCGGTTTTCTGCCTTGGGTCCCACTCTAGGTGCGTCTTGTTGTCGCAGGCTGCTAATGACAGACGCCTCCCTGATGGGCGGGGTAGCGGCCTTAAGTGGTCGTCCAGCTTAAGGGGATAGGAGGGTCATCAGCTCGGTTGTCACAGTCACTGTCTCGGGTTGATGGCTGTATTTCTGGCCCTGAAATACCTCCTCCTGAGGCTGCCATGTCTTGGTGCGGGTGGACAATACAGCGGTAGCCTCTTACATAAATCATCAAGGAGACCCACGTTCTTGTCAGCTGTATTTCTGACACGTTGGGTTCTCCTTAGGGCCCAGGGCAAGCTCCTGTCACTCAGGTCAGGGTTTTTGCCTCTTACTGATAGCACCGCGCTGGCCGAACAGGGCTTGGTTCTCGGAGCTAATCTCTTCCCTCGACGGCTCGCCTTGGGCGATTCCGAAGAGGAAGGATCTTCTATCTCAGGCACAGGGCAATATTTCATCCCTGCCCCAAATTGTGGAATCTTTCATGTTTGGCCCCTAAGGGTACCAACTGAAGGACACAGGGCTCTCTCCTGAGGTTATCGAGACCTTTTTAAATGCCGGGCTTTTTCCACTTGGAACAAGTTTGGGTGAGATCTTAGGGCAGAAGAGGACCTCTTCGCCTCTATGAATAGCGCAATGGCTCCTCTAATTCTCCCTGAAATCACCCAGCCCCCTTGGGTCTGGACGTTAAGACACATACATGACCCAGAAAGGGTCATGCCTCCTATTAATGGCGCTGCGCTGGCCGAACAGGATATGTTTCTCGGAGCTAATTCCTCTCCTCGACCGCTCGCCTTGGGCGATTCCAAACAGGGAGGACCTTCCTCCTGTTTGGAGTAGCTTTGCTACTCCGGGCTCTTATGCCCTTGAATCGACATCTCAGCTCATGCCTGAACAAGTTTGTGATGCGGCAGGCTGGTCCTCTCCGCACACATTCATCAAAATTGAATGGTTTAGATGTTTATGCCACTCCGGGCTCTTATGCCCTTGAGTCGACATCTCAAGCTCATGTCTGAGACCTCTCGCGTTTTTGCAAGTACACTGCACAACCGTAGGGGTCCGGACAGCCCCAAGTGCGGCGGCGTGGGTATTGCGTTCCCTATAGCGCTTAGCAGCGCAGCATCAAAGTGAAGCTTTTTGTAAAGGGAACGTCTCGGGTTACATGTGTAACCCTTGTTCCCTGAAAAAAGCGGAACGAGATGCTGCGCTGCTTTACCGCACTGGGACGTCCCAGGACTGCTCTTCAAAAAGAAGTATCTAACGACACCTGGTGACGTATCCATTTATAGCCTGGCCACAGGTGCATCTAATGATTACATCAACCGAGGCTATAAATTCCAGTCAATGTTCATTGACGTGTTACACACACTATTTCAGCTCGGTTCACAGCTAGAGTTGTTCCCCGTAGCGCTTAGCAGCGCAGCATCTCGTTCCGCTTTTTTCAGGGAATAAGGGTTACACATGTAACCCGAGACGTTTTTTTTAGTGCAAAGTTAGGATGTAGAGAAGCAGAGACCAGCTCAATGCAAATGTCTATTAATACAGTACAAGGTGCAAATGTAGAAGTATAAAACTGAAGGTGCATTGTACAGAATGAGGTATAAATATGTAAATATGCAAATATATTTGTATGGCCGGTGACCATAACAGTGCAATCAGCATCAGGAGGTAGAAGTTATGTGCAAAAAACTCAAAAAGACACACACACACACACACACACACACACACACGACGGACATGTCCGTAACCTATCTCTCTCTCCTGCACAATCCTCTGCAGTCGGCCTTTATCCTTCTCGGAGGCTTGATTAGCCTGATAAGGGACCGGGTGTGTATAATCACGACCCAGACCCGCCCTCCGCCCTGCCACAGGCAGCATAAAAGTAATCCATAAGACTCCAGTGGTTTAATCCATGCCTTCAGATGCAATATAATAGGTGTGTGTGTGAAACAGATCAATATTTAAGTCCTTTTTTACAATATATCTGCATCTTAAACCAGCCCAGAATAGGAGGTGAAAAATTTGAATCACCCAAAAACTATAGAAAAAGAATGTGTAAGTGAAAGTGGACAGTGGAAAGTCTTTGTTTGTGTTCAGCAGAAGAAAGAAAGTCATACACATCTGGGATGGCATGAGGGTGTCAATGATGAGAGAATTTAAATTTTTGGATGAACTATCATTTTAACCCACTAAACTTCGAACCCGTCACCCTGATCAACGTCTCTACCCCACCATGAAAAAACATCTTGGTTACGTACAGTATGTAACCTTGGTTCTCTGAGATGAAGGGAATGAGACACTGCGTCACTAAGCTGTAACTATGGGGAGTGTCCTTCTACACAACCTAGTTGAAACCTTTCTACAATAATGCCAGTATTTGCCTTTTTGGCGCGAAGTTCACCGGTATAAAAGTGGGCCAACAAACACCATTCCTCAGAATTTTCTGACTGAGGGACAAAGAGCGCGTCGCTGGTAAAGTGTGCTTTCGCCAGTTGACATTCTGATCCAGATTTTTCAAATGGCAAAGCGGCAAGTCTCTGTGTTCACTCAGTAGTGCCTCTGATTGGCTAGTAATAATAAATTGCCAAGGTAATTCAAAACACGCACACCATTAAATTTCAAAGGGGCGAGCGCCGCATCGTTACATTTCGTGAGCGTGCGGGGAGTCAGAGACAGACTGAAATGAAGGACTTTAAATTTAAACGCAGTTCCCCCGAACGCAAATCTAAAAAGCCGCCTGTAACATGGTACAATTAGTACATGGAGTATGGGTCCTTTAGATCTATTGACACAATTCAGTCCTGAGGACAGATTTGCAATAAGATCTGTTATGGACGCACCATGAGCATGCAATTCAAGCATCTGGGCCGAAGCCAGAACAAGGAAATAACGGCTGTAAATCCTGCTGTGTGTGTCACAGTTTAGGGCATTCTCTATCGTGTTTTTTTCCAAGGGGAGTGTGAATCTTCGGCACTGGGCTTGCGCTGAGGCAGCTGCCTTCGTTTGGGCCACAGCTTGCTCGACTGCAAAATTTGGTGGTGCTGAGGCAGCAGGTGTGGGGTTTTTAGCCGGGCACTGTCTCGAGACAGAGCAGGACTTTGTGATGAAGTACTGCTCTGTTTTGGCATAAAATGATAACCTGTGAGTTGTGATGTAGCTCTCAGCAAAACTATCCACAGAGTCACCAAAAAGGCCTGATGGAGACACTGGAGCATCAAATAGAGTGTCTTTTTCCACGCCACACATTTCCGTGAAGGTCAGCCAGATGTGACGATCCAAAACCACCAGGTTGCTCATTGACTTGCCAATGGCCTGTGCAGTGTCTTTCGTGGCTTGCAGTGCTAAGTCTGTAGCGGTGCAGAGCTCTTTGAACGTCTCTGGATTATATCCTTGCTCGTCCATTTGCTTAAGGAGTGGTGGTGGCGTAGTGGACTAAAGCACATAACTGGTAATCAGAAGGTCGCTGGTTCGATCCCCACAGCCACCACAATTGTGTCCTTGAGCAAGACACTTAATCCAGGTTGCTCCGGGGGGATTGTCCCTGTAATAAGTGCACTGTAAGTTGCTTTGGATAAAAGCGTCTGCCAAATGCATAAATTTAAATGTAAATGTAAAGCTTAGTTTGGAAAACTTGGAAAACCACCATCACATGGAGTGCTGAACTACCTTGGCCCACTTCTGAGTATGCTTTTCCAGCTAGTGCGGACATGGCCAGGATTTTGTCAGTTTATTATGCACTTCCTGGAAGAATGCATGCACGATCCTCGCCCTCGCAGGGGGAACATACTGTATCGGCATAGATGCAGTATATGGGGATTTAGGGTCTCGCGGGGCATGTCCGGCACGAGGTCCACCTCAAATTCATCCTGCTCGACCTCATGGCCCTGTCGTGCCTCTTCGTGTGATCCCTCAAGTGTCATAGAAGAGGAAGGTAGGAGGGTGCGAGAGGCTGAATTGTCCCTCAGAACAAGGGCGATACATGAGCGAAGCATCTTGAGACTCATGCCCTCACAGTGAGGGCAGTCTGTTTCTAATAGAGCCGTCTCTACATGTGCGTGGCCCAGACAGTGAATGCAGATCTCAAGTAAGTGGCTCTTATAGTTTTATATATATATATATATATATATATATATATATATATATATATATATATATATATATACAGTGCATCAGGAATGTATTCACAGCGCTTCACTTTTTCCACATTTTGTTATGTTACAGCCTTATTCCAAAATGGATTAAATGTATTATTTTCCTCGAAATTCTACAAACAATACCCCATAATGACAATGTGAAAGAGGTTCGATTGAAATCTTTGTAAATGTATTAAAAATAAAAAACAAAAAAAATCACCTGTACATAAATATTCACAGCCTTTGCTCAATACTTTGTTGAAGCACCTTTGGCACCAATTACAGTCTCAAGTCTTTTTGCGTATGATGCTACAAGCTTGGCACACCTATTTTCTCCTATTCTTCTTTGCAGGACCTCTCAAGCTCCATCAGGTTGGATGGGGAGCGTCGGTGCACAGCCATATTCATATCTCTCCAGAGATGTTCAATCGGGTTTAATTCTGGGCTCTGGCTGGGCCACTTAAGGACATTCACAGAGACAACTCCTTTGTTATCTTGGCTGTGTGCTTAGGGTCATTGTCCTGTTGGATACTGACTAGTCTCCCAGTTCCTGCCACTGAAAAACATCCCCACAGCATGATGTTGCCACCACCATGCTTCACTGTAGGGATGGTCTTGGCCAGGTGATGAGTGGTGCCTGGTTTCCTCCAGACATGACACTTGCCATTCAGGCCAAAAAGTTCAATTTTTTCATCAAACCAGAGAATTTTCTTTCTCATGGTCTGAGAGTCCTTCAGGTGCTTTTTGGCAATCTCCAGGTGGGCCATCATGTGCCTTTTACTGAAGAGTGGCTTCCGTCTGGCCACTCTACCATACAGGCCTGATTGGTGGAGTGCTGCAGAGATGGCTGTTCTTCTGGAAGTTTCTCCTCTCTCCACAAAGAAACGCTGGTGCTCTGTCAGAGTGACCATCGGGTTCTTGGTCACCTCCCTGTCTAAGGCCCTTCTCCCCCGATCACTCCGTTTGGCCGGGCAGCCAGCCCTAGGAAGAGTCCTGGTGGTTCCAAACTTCTTCCATTTACACATGATGGAGGCCACTGTGCTCATTGGGACCTTCAATGCTGCAGAAATCTTTTCTGTACCCTTCCCCAGATCTATGCCTCGATACAATCCTGTCTCGGAGGTCTACAGACAATTCCTTGGACTTCATGGCTTGGTTTGTGCTCTGATATGGACTAACATTTGGACCTTATATAGACAGGTGTGTGCCTTTCCAAATCATGTCCAGTCAACTGAACTTACCACAAGTGGACTCAAATCAAGTTGTAGAAACATCTTAAGGATGATCAGTGGAAACAGGATGCACCTAAGCTAAATTTTGAGTGTCATGGCAAAGGCAGTGAATACTGATGTACATGTGATATTTTTGTTTTTTATTTTTAATACATTTGAAAAAATTTCAAACAAACTTCTTCCATGTTGTCACTATGGGGTATTGTTTGTATAATTTTCAGGAAAATAATTTAATCAATTTTGGAATAAGGCTGTGACATAACAAAATGTGGAAAAAGTGAAGCGCTGTGAATACTTTCCAGAAGCACTGTATATATATATATATATATATATATATATATATATATATATATATATATATATATATATATATATATATATATATATACACTCACCTAAAGGATTATTAGGAACACCTGTTCAATTTCTCATTAATGCAATTATCTAATCAACCAATCACATGGCAGTTGCTTCAATGCATTTAGGGGTGTGGTCCTGGTCAAGACAATCTCCTGAACTCCAAACTGAATGTCAGAATGGGAAAGAAAGGTGATTTAAGCAATTTTGAGCGTGGCATGGTTGTTGGTGCCAGACGGGCCGGTCTGAGTATTTCACAATCTGCTCAGTTACTGGGATTTTCACGCACAACCATTTCTAGGGTTTACAAAGAATGGTGTGAAAAGGGAAAAACATCCAGTATGCGGCAGTCCTGTGGGAGAAAATGCCTTGTTGATGCTAGAGGTCAGAGGAGAATGGGCCGACTGATTCAAGCTGATAGAAGAGCAACTTTGCCTAAAATAACCACTCGTTACAACCGAGGTATGCAGCAAAGCATTTGTGAAGCCACAACACGCACAACCTTGAGGCGGATGGGCTACAACAGCAGAAGACCCCACCGGGTACCACTCATCTCCACTACAAATAGGAAAAAGAGGCTACAATTTGCAAGACCTCACCAAAATTGGACAGTTGAAGACTGGAAAAATGTTGCCTGGTCTGATGAGTCTCAATTTCTGTTGAGACATTCAGATGGTAGAGTCAGAATTTGGCGTAAACAGAATGAGAACATGGATCCATCATGCCTTGTTACCACTGTGCAGGCTGGTGGTGGTGGTGTAATGGTGTGGGGGATGTTTTCTTGGCACACTTTAGGCCCCTTAGTGCCATTTGGGCATCGTTTAAATGCCACGGCCTACCTGAGCATTGTTTCTGACCATGTCCATCCCTTTATGGCCACCATGTATCCATCCTCTGATGGCTACTTCCAGCAGGATAATGCACCATGTCACAAAGCTTGAATCATTTCAAATTGGTTTCTTGAACATGACAATGAGTTCACTGCACTAAAATGGCCCCCACAGTCACCAGATCTCAACCCAATAGAGCATCTTTGGGATGTGGTGGAACGGGGAGCTTCGTGCCCTGGATGTGCATCCCACAAATCTCCATCAACTGCAAGATGCTATCCTATCAATATGGGCCAACATTTCTAAAGAATGCTTTCAGCACCTTGTTGAATCAATGCCACGTAGAATTAAGGCAGTTCTGAAGGCGAAAGGGGGTCAAACATAGTATTAGTATGGTGTTCCTAATAATCCTTTAGGTGAGTGTATATATATTAGTAATTTTAAATACTGGTCTCCCACAGGGATGTGTCTTTTATCTCCCATTCTATTCTCGATTTATAGAAATGAAATGACCTGTAATAACAACAATCTGACACTTGTAAAATATGCAGATGACATGGCACTAGTGGGATGTGTGAAGGACACTCAAACATTGGACAATTATTTTACTTTTGTTAATCTTCTCACAGCCTGGATGGAGGATAGCTCCTTGGAACTCAATATTAGCAAAACCAAGGAAATGTGCTGTGGTGCTGACAAAGCACACACACTTTTTAAGCCTTTGTTACTTAATGGAGATGAAGTAGAGCAGGTGGGATGCTTTAAATATCTTGGAACCGAGATTGACTCTAATTTTACCTTTGGCAAACATTCAGACAGTATTTTAAAAAGGCTTACCAGTGCTTAAGTTTATTGAGAAAATTGAGATTACTTTAATGTGGAAAAGGACATTTTAGGAGTTGTGTACAAATCACTGATTTAATCTGTACTCACTTTTAACATTGTATCTTGGTTTAACTCTTTAAATGTTAGAAACAAGAACAAACTGTCAAGAATTATAGAGCTAGCTGGTAAAATTATTGGAAAGCAACAAATACCACTCTCTGATCTTTAACATTGTGGCAGTCAAAAGGAAAGCTTCTGCTATTACTTTGGACATTTTCCACCCCCTTCATGATTCATTTCAGGTACTTCCATCAGGCAGACAATATAAGGTACTTCTAGTGAAAAAGGCTAAATATAAGAAGACTTTTATCCCTACTGCAATTGAAATTTTAAATAGGATCTTAAGATAATTGTAACAGATCTACTACAACAGTCATGTTTTATTATTATTAATTTTGTCTGTCTTGTTTGTCGTTTGTTTGTGCTACGAGTGTAGATGAAGGCAGACGAGGGGTGAGGATCTACTTGCAGTGTATCTTTAGCCCTGGGAGGCTCGAGAGACTTGAGAGGCGGAGCCCTGGGAGGCTCTGATTTTTTTCAGAGGAATGAAATGGCAGAAGAGGTTGGATGTGTTGGATAAATATAAAAAAATACTAAACTGTGTATTGCACATAGTTATTGCTCAATGGGCAATTTAACTGTTCATGAGATTGGCATATATAAATCTGCTTGCGCGCCCTAACAGGGTAGGCCTTAAACACCATTGCCAATGCATTATTGTAGAAAGGTTTCAACTAGGTCGTGTAGAAGGACACTCCCCATAGTGTCAGCTTAGTGACGCAATGTCAAGTGCACTGAATCGTAAAGGAACACAAATATGCCCACCTTCATTTGACCAGCAGTTGACCACTAAGGAATTTGTCATGGCTGTCTTGAGCTTAGTCTCAACAATGGTGGGCAGAGTTAGTGTAAACAGCCTTTGCCAACAAGATTAGTGTAAATAGGTACTCTGATATCTCTCTTTTAAATATGTTTTAAAATCAGTCTAAGACTGTTAAATTATAATTCTCACTTTAACTAATCAGCTAGTCTTTATTGTCTATTGCCATAGGCTACATGTGACACAAACCTACATGCCTCTTCAACTACAATATTGTCATTGTTGGGGGATAAGAAATGTCCAAGTGATGTCCTAACGACACGTTTGCCTGAAGTATATAATACTTTACGTCCCAAAAGCCAATAAATTCTTCACTCCAAAACCAGGGGGCAGCTGCTACCTGAAAAATAGGAGTGGTTTAGATTGGGGCTCCGGCATGCGGCGGGTTAATTGACCGGTGGGAGGAGTGAGCGATACTCTGAAAAGCAGGAAATAAAATTATACATTTCCTAAGCACTCCACTTTCTCCCTTGGTCACGTATGTAAACAATGTCAAAATAATAACACGTGTTACAAGAATACAAAGCCCGGTGCACGCAAATGAAAAAAAAACAAAACAAAAAAACAACAACAGTGAAACATACAGTCATCGTGAAGATCTTTATTGCAACATAACATATCAAAGTGTGCACTTTTTTTTAGGGGTAATTGAGGACATTGTCAAAAAAAGCTGTAAAAGTTCGAAGTTGGGCATCGTTAAAAATTATAAGAAATTGAGCACTTAAATTGCGACCATTAAGAGTAATAACAACATTTATACTACCAGGTGAACAAAAACTGCATTTTTAAACAGTGAGTAACCGGCAAACGAAAATGCGCCGTGGCTATCTGATTCCAGGCAACGGTGCTAATAACAAAAGTGATAAACCGCGATTTAGCCACCAGAAACAGATAACAGATTTATTTAGCCGGTGCCGGGGCACTTATCTATTGTGTCCCAATGTTGGACCCCTCTCCTGATGATGATCCGTCCATGAGATTGAATGTAGGAATGGGCTGTGCCGCCTAGTGTCTTCTTTGTGGGAGTCTGTGTCGTTTGTGACAATAGAGAAGAGCTGAAGGTGATCGCGAGAGCGGAAGCATCACTGTACACGCCCTTCACGGAGAACGGACACGAGCACCATATCTACTTCACATCAGTCCGACAGAGATACTGCATGTCGAAGAAGTTCATTCTCGACCACAGCCGGTTATTTGACGCGAACTGGACAAACTGGTAACACTCCTCATCCTCCTCCTCGGGTGGGCTGTTCGCACTCCAACGTGCTGGGAATCAGAAAGCCGCACAACGGAGAGCTGCGATTCCCCGTACCTAGTAATATCGGATTCATTCGTTCGAACGGCGGATGTAATTGATCGGAGATCATCCCGAGGCTTTCTTCAAATGCACAAGCGTCCTGTTTAAACAATTACGGCTGTTGTTCTTGGCTGGATCCCGTTAAAACCGGACGCGACACAGCTCACTCTGGAATAATTAAATCATTCGGGAGTCAGAATACGGACTTTGACAAGGTCCGAACAGGTGTAGGCTATGCGTTGACAACTCCGCCCGGGACTGATTACTGAAGGTCGAGCTTTTAGGGCGGATTAGGAATAACTATCACATTTATTTCACCTGAGACATCTGGACTTAATCGCCAGCGCAGAGAACACAAGAACTATGGATATTAAATGGCTTAATATAGCCTTTGCGGTGTTTGGTAAGTAACATTTTTTTTTACAACGTATTTCATCATTCTGAGACCCCCACTTTTTAATTGAAAACCCAGGGATGATGATTTACAAGGTGTACTTTAATTTATTGTAGGACATCTTATTACATGCACCGCGCTAAATAAATACACTTGTTGCTGTTTTTTATGTCATTTTGATAAATGGTCCTGGTATTTGAGAGGATAGAATGACGCGTACACATTAATAACCTAGTGATGCTCATTTCTGAAGCTCGATTTTCTCAGCTTTGTAAAGACTTTTCGCTGCCCATGTGTGCATGCAAGTATAGTGTATGTACTGAATATATAAATATATTAGTGTTTTGATGCGGTCAAGTGCGTCAGTTGCACTTGTACAATGACAGTGATCGTAAATTCACCAAATATATTTAAGCCAGGTCATCTCAGGTCATTTTTATTTTTCAGTAATTTTATCACACAGCAAAATTTCTTTTAGCGTATTTAAAAAAAATTACATTTGGATTTACATTTCATAAACGATTCCATCAAATTGACTTGTGCAGTGTTTTAGAGTTAAAAAAACTTACATTTTGTAATTGTATTTTATTTGAATTAAGATTACTCCACTCAATTAGATAGAATTTTGTCATTAAATTGAGTTGTATAAATCGAGTGTATAGCCTATCAGACTCATTAATTATTAATCTAAAGAATATTGCAGTGGTGAAACAGTCCCCACCAAATGAACATTGGACAAATGTATTAATGTGAGAACTTGCAGTTTCACTCTAAAACATTTCTCAGTGACATGACATGTTGTTTTAAATTTGACATAATGCTTGAGGTCAGGAACTTGAGCTCATGACATAAACACACACCCTGTGCCCACAGGTCAGAGTCAGACATAACCACACACACACCTGGACTGAGACTCATATGAATGATGTCATATTCTCTAGTCAGTGTGTCAATGGGTGATTCAGCGTTTGAGAGTAACTGAAAATTGTGCAAATGTTGTAACAGATTATTAGTCACACATAACAGATATGTGTGATTCTGATATGACAATTTTATGATCATAATGCATTTTTATTTTTCTATCAATCTGTAGTCATGGCAGTAAATTCACTTGTTGAACAGCTGGAGCTCTGTCTTGTATGGCATGCTGTTGAACTAGATATGACATTGTGTTCAGACTCTCTCCTTGAATTAACACCTGACAGACTGTAGCCCCTTGATTCATGCAAATAAGTTAGGATAGACCAGGCTATTATATCTGTCTTTAATCACAACCTTTTTTCTGCATGCAAAACACTCACAGTCTTTCCCCAAATGCCAGTCACAGACAAAACCATTAATATTTGCATTTACATATTCTACTTATCCCTTGCTCACTCCCTCCCTCCCTCATTTGCTTTCGCATTTTTCCTCTTCCTCACCAAACAAACACATACTGTCAGACTCATTCAAACAAACTATCTACTTCTTAACAAATAACAGATGGATGTACCCTCCTGGACAAGAGGCATGTTAAGTAATTTTTATTTGTATAGCGCTTTTCACAACACACATAGATTCAAAGCAGCTTAACAGAAAATGAAACTGTAATATCTATAAAGTCTTAGAGTGATCATTGTGTAATTGTAAATTGTATATAATAATAAATAATATAATAGTTGAATTATATTATTATTTTGAACCCCAGTGAGCAAGCCGAAGGCGACTATAGCAAGAAACACAAAACTCCATAAAATGTTGGTTAATGGAGAAAAATTACCTTGGGAGTAACCAGGCTCCCTGTGGGGGCCAGTTCCCTTTGGCTAAGGGAAGTGGAGTCCGACACCAAGCAGGATATGAATCCCGAGGTTGAGATAGGGAAAGAAATAGAATAATTAGCGTAGATGCCATTCAATCGATTGCAGAGTTATAGATTATGATAAATGTTTCTGGTTCTGGCAGACCTAATTAAGCAGCCTAATTTAGAGTTGATGATAAATTAGGTGTATGCCTGACTAAATAGATGAGTCTTTAGTCTAGACTAAAACTGAGTGAGTGTGTCTGCATCCTGAACACAGTTAGGGAGACTATTCCATAGGTCTGGAACCAAATAGGAAAAGGATCTTCCTCCTTTTGTGGATTTTGATATTATAGGAACTATTAACTGGCCAGATTTTTGTGATTGTAATGAACATTATAAAATATACTGGAGTGGTGGTGGCGTAGTGGCTAAAGGACAGGGCTGTTAATCAGAAGGTCGATGGTTCGAACCCCATGGCCACCACCATTGTGTCCTTGAGCAAGGCACTTAACTCCAGGTTGCTCCGGGGGGTTTGTCCCTGTAATAAGTGCACCGTAAGTCGCTTTGGATAAAAGCGTCTGCCAAATGCATAAATGTAAATGTAAAATATAGCATGGTAGAAGGTCACATAAGTACTGTGTAGCTAGATCATTCCAAGCTTTGTATGTAGTTAACAGAATTAAAAAATGAATAAACAATTTAACTGGTAGCCAATGTAACGACGATAAAATATATATAATTGACTAATGTGATTATATTTCTTGGTTCTAGTCAGCACTCTGGAGCTGAAGTTTGAACCTATACATTTTTTACTGAACTTGCAGTACATCCTTTCAGTAATGCATTACAATAATCTAGTCTTGAGGTCATGAACGCATGAATTCGTTTCTTGGCATCAGCAACAGAGAGCATGTGTTTTAACTTAGCAACATTTCTGAGGTGGATGAATGCTGTTCTACAAGTAGGGCTGCCCCCTGATAGTCTACCAAATGTTAGTCGATGAGAAGAGTCTTGGTCAACAATATTTTGATTGGTCGGTTGGTCGCAGAAAACCGACGAACACTAGTATTAGCGATGGTTGGATGCTAGGTGGTACTATGGGGTAGTTTTCATTAAGTAGGGTTAGGGTTAAGCCTACACAATAAAGCAAGGCACCTTGATTTCAAGCTTAGAACTTTATTTTTTATTTATTTATGCAATTAAAATGCGTGTTGTTCAACTTTTTGAAAGATGGTTTTACAACATTTGTCAACATCTCTTTGGCAAATAACCTGCTTCATAATTCTCTACCAGTCTGTATTTTTTTATCCGGGAAAATACATCATGTGTGTTTAATACATTTGTTTTGTTCCCTCCTTTACGATACATATATATATTGCAATATCCAAATACATTGGCAACTCCTGGGCTGAGGGATTGGTGAATATTCTTGCTATAGTGATTTTGCATTGAAAATTAAATGAATGTATTTAAAAAATGAAAAACTTAAATCAAATACATTTCTAAATTCAAATTGCACTCCAAACGAAACAAAAAAGCTATTAAAATAATGAAGTGATAAAAGAATAATAAATATATGCACCATTTACCTTCAGAGAAGAAAACGTCTTAACATAATGGTGGAAAATTACTTGGAATTACGCGGAAAAAAACAAATGAAGTCATAAAAACAACTATAATTGTAAAAATAATAATGTTGATAATAATAATAATCACTGAAATATAAATCATGGCTTCAGATGAACATGCATTATTTTGTTTTAATCACAGATATATAGGCTGCAGAGTTGTGGTCACAATGAACTACTCTGTGGAAATAAAGAAAACTGAACTCATATATGCTCATAGATAGCTTTTTTGTAATCTGTTCTTAATAATATAATAAAGTGTGTTTCTTCAAGCACTGTCTGTGTGTCTGTGGGCAAATTATTTGTAATACTAATTTGATTTTAATAATAGCCTAATAATAATAATAATACTAATAGTAATAATAATTGAATGCATGGGAAAATGAGCCAAAATGAGACAATGTATCGTCTTGACATCATCAAAGGCATCAGCTATTGGCAATCACTGACCATCGTCGATCCCCGAGATCATCGTCAGTCGGCACAAGCCTAATGTGCATTTCTCTCAATAAATTATCTAAATGTTCAGACAGTGTCCTTGCTGGTTTTTCTGACACATTCAGGATCATTACAGCTTTTACCGGTGTCGCTGCAGCTCGCTTCGTGCATGCGCTTGTAAAATTTATAATTTAAAGGCTCATTATTTCTGTTTAGTATTTCTCTGTAATGTAGAACAGTTTTAGCAATGTTACTTATAATATATTTTCTCAGCCCTGGAACTCAAAAATTTTCTGATGCCCCCCAAAAGAATATATTCAAGTAATTAAATTAATATCATAAACATGTGACTAGTCGACTACTGGCTTAAATTAACTCCTATTAGTCGACTAGGAAAATATTTGGTTAAATATTTTGGAAGGGCTTTTTTAATTTTCTTTAATCTAAGTGGGACGACACTATCAAGAGAGCTAGAGAACACTATTTATATTTTCTGTTATTATATCAAGTTCTTCTAGTCTTTTTGGCTTTCTGAGTATGTGAGACAATTCTGGAAGTTTATTAGTGAAGCTATCTTTAGTGGTCGAAAGAATAGTTCTACCTGAATGACAGTGTGGTGTAGATTGGGTGACATTAGCTGACCGCAGCAAACAAGAGACGAGGTAATCATCTGAGATATCTTCGCTCTGCGGTAGAATTTCTATAGTATCAACATCAACTCCATATGACAGAATTAAATCTAGCGTATGATTATGGTGATGAGTTGGTCCTGTCACATTTTGTCTGCCTGCAAGAGAGTTGAGAATATCGATAAATGCCAATCCCAATTTGTCATTTTCATTATCTATGTGACTGTTAAAATCACCTACAATTAAAGCTCTATCTACAGTAACTACAGTACTAGATCTGATAGAAAATTAGCAAATTTACCAAGGAAACCAGAATACGGCCCGGGTGATCTATATACATCTGAAAATGCTGTCTCTGGGTTTGAATGCTTAATACTGCATTGCAAACTTTTGGGTCTCTGGGGAATGGTTTGATCATTGAAAATGAAATGTTCTTGCAAATATGTAGAATTTGTAAAATGTTTTGCCTTGGTGTGGTTTTAAAATAATTTAGGATAAAACCCATTCGCTGGATCTTTTTTGAATACAGGACCTTTAGCTATAAGTTTCTGTTAATTATATGCAAATTATGATCATATTTCAGTGGAGAACATCATAAATAAATCCTCATATGTGGGTTTGAAAGCAGTGGAGCGCCAGGGATTTTGAGGAAATTGGCATGAAGCGTGCATGAAACAACTCATTTTCATATGCATGTAAGCAGGTGAAGTGTGTGTGTGTGTGTGTGTGTGTGTGTGTGGGACAAGCGAGACTTTCACAGATGGAGGAGAAAATCTTCTGTTTCTCATGCCGAGTTAACTGCTCCCTACCCCCTGTTCCTCCCCACTCACTGCTTATGTGTGTTATTCTGTAAAACTGCACAAAACAGCAGGAGAAGCCATAAAGACCTTCTGCATTTACACAAGATAATAGGCCCACAAACTGGCAAATGCAACCGTAAAAAGTAATTTTTTTTAGTGTCGCCATTGTATTTATAATGTGCTTGCATGAAGGTGTTAAGCATATATTGTGATCTGCCATAGAATTTCCTCCACTATTATCACGCCGCTGTTTAGAGGCACAGTGCAACGTAGAGAATCAGAAAGACAGCATGAAAGCAAGTGAAAAGAGATTGCTAGAGAGGAGAGATTATTTAAGGTGCTTGTCTGAAGCCATTATTAGCTTGCCACTGATTCAGGCACATTAGCGAAGCTTAGCCTCTCTTCGTGGAATTCACAAAAAACAATGCTCCCATTTCCCGACACTCACCAGGCTGGTCTTAATAAAGCCTCACTGAAGGGGTTTTTGACGTTATTAGGAATACAGAGCAAATTAAAGGTGTTGTAAGCATTTTCAGCTTGTGTTTTTACACATACAGGGTAAATTAATTTTGCTGTTAGCGATTAGCATTTTGCTAAGTTCTGCTACATGCCTTCTCTCCAAAACTTGTCTGGTAAAAGACATGACAGTAAATCCAAATGTACAAAATGTGTCACAGGCAGAAATAATTTGTAATTGGCTAGTATTCGGATTGGCTACAAAAATGCGGGATGCTCCCCTGCGTCTTATTGTTTATATTATCCCACTGTAAAAAGGTGTGGCAGGGTGGAGGGCGGGGTCGGGTCGTGATCCTGCGCACCCGGTCCCGTATTAGGCTAATTATGCCTCCCTGAGGTTTAAAGGCCAACTGCGGAGGGGCGTGCGGGAGAGAGAGATCGTTAGCGGACATGTCCGTCATGTGTGTGTTTATGTCTTCTTTTAAGTTTATCATTAAAACTATTATTTATATTGAAAAGCCGGTTCTCGCCTCCTCCTTTCCATTGAATACGTTACACTGGTGCCGAAACCCGGGAAGGAGGAGGGATACGCCGCAGTAGAGTTCTCGCCACTACTGTCCACTCCAACGGAGCAGCCGCGGCCATCTGCCGGGGGACGAGGAGCCCAGCCACCTGAACGAGGACGATGGCCGCCGACCGCGAGGGGAGAAGGGGCTCCTAGCCGACCGCCTGGAGCTGTCAGGGCCGCTGCCAGGGGCGCAGGAGTCGCCTACCGGCCGCTGAAACGCGGCGGGGTTTAAGACCGCCGACCGCGAGCGGGGAGGGGCTCACTGGCGACCGCCTGGAGCGAGAGGACCGCTGCCAGGGGCGGGGGAGACCCCTTCTGTTTCCCGAGAACGCGGCGGGTGTTCCGTCCACCAGGGGCTGGAGGACTGCCTCGGATCCGCCCGAGAGGCGCGGCTGTCGTCCGATAAAGGGTGGAGGAGTGGCCGAGGAACAAGCTGCGGCGTATCGGAGAACTGGCGAGTAAGAGTTTTTTTTTTCTCTCTTTTCATCTCTCTCTCTCTCTCTCTCTCTCACTGTCACTCTGCGTTGGCCTTTGCCTCTTTTAAAATTTACAGTTTTTGGGGGGTACTACACTGTTACAGGAAGTACCCCCCATTTTAATTATTTCTGTTTCCCTCCCCTTGTCCCCTCCCTCGTCCAGGTAGATGGGGATGACCTGCCGGCAGACAGCGCGGAAGGCGCGCCCTCCCCCAGGGAAAGAGGGGGGGGATGTACGTCAGGCCGGGGGCTCCCCAGCCTGAGAGAACGAGGGAGGAATGTGGCAGGGTGGAGGGCGGGGTCGGGTCGTGATCCTGCGCGCCCGGTCCCGTATTAGGCTAATTATGCCTCCCTGAGGTTTAAAGGCCAACTGCGGAGGGCCGTGCGGGAGAGAGAGATCGTTAGCGGACATGTCCGTCATGTGTGTGTTTATGTCTTCTTTTAAGTTTATCATTAAAACTATTATTTATATTGAAAAGCCGGTTCTCGCCTCCTCCTTTCCATTGAATACGTTACAAAAGGTAACATCCAATTGTTTGCCTAAGGAGCTATTTCTGCCTGATTTAACCATTTAAAATTAGTTTGTTTGCGTAACCTAATGTTTTAAAGTTGATTAAGTGATTTAAAATTATATTTTTTACTTGAATAAAACTTAAATGTTACAGAGTGAAGCAACATTGTTTTTTCAGTGTAGGGTTGTTAAAGTCAAATTTGTTATTTCTCAGAACACCTATTTCAGCGATATCTCAGGAAGTATGGCCATTTTATGTGTGGTATTCCCAAAAAATTCCTTACAGCACCATAAAAACTAAATTTGTCATACATAGGGCTGCACAATTAATCGAAAAACTAATCGTGATTACGATTACAGCTGCCACGATTATGTAATAATGAAAATTGACGATTACAGCGTTCAATTTAAGTCTTAATTATGTGTTTTTGCAGCGGTTGAGTATTCTAACCAATCACTAACATGTACGTTGAGCAGTGAAACGGCAATGGCCAATCAGAGCCATTAAGATTAGTCCTCCGTCCTATCTGTAATGACAACTGATCCTAATGTGCAAGTTTTAAACCATCGAAGTTTTAAACCCAGATGCTTGCTCTATGTTCTTGCTCTGTTTGCACAGCACAAGAAAATTAATACTGATGAAACATCACCTGACACTTGAAAAGAAGCTGTAGAACAAGAGCGAAAAGCACTTTGTAATTATTTTGGATTCATTGCATATTGCACTGCTCGCTTTGAAAGTAGATGTTAAATACACTGCAAATGAGCAACACGACAAAACTAAAATGATCCCGTTCTAATCAAGGCACAGACGCGGTGTAAATAATTTATATATTATGCTGATTAGACAGAGTGCAGAACTTTGTGTGGAGCATCATTAAGTTCACGTTGAAATGCAGGTCTCAACCAGTGTAAACCTGCAGTGAGTGACCGCATTCATTGTAATGGAAAAGTTTGTCGCGTTGCTCGATTTCTGTGTACAATTTATAAAAAATGTAATAACAGTTTTGTTTTGTCATGTTAATAAGTAGGCCAATGTGAATTTGATTTGTACAAAATAGTAATAAAATAATTCAGCTTAACTGTTCTAAGTGTGTTTTGGAGGTGTAGCCAACATAAAGAATATGGCATGAATAGCATATTTCAGGAATCACCGTCATTGTTATTGCATCTGCTCTAATAAGACCCATTTGCCACGCAGTTGGTATTGGTAGATTTAAAATTTTCACGAATCGCACAAACTCTGATCGCAAAGGACTTTTTAATTTGCAAAGTGCAGCCACTAGGGCCAAAAATTATCTAACGTTGATCTTACATGAACAAGATCACCATTGAAGATCTAACAGGATGAATGGTCCCCTGTCTAGCCACCTAAGGGCTTACTGAACGCAGTAACTTGGTCGATTTAAATCTACTGTTAATAAGTTTGAATATTGAAAATGCCATTATTATTTATTATTAATTTAGCAATAATTAAATTTATTTTATACCATAGATATCAATTTAAAATAATTTATATTTGCCTTACCTTAATAAACATTATTACAATATAAAATACAATACAATAAAATGCTTAAAAGAAACTGGAGCACAGCTCGTATCCACCATTGAAATCTGCTACACTGAAGAACCACACGGTTGCTTACTTTGTGACATCACTGTAATTTAATATTTTAATTGACATTAATAATCGCGATCACAATATCAAGAGCAATAATCAACAATTATGATTTTTGCTATAATTGTGCAGCCCTAGTCATACTATATTATGCCGCTTTTCACAAGATGTAATTTAAATCTTTGGTGTCCCCAGAATGTGTCTGTACATTTTCAGCTCAAAATACCCTACAGATAATTTATTATACCATGTTGAAAATGCCAATTTTTTGTGTGGGAATAAAAAAAAGAGCTGTTTTTGTGTGTGTGTCTTTAAATGCAAATGAGCTGGTGCTCCCCGCCCTGTATCCAGAATAGGGCGGAGTTTTGACATCTCTGCTTCGGATAATTAGACATCATAAGCAATGTGACTGACAGCGAAGAAAGTGGTGTTCAGCCCTATATGTTTGAACCGGAGTCAGACACTGATAAGGGAGTGACTCCGAGTAACAACTTTGAGAATGAACCAGGAAGTTTCAGAATTGTTATTTGATAAATATATTTATTTGTTGTACAGTTTTTTCAGCAGTTTTGCAACGATGGATGAGCAACACACACACACACACACACACACACACACACACACAAATACTGGTACAACATTCGCTATGTGATATAACGAAACAACACAAACAAACAAACATGTCCATCGGCAGTGTCCGTCAACAATCGTGGGAACGACCTGTACAAAGTGATGTCACTTTGTACAGAATCTGTGAAAGGCTTGTTCTGAGACAGTGCTTATGATTAAAGGAGATTAAAAGAAAAGGACTGGGTGGATTTTTAACATTATAGGGTGGTGGTGTACACATACTGTCAACACACATTTAGTGAATTTTGCATAATAGGTCCCCTGTAATGTTCTAATTAAAATTTAGCATTAGAAAAACAAGGGTCATTTCATAGGTCCCAACAGGTAATATACAGTATGCTCATATTGCTAATGTGAAATAGGAATAGTTAATGAATCTCTGTTTTTTGTCCCTCCATTGCTTTGGAAAGATTAGTTTGGTCAGATGAGGCAGGACTGACTGGTTAACAGTTGAAGCCATAGTGCTAATTCTAAAGCCCTGCCATGATAGAGCCGTCAGTAGTGCTGTCTACACCCAATGCTTAATTTCTTCACAATGGAGTATTAGAATCCCAATAGTGTGTAAGACTTAACACATGCAGGCACAAATGCACACACATACACTGCACAAATGCACACACATACACTGCACAAATGCACATATGGTGCTCATATGGATATGATTATTGCTCTTTTTCAAAAGAACCTCTTTACACCTATTCAATATCTTTCAGTTTATTGCTAAGACTCTTGTCATCTAAATGTCACTGTACTGTTACCCTTCTCTCTTTTTACCTTGTTAGAAGAGCATTCTTGTTCTGTTAATGTCATAGTAATTGGGGAACTCTCAGCTGTTTGCCTCCCAAATGACCTCTTACTCCAAAATGCTGATTCGTGCCTGTTGCGAATGTTCAGCCATGAGTGTCTAGCCAGGGTCACAGGGCCCTATTTTTCATCTGTCTAACATATCCTGTGTATGTTCAGAACGGCCTGAGATAAGTCTTGTGCTACATGCGTTTCTACATTCGTGACATACTGTTAACTCTCCATGGTTCAGGAGATAATAATCTTGGATATCTATCTTTATATATACACTGGTAATTATTTTCTGTGTATACTCTATGTGCTGACAATTCTGTGAGCTTCATTTTATCTAGTAAGATAGCTCAGATGGGATTAGATTTGTTTACACTCGTCATGGTATGAGATTGTATTTGTTACGATAGGTCCGGGCAGGGATTCTCTGTATCTCTTATTTGTAGATCTTCCACAGTGGATGATCCAACGTAAAAAATGCTTGGAGGGAGTTTCATGGTTCAGACCGGAAAAAAAAAGACTGTGGGAAATTTTGACCAAATATTTTTATATGAATGAAAGTTTTTGTCTGGGCTATGTATTCACAGATATGACAAATTTATTTTGTATGTAAGTTGTATGTTGGCCCACTTATCCAAAAGCAGGCTGACTAAACATTTGACTGGCAGGCAAGTTCCATGACCACTATTATTTGTACGACTCTATAACACTATTATTTCTTACTTAACTGTTATCAATAGGTTACATGACCAAAAAGAGTGAGCTTCCCAAGGCATTTTACATTAAAACTTCTCGCACGCTCATCTTTCATTTCTTTTTCAAAATTTTATGTAATTCCAAATGTAATCCTGACATTGTAATAAAAAGTTTAATCAAAAAAATGAATCAGTTACATCATCATTGATGATCTGTTTTGTGTTTGTAATTTTGACACTCCCATTATTTTGCAGCATAATTGGCAGCATAATTTTGTATGAAAATATTTCGGGTATCATGATGTCGCTGTATGACCACAGTGCCATGTTTGTGACCAATATTCCATATACAGTACCTTCATTGTGCTGCGCTGTGAGATGCAACATAATCCTTCTTCAGGAGTTAAAAGAAGCTCCTACATTCATACATTTTTTTATACTGTGATTAAATCAGAACAGAAAACAACACAATAACATTTGTAACTTCTGAACGAGAGATGTTTACGGTGATGTACTGGTGGGCATGTGTACTCGCAGATCACGGAGATGAATCATGGATAAAATATCTTTAAATATCGATGAAAGTTCAATATGGCAATATTTGTACTGTCTTCAGACCTGTATTGAACCTTTCCTGAGACTTGGCATGGATTAAAGGCATTTTTTTAATGTTTTTCTTGATATCGTTTTTCAGGTGTTTTTCCATTCACTGCCATTGTTTCCTCCTGCTGATAGTCACAAAAATGTGGGGAAATTAACGTCACTGAAACAGGTCAATAGGCTATTGGATATGCAACTTCTGGTTGAAGAAGACTGCCATTTCAGAATTACCTAGAAATTTGCTGATTTTTGACTTTAGGGTGTTAAATTCATAGGATAGTGCGATGATGACAGGAAATAAAGGAGGGAAGAAGCGGTGTAAAAATGGCATCTCGCTGGCCCAATGGTGGAGTCCAGAAAAGTGGTGAAGGTATCTGCGCGTTCGTCTTTTCTGGTGCACGTGTGGTTTTCCCGTAAAACTTAAATTAGTTTTAGTTAAGGCAGAATCTGACTCCATTAATAATTTTATTTGACTCCAGTTATATTAGACCTTGAATTATCGATCACAGTTGAGATCTTCTCTAGATTTGGATTCTTAATTATTAGTTAATTCTATACTTTTAAATTGCACTTGTCCGTTCGCAATCCTGTCACTTAGGGTATCATGCCAGCCGTGTAGATGGATCCCATGGTCACAAACTTGTCAGTTTGATCTTTAGCCAGAGGTAAACAACTAATACTAAAAAGAATGATTACTACCACAGCTTATCTGTTTCTAATTAGTAGTTTTGCTTAGTTTCTATAGATCTGTATACACTTAATGAATGTAATATTATCTCTAGACAGAGTTAAATGACTAATACTAGTTGGATAAGGCCGACTAGCATACCATTATCCAAATAGTAGTTTTGTTTAGTTTTATATTTTCCTATTACACTTGACTAGAATAAAATTATCATTAAACAGGGGTCTAGTGATGACTAGTGCTATCTGGACCGGTCGATCAATATTACAGTGCCAGATAGTACTTTCTTTAGCCTTTACAGTCTATTACACTTAACTAAACCCAAATGTTAATTAGAAAGCTTAATATCCCAGTTGATGTGCTTCATGCTCTATCAAAGGCTGGGTCTTAGTATGTGTTAACCGTGATAACAAGCTTTTATTATAATCTACTAAAGCCAATCATTTCAGAATAAGTCAGAATAGAATACATTTTAACAGTGTATTAGTCAGGTAAATATGTATGAAGCCAATTACATAATTAATCAATTCAGAAATAATCAATACAAAACACTGAATGCTTAAAGATGAATCTTAAGAGTAACAAATGCATTCCTGACTTCAACAAAATATGTAGTGTAAGCATCACAAGAATATCTGGATACAGACAATTCTGATGAACAATGTGTTACATTTCCTTAAATACCCAAATCAAAGAAAACATAAACAAAGGGAATTTGGGAGTGTGATATTCTCAGTTGACTTTTAGTTTGTGTACTTTTATTTTGAAATTTCCTGTTAAGTTCCTGTTTCCTAGTCTTGTCATTTCCTGTTTTCCCTTCTTGTTCATGTGTCTGGTTTTCATTGGTTCATTGTTTGATTACTTTGATTCAGTTCTAGTTTGACATTGGTTTTAGTTAATTGTCTTGTGTATTTAAACCCTCGTGTTTACCTTTGTCATTTGTGTAACCTTGTTGTTCAGCCATAATTTAGTCTTGCCTGTGTACATGTAACCTTGTTGTCAAGCCATAGTTTAGTCCAGTTTGTATACATGTACCTTGTAGTTTTGTTCCAGTCCTGTCCATTATTAGTTTGGTCCTTGGTTTCTTGTTTTGTTTTCTTTCACACTTATATTTAGGGATACTGGTTTCACGTTTGGAAGAAATAAACTGCACTTGGGTTCATCTTCACTTCATCATCATCGTCTCTGCCTGTTTTGTCAACACTGTTACAGGGAGTGGTCAGGTTTGGAAGTCCTGGGGTCATACTTTATCTGCATACAGGAGGTAATTTAGATGAAAGACTGCAACAGAGTAAAGGATTGGCGAGGAGGAGGTGGGAACTGGCTAAACAGTTAAAGTTTAAAGCTGCAATATGCACAATTACTCATGTAATATTAGCTTTTTTCCCAATGTGTGAACGACTTCTAACGCAACATAAAAAATTAGCCCTTCCCGGACTTCCTAGGTTGCCTATGAAAGCCTGTAGACTGATTTTCATGCAAAGGGAGTGGGTTGCTTTTGCTGGGAAAATCCAAAGGATGTGACTATGCGTACTCCGAGAGCCTTGCCTCAGTGCTTCCACTATTCAACGGCGTCAACAGATAGTCTGCAACACTAGGTAACGTTAATTTAGACGATGGGATCCAGCAAACGTCTGGCTTCCAGCACAACACCGACTCCTACATAACCTCTGAGTATGTCCAAAAAAAAACCCCCCATTTATCTACTGAATCCCATCTGGCTAAACAGTAATGTGATCATGGTCAAGCGAAAACTGGAGTGAACATTGGCAGGGCATTTGATTCCTGGAGGGACCTTTGTTCGGTTTTGGGGAACAAATCCGAACCTGAATTGGCATTCTTCTTATAGGACAGGTAAGTTTACATAACTGCAAAGCATGTGAAATATAGTACCATAAGGATTGATCTGTGAACTTTTAGCCAACTTGATCTTGCCTGGCCTTCTAACGCTGATGAATTGCAAGCTACCCTGCTTCGTAACTTTCAAATAATTTAAACAATTTTCTCTTTATGCTAAAAGTCAGGTTAATGTCAATGTTAATCTGTAATTACTTAGTAAGGTAAACTACAATAATACATGAAATGAATGCTAGACAATGTTTAAGATAATGCAAAAAGCTCCATTTATTAGTGTAATGTAACTTGGTTGTACAGAAAATAAATGCATCCTATTATAAAACAATAGCGCATTGATATATCTAAATGTCAGTTGTGATTGAATCACATCAATACTGAATTGTGTCAACATATTTATAATGTACAGTCTATTTTATAAACAGCTACTGTCAACATCCACCAAATTTAGCTGACAGTTTTTGATAAAGCTGGCTAGCTAGCTAATGCCGACATAGGCTATCCTATAAATGCTGTCAATGTATCATGCAAAGAAAAGTGATTACTTCAAACTACAGTCTCGCATAGTCAGACCTAGATCCACTCTTTGTTTTAGCCCTGTTCTAGCACTGTAGATTCAAATATAATATGCAGTCTCAAAGTTTCTCGTAAAACAGTCATAACTGTCTCATTTTAATTATGCTACCTCATCTGTTAGGTAGCATAATTGCCGGTGAATCACGTTCAGTGTCTTTGATTTGGTCGATGCTTGTGACCTTTTGGAGTGTGTGCGCATGAGCAACAGGCAGCTGGCTGCAGTTCACTTAACGGCCACAGGTGTCATTAATAACAAGGGTTTCTGAATCTTACATACTGCACATTTAATGATAAAATTAAACTAAAAGAAAACATAAAAAAACGCAGACACACATGCAATGTGGCCATGTGCGCCTCTTACTCTCTCGAACTGGTGCCTCCGGCTCGTGTTTATCCCCCTTTCGTGTGTCCTCACAGCCGGGCCCTGCCCTCCTCTTCGTCACACTCCTCCATCACCCAACACAGGCCGGCAGGTCTTCCCTACCTTTTGGAGCCCTGGGAGAGATGAGGGAAGGGAAAGGGTAGAGGGAAAGAGCAAGGCAGCAAGGCAAATGCTAATTGTGAGAAAGTTCATATGTTGATTTTATCAGTGATCATACATGTGCTCTTGCCTCCCTGGGGAGTTTTGTCCTTTGAATGCAAACACCTTGACACCCCGCCTTACAGCGGGAACAGAATCGGGAGCTGGACTCGAACTTGTGCCATTTGTCCACGTTCACATGCAATCTATGCAAGTGCATTAGCTGCTAAGCCTCAACTCTTACATTGTTAGCTTTACTTTTAGACTTTATATGAGGTATGGATGTACTGTACTTGTATTAAAGGTGCACTCAGCGATTCCTTGGAAACGCTGTTGATATTCAAACTCAACTGGCAAAACAAACACACCTTGCCCTTCAGTGCTCCTTTGGAAGCTCTGCCCCCCCAAATTCATGCATGCAAATTCATTCCTTTTGCCGATGTTAAAAGGAATGTCTCCTAGCCCTCGACTTATCATAATCCTTCTTTTTTAGTTTATATCCTGACCTTTTTCTCTTGGTTTGTTTCTCAGCCATTTGTCCTCCTTGGAGTTTAGAAAGTTTGAATCAGCCAGATATGCCGTCTCTCTTCTAATGAACATCGGGCTGGAGTAGTGCTGTGTGGATCGGTCCGATGTGTGTTCTGCCACAGCCAGGGCTGTGTACAAATACTAGATTTTTTCAGCCCACCCACAGAACAGACAACTAGCAGACTGTGAGGAGTGGAATTTGAGGAAAAGTGTATTGGATTAGAACTACTGAGTGCACCTTTAAGGGTTGTCATGATTTACAATTCTTGATACCAAATCTCAATACAACAGCAAAAATAGGTAATATACAATTGAACATGCTCCTTTAGCCTATTTAAAAAGTTGTTTGCAATCAATTGACTGCATTTACATTAATACAACACCTGCCATTTTGACCATGCAGTGAATTTGATCGTTCATGCATTCGAATTACTTCTCAGTTCCTCTGTTCGAGCACTGGCCCTGACATGACTGAGCATGTGCTCAAAGAAGCGTGTGAGCATTTAAAATCAGCCGTGTGTCAGTCTGACAGCTTGCAGGTACCAGACTGAGGTGATGTAGGTACTCTAGAACACTGGTACCATTAAATGTTTTTATTTTAGTATTGACTTTACCAAAATGTGGTAATTATTTTATTTCTTTTTTTTTTTATCCCCTTTTCTTCCCAGTTTGGAATTCCCAATTTCCACTACTTAGTAGATCCTTGTGGTGGCACGGTTACTCACCCCAATCTGGGTGGTGGAGGACAAGTCTCAGTTGCCTCCACTTCTGAGACTGTCAATCTGCGCATCTTATCACGTGGCTCATTGCGCATGACACCACGGAGACTCCCAGCTTGTGGAGGCTAATGCTACTCTCCATGATCCATGCACAAATTACCATGTACCCCATTGAGGCTGAGAACCACTAAATGCAACCACAAGGAGGTTATCCCATGTGACTCTACCCACCCTAGCAACCAGGTCAATTTGTTTGCTTAGGAGACCTGGATGGAGTCCTTTGGCACACTTTGGCACACTGGATTCAAACTCGTGACTCCATGGGTGGTAGTCAGCATCAATACTAGCTGAGTTACCCAGACCCTAGAAATACCAGTACTTTTGACATCCCTACTTGTATCTGGTGGTGATATCATCAGTGAAAGGTCAAGTAGGCATTTAGTGTGGGTGGGTCTTGATGTGTATGTCTTTCTTTTTGTCCATCTTTTTCAAGTCTACTGCTGTGAGATTGTATTGGCACAAATCTGTGTGTGGGACTGGACTTGTGTGTGTGTTTCTTAGGTTCTTTGTAGTTTATTTTTAGTCCTTTTAATGTGTTGGTGCATGCAGGTAGGTGTGTCCTTGCCTGAAATTGCTCAGATTAGGTCTACTGTAAACCAAAGAGAAACACGCAGTAAAGGTTGGAGTTGGTAAGCTCATTTCTTCCTCTTTGGCTGTTACACAAGATCCCTGCTTTTGGCTCTGATCTGTGCCTGGTACCTGCCTCTGGCTGTTCCACATTTATCGAGCACATGAAGTCAAGTCCTCCTCTTATGATCTAACCATGAAACTTTGCCATGAAATCTCCCATTTCTGCATGATAGACCCCAAACACTTAGCTTTCAATCGTGCCATGACTTCTTTAAATTTGTCTGTGAGGAAGACAGCTCATTCTCCTCTCCCCACCCCCAAAACCGCTGAGCACACCCATGTGTGTATGCCTCCATACACCAACTCCTCTGCAAAAAACACTCTCAGAAGATATTTACACAATTTAGTGTCTGCTGTAATTAAAAACATTATTATCTTCTGATGCATCCTCAAATATCAGGCATTAGGTCTGGGGTATATATAGTGTATAGTATATATATATATATATATATATATATATATATATATATATTTCTTAATATGTTTTTGGTGATTTTTTTTTATTGCAGTGTAAAATTAAAGCAACATCATGAATATCATGATGATGATTTTAATGTGCTTTTAAATTCACAATTATGTATCCTGAAGTGTGTGTCATTAGACTTGATTTGTTTTTTGTCTTGTGATATTCAAGTATAAAGTGTTAAGAGAGATGTTTTAATAATGTCTTTGATTTAAATTTCAGTTTGCAAAAATTACGTAAGAGTTGCTGAGATTTATCATTTCTATGAATCAGTTCAAACTGACCAATTTTTGTGAAACAATTAAAAACTTTAAAGATTTGTTTAATTCATGTATCAAATGTTAATGAAATGTCCCTCATAAAATTGTTCATATATTACAAAAAGTATGTATATATTGCTGCTTATTTTTATATTTATGCATATACAGTAATTTAAAATACTTAAGTCATTAATTCTAATGTGTTTTTCCTGTTTTCATTTAATGAAAAGCAGTTTGGAAAACATCCCTTGATTATTTTTAACTACAATAATACTGTATTTTACTTCTTGAATTTAATATTTTGAATTTAATTTGTTACAGTTTTTGTTTGAACTTATGGTTACTCCAAAGAGTAAAAAAAATTGGAATGTTGAAACATATAGAACATTTTGTGAAAAGTAAAAAACAATCAAGATATGTTTTTAAGGTTATATCCCAGCCCTACCAGGTGCAACCAATAGTCCTCACGTCCCTCAGGAGAATGACCTGAACACAAGTCACAGAGCCAGCCCTAATCATTAGTGTTTGTCGAGCCTGAAAACTGCTTGTGGAAGTAGACAAAAGGCTGAATCTCTAGAGAGACTTGGTGCCATTTACTGCTTTAGCAAACCCAAGGCATCTGAGTGATCACACTTGAAACGATAGAAGAAAGCAGTAAATCAGTAGCTGCATGTTGGCAGGGCTTCATTAACTGGTCAGATGGCTGCTGTCTGTTTTGTTTTCTTTAGAATAAAGGAGTGCATGGATGGGCAAAAATGGTGGGGTACGAACGAGGGATTAGAGGATAAAGGGTTCTACTTTGCTTTCAGGCCAAACTGCCATTTAAAAGCAGATTGTTACTGACAATCGCAGAGAAAGCTTGTCAGAAGAGACTAAGTAATTGTTCATTAGGTTCTTTTTCAATGTTGTGCCAAATGCACAAACATGCAGATTGAGATTTTGAGTTAAAAGCTTAAAGCTGTCATTCACATAAAGCACTCAAGTTTAGTTGAGTTTGGAATTCTGGTTCTTCTTCAACTAGCAAAACATTTCAGTCTTTAATCTCAAACATGACTTGTAATGATTGTGAATTTGTTCATATTTTTTATTCTTAACATTAAAGCCGAAGTTGAATTTGCTGTGCATAAATCTTAGTGCTGGTTACATGTGATATTTGTGCTTAGGCATTATGTCCACAACCAAGGCTGTGATGGAACATTCAAGATTGGTTGGGACTGTGGGAAAATTGAAGAATCTGTCATAAATAAACATTTTTTTAAAAAATATTAATAGGTTTGTGCGGTGTTTATGACCCAGTCTACTGGGTGGACTTCCACTCACCCCTCCATGCTGCTAATCAAACAAAAAGAGCAATGGAGAGGGGCTAGGGAAAGAGAAGTCCTCCTGCACAAACTTGGGGTCTGTGTTTGGAGGTCTTTGGGTGGCTAGATTAGACACTCAGAAGTGCATATTTGAGTGGATTTACCAGAGATCAGGATGGGCTGTTAGAGCACAGTTGAGTGGACTGGTCACAAACACTACATTTTTTAGCATGTCCACGGTAATGATGGATAGAACAGTGAAATGGGGTGTCTGCAGCCTGCTCATGAATAATTCACAAAGGGACTCGAGGGACAGTGTATGGGTGGGGGTCGAATGAACCCTGTAATAAAGTCTTTAGTTCGGGCAATGGAGGAGTCAGGAGACAATTTCAAGGTCAGTTCTTTGTTTTCCATTTCCTTTGTTTTTAAACGACAGTAACCGTTATTATAAATAAACGTAAACACAAATATATATTAGGTAGCACACTCTGGCTGCTGTACTCTCCGGTCTCTCTGATGCTGTGGCGGGCTCTTAAGTCTCCTTCCGCCATCAATATAACGAGAGACAGGTGTTAAATATCATTGTGAACCATGTGGCGAGCCTTACCACTCTCTCTCCCACAGACCGACACATGACCACGCCCCCCGTGCCACAAACCCCCCTCCCCATTAATAGATGAATAGACTGATATGGTAGGATGCAGAGAAAACAAAAATAATGTTTCTGTTATGGATGAGTATAGCTTAATGGGATTGACCTTAATGGGATAGATCAAACTAGGGCTGTTGCGGTGGTTAAGGGCTAGTCACTGCCGGTGAGCTGTGTTATACAGTGGGTGGAGGGGGCGGGAGAGGGGTGTGTGCAAATTACTCTATTATTACTAAATAAAAATGTAATCTATTGTAAAATATCACAAAATACCCAAAATAACAAATACAATTATTTATTTTTTTTTGTGCATTGGTTTAACATTTCTGTCTGTTGTTGCACCATACAGCCGGTCAGCCTACTGGCCAATGGCTCAAAATATTCCTGATTGTCAGATTCTGTTAATATTGTTAAACTACAATATTCAACATGACTAAATATCACTAAACAGCTGAACAGTAATTAAAAAGTTAAGTCCTACCTTTGCTGAAAGCTATTCAATTGTCAGAAGACATAATTTTATTTTGCGAGTTATGATGTTTCCAGCCGCTGCGAATACACGTCCATAACACAACGTTAATCTCGTCAACAAAGAATTCACAACACAGTTATCTTATACTTCACTATACTCATCAAATGAAATTTTTTAGGAATTTATTTCATGTTTTCACCTCATTGCATCTAATTTTTAACTTGCTGCGTCAGTGTGCTACAGCTGTAAAGGGTTCCAGGTGAGGTTGCATCTGAAGTAGTGCAGCAAGGGTCATAAATTCTGTGTTGTTAACTTGTTCACGGCAAACATGTCATTTAGGGCTCCTATGGGGAGACCCCTGTGTGTTGCTGCTAGAAAAATGAAACATGGTCTAACATTCTAATAAAGAGTAGAATTTAACTTATTGGACTGAATCTGTTATAGACTGACTTTTTTGAGATGTAGAGAGGTGGACAAGAGGCACGCAGGGAGTTCTCCCAGTGTCTCCTTCCCTTTTACTATGTTACAATAAAATTTGTAGATGTGCCTACCCCCAAAAAGAGAGAAAGTAGTATACTTCCCCAAAAGAGATGATCCTGTTTGGGACAAACCGGGTCTTGTGTTGGGCGTTCATTCTGGAGAAGAAAATAGAGATGTGAGCATCAGAATTGACATGAAATTTGTGATATCTCTGGTATGGTTGTGTGAAGCCTTTGCAATGGGAAGGTTTTTTAAATTTTTTTAATTAAAAAATTTTTTGTGTGTGTTTTTGGGCTCTCCGTTGAGGCCCCTGGTTGTGCAGAATCTGCCTAAGGCGAGCAGCGTGGTATGCGGCCCTACGTTAGGCCGGCGTTGCGGTGCGGTATCTTTGTTGAAGTACAACGTTTGATATGAAAACCCTCTGACGAGGGAGGAGTTGTTTGAGGGATCCTTGCCGAAGGTGGGGAACGTGTATAAGCCATACGATAATGGCAGCGTTGCGTGCAGCCCCTTCGTTGAAGACATTTGATATGAAAACCCTCCGGTGAGGGAAAGTTGTTTGAGGGATCTTTGCCGAAGGTGGGCAACGTGTGTAAAGCCATACGATAAATGGCACGTTGCGTGCAGTCCCTTCGTTGAAAGACATTTGATATGAAAACCCTCCAACGAGGGAAGAGTTGTTTGAGGTATCCTTGCCGAAGGTGGGGAACGCGTGTAAAGCCATATGATAATGGCACTGTTGCGTGCAGTCCCTTCGTTGAAAGACATTTGATATGAAAACCCTCCGACGAGGGAAAGATGTTTGAGGTAACTTTGCCGAAGGTGGGCAACGTGTATAAAGCCATACGATAATGGCAACGTTTCGTGCAGTCACTTCGTTGAAATACGTTTGATATGAAAGCCCTCCGGCGAGGGAATGATTGTTTGGGTATCTTTGTTGAAAGAGGTGGGTGACGTGCATAGCCATACGATAATGGCGACGTTGCGTGCAATCCCTTTGCTGAAAGGAAACGTTTAACTGTGAAACCCTCCGAAAGTAGTGATAAAATGTGTGTGTTTTTTTAATTTTTTTATATAACCTGCCGGGGTTATGGCATGCATGGGGCCGTATGATAATGACGATGTTGCGTGCAATCCCTTTGTTGAAAGAAAACATTTGATATGAAAACCCTCCGACGATGGAAAGTTGTTTGATGGTTATCTTTGCCAGAGTGAATGCATACATAAGGCAATACGATAGTGACGATGTTGTCGTGCCAATACCTTGTTGAAAGCCATCTCGTTATGGTGAGAGTTTCCGGCGAGGGCGGCTGGTTTGAGCGATCCCTATGCGACGGAACTATGCTTGATTATGGAAGCCCGGCGAGGGGGGACATAGTTATGCGCTGTCCTTGTGAACAGTGAGCTTGATTGAATTGAATCAGTGCAGGTAAGGATGAGCTGGGGAAGAGCCACAGACCACCACCAGATATGCATGAGAACTTATGGCTGATGGAGTGTTGAGCTTGTTTGATGATTTGGGTCAAGTTGACCATTTCAGGTACAATTAGGGAGAGCAGCGGCCGAGCATCTTCGTAGTAGATTCCGGTATACCTCGAAGGGTGCCCGTCGAGCTGGTCTGTGGAACTCCTTCGAAGCGAGGGAGGAAAGTTGAGAAACCCGGGAATGTGTCTGGCTGGGATGATGAAGTCACAGGAAATGCACTGCCATGTCAGACGTCTCATAGGGGACATGATGGTTCGAGGAGGGCCGGACTTTATTGATTGTAGTAACTACTGTGGAATTGTCGCATGACTACGATGCGTTTGAGGGAACCCATATGACGCTGGCCGTGATGATGGGTGTGGAATAAGGAAGGCCCATTTTAAACTTCTTTTGTAGATGTAGCTTGCTGTGTCATCGCGGAACGAGGCTGCAGTGGTTCTGCGAGTGTATTTCCTATTTCTGAACTCGAACATATATTTTACCCCGTATGGGGTAAAGAACCACTTCATTGGAGGGTAGAGGGGAAGGTTGTTTGCTGGACCGTATGATGAAGTGCTGTACGAATGGCAAGGAAGGATTTGAAGCTTGGGTCTCGGTGTCATTTCTTTCTTCCTTCCGCTGAGCCGCATTGAGACTAGGATTGTAGGTCGAGATCATTTGTTAAATACATTAAATTATTAAATATCTAGCAATGGGAATACTTACGAAGAGAGCGTCTGGAGCGTAGGAAGCTATATTGAAGAGAGTATCATTCTGGCCATTCCCCTGTGAACCATGGTCCTAGACGGCAACCCCTGAATCCTATGGAGGGAGCCATGTCCGAGAATAGGGGTGTGTCGTCCTGAAATTCATCCGTCTATGGAATGAGCTAGTGTGAGGAGGCGGAAAAAACAGCGGAGTGGCCTTGAGGAATGATAAGCATAGCAAAATTGAGGTGGACTGATGGGGCTGGAGATTGCGTTAGGAGACCCAAACAGACCAGGGAATGACGTGAAAATAGACCTGATCCTGTCATGTTTCTTTAGGGGGGGAAGCTTGCATGGTTAGAGAAGGTGTGTGATGTCTAGAATTCTAGAGATGTGGCTCGTTGTGTTTTTTTTGTTTTTTTTCTCTCCTCTCTCTCGCTCTCCTCCCTCTTATTCCTCGAGCTGGAGCAAATAGGGTGAGAAGAATAATGTCTCAGCTTCATGATTTTAGTTGTTGGCTGTAAAAGGAACATGAGAGTCTTCATGTACTCCCGGCATAGTGCCCTGAAGATGCAGTGGACAGTTTAGTTTTTGAAGGAGGTGTGCCCCAAAACATACAAGAATGTGTGCATGTTTGTGCAAATCATCTTGCACGAGACTGCTTTGTGAATGTGTGTTGATATGAATCGGGATCTTCAGGATGTGATTCTCGAGCATGGATCAGTTCCGGCTGTTCATGTCCCACCTTTACGACCTGAAGATGCAGTATCGCACTTTATATTTTGTGAAGTCACTCTGCTTACATTTAATAGATTTGCATTCTGATATATGCATGCATGAATATGCGATTAATGATAACAGATTATATGTCTTTTCGAAGGTCTAAGTGTTCGACGTTGATATCCGATCTCTGTTGCATGATGACAGTCCTCCAAAAACAGCAATTTGTTTATTTCTGCCGGAAGTGCGGATGGCAACATGCAATATCAAAAACGGGACTCCGTACCTTATGAAATAGCGATCGCCAGATGAATCCAGTTCAGCCTGCTTGGGTCAATTGTCCGTGACAGAATTCATTCTATAACGTCCAGTAGCACTTTTGTACGCAGTTATAAATCTTGATATGTTCTCCATGTTTACATGAGATCTCACCTGGAAGAATTACTCTTAATCGTTCTTCGACAGACTATGCAACCGGAGCAGCATTCTGTTGTAAACACTGTTGTCTTACCTGAATTAAAACTGTATATTATCTTTTATATGAAGTCTTCTAATCAGAATGAGCCCATCTCAAAGTCCCAAACATTTTTTTTTTTTTTTGCTTTAAAATAAAAACATATATTAATTCTGAAACTTGAGAAGTGAAGCCCAAAGTGTCTTCTTTCAAAAGATACTACAACTGTGTCCATACTCCAGGGGAGCCAGTAGATACAGCCATTTAAGTTGGGTATGTAATTTGCATGGTTTGTGCTCGGGAAGGGGGGCGTACATCGACGGGTGAAACTTGCTGGTTGTTTACTCCCCATGGGTTTGATGTTGGCAGAAGTTGAGATGAAGTGACGACGTCGCTGGAAAGGGAAGGCGGGCTTCCGGAGAAGTGCTGTGCACTGGTTATATGTGGCCTGGAGACGTTGAAGCGCGTCTAGTTGCCTGTGTTTTATGCAATGTCTGCTGATGCAGAGGTCCTTTGTGGACTGGGTTGCGTTGCTGGAGGAGCTGTAAGGGTCAGATAAGGTCCCTCAATACTGTATCCCTTTCTCAGCTAAAGTGCAGCATTATAGCAATAAAGCAATATAAAAGGTTTTGCTTGAAAAAGCTTAATCTCAGGTATCTTGTTGCCTCTTTCCTCATCAGGTCAGAAACTCAGGACGTGGTGTGTCTGCTAATGTCTCCTTCCCTGTCGAGTTGGAAATATAGGACAAGGGTGTGTCTATCTAAGGGTGGACATATTTATACCTTTCTGATGAGGTGGAGATTGAAATCTGGTCCCTTTCCAATCCTGGAGTGTGATTGGCTGCTGGTGCCTGAAGTAGCCATGGTGCTGCCCACCCTAGTGTGGAACTCATTTGCATAGCATAAAGTACAGTGTTAAAACAGTGTCTTTAACATTTTACCCATGCATTATTTCTTTACCAAACCTCTTTCAAATTATTAAAGGCATCGTCTGAAACAGATAGAGACCAAACACGATAAGAAAAAGTTATCATCGATGCATTCGTTTATCTGTTAATAGGGCTGTCTCGTGAACTGTTGTGTTAACAGTCAACAACCATTAACATAAACTGTGCTATGCATGAAATGGAGTGGATGTGTTGTAGTTTATATTAATTTAAGGGCTCCAAACTTAAGGTATGCATAGATCTCTGTGGCCTTCCATTGCTTTGCAACTGGGAGATCCTGAAGGAATTTATGGCAGTTCTTGCTGACCTTAGGAATGAGTTGTTGGGGGCAGAAGATCCCCCTTTTTGCCCTGTAAAAGGTATCTGGTAGTTGTCTTAGCATCTTATCTGATGTTACTGAACATTTGTTTGTTCATTCACCAAGAATCCAATCACAGTGTACACACAGGCACATCTTCTTCTACACCTGCAATTAGAGAGGGGCCCTGCCATAAACTGGTCCCTGGAATGCCATCTTAACTGATGTTCACCACAGGTCTCGAGACACATTTTTAAAAGTTTGACTATTTTTAACTTGTTGCGGTGTCTTAAATGCAACGCGTTTGGCAAAATGCTCAAAAAACTGTGCGAGATGCAACGCAACATCCACAGACGTCTAGCTGCATGTGTATGGCTATAGCGCCAGTGCTTTAAAGTGAGTGAATTTAAAGACTTACAAACTATTTCAAAGCTAAAGTACAGCAGATTGTAAGCATGCTAGTTAACCCTCTGGGGTCTGAGGGTGTTTTGGGCCATGGATAAGTTTTGACATGCTTTGACATTTGTGCTTTTTTCAGTTGTTTAAAAACATATTTATGGCTAAAGTCTGATAACACTGTATTCAGCACAAACTGGGCTACAATAATATGTGATCAACATGTATGTACATGTTTGTATTTTTGAGAAAATAACGTTTATGCATGTTTTTTTTTAAGTCACTGAAATAAGGCCATATAACACATACTAAACATTTGTCCAGAAGACTTTTGAGAACTGGATCTTGTAGCCTAGAGTTTTTGCTACAAAATGATGTGAAAACCGTCCTGATCACTCATTCATACAAAACAATATAGTAATTGAACTTTTGTAAGACACTTTTAGTGTTAGAAAGGTCATATGCGAGGAGGTGTGAATTATCATGAATATTGATGTGATTCACTCCTGAGGAGACAAAAACCCCTCCCCTGGGCCTATCAATGAGGAATGTGACAGAAAGAGAATGAATGTGAGGAGACTTTATGATCAAAATCAAGTTTTAAGTTAAAATAAGTAATCTGACTATACATTTTCTTTACATAAAGAATTTACTTAATTTACATACTGTACCGTACTACCATTTAAACGTTTTAGAAGAAGTCTCTTCTGCTCACCAAGGCTGCTTTTATTTTATCCAATATACAGTAAAAACATTGATATTGTGAACTCTTTATACAATATAAAAGAACAGTTTTCTATTTGAATATATTGTAAAATACAATTTGTGATCAAAGCTGAATTTTCAGCATCATTACTGCAGTCTTCAGTGTCACATGATCCTTCAGAAATCATTATAATATGCAGATTTTCTAATATGGGCATATTTAAAGTGCATTTTACTCTTTTAACCTGAAAACATATTTGCAAGCACAAGCTTTGTTGATGATAATGAGGCAACATAAACACTATTTAAAATATAATCTAAACATTAATATTATTTTTATATCATATTACATATCATGTTTATATCATACAACATGCAATTTAAATACCTGCTTTAGCCGAAACACCATTTGAATGTAACTAAAACTTGCTTATTAGGAGTCACATTTCAAATGTCAATACTCTGAATCCTGGATGGCAAGTCTGTAAACAGCCCCACTAGCAAAATATGTACATGTTTATATAAAATAGCATGTCAACTAATATGTAAGTAAAACTTAATTAATTACTCGTCCGAAATTGTATACTCGGCTGGATCAAGTCTCTCTTCAAAATACAAACTCTTCGTCACTATCCAGGAGTTTCCTCACTTGTGTATCATGCTGTCTTCCAAATGCACAGAAAAGTGACTGAACTTGATGTTTTTAAGACACATTCGGGGGCGTTAATTATTTGCAATAGCGCCCTCTGCCCGTGGGTGTGATCACATTAGAGATAATTAGCTGAGCCAGGAGAAATTGTACATCGTTTTGTTTCATACGAATTACATTGCAGGAGAATATTTGTTTTAAATTTGGATTCTTATTTACAAGTAGACATTTTAAGCTTTCTTTAGACATATGTTTCATGTTTCAAGTATTCATGGAGTTTCAGTTCATTTTTGTGACTTTTTTCAGAAATATGCTCATGAACCCAGAGACTGCTGACAGCTCACCTTTTTTATTTTCTTTATTTTACAAAAGCACAAGGTTTTGTTGTTATTGCGAGTGTACACAAATAAAAGTAGACCCTTTATAGTCTGTAATGATGTCTTACTCTTATCTGTACGAGTATTTTAAGTTGTTTCCGCTGTAATGACGAAAAAATCCAGCAGGACGCGCCGGCGCGTTCGTCGACCCCAGAGGGTTAAAACACCAGAACCTAGAAACATACCTAGAAACATCCTGGCCCGACACTGAAAAAAGTGTCATCTGAAGAACCATGAAAAGCCATATCTTCAGGGTTGATGCTTTTGCTGAAAAACTGAAAATACTCTGACTGGATAACTGTAAGTTCACAGCGAGCTTGTCTTTTGAAATAAATTAATTCATGTTAAACAGAGGCCAGCTCTTTCACCTATTGTGTTTAGCAGCAGGCTTCCTTTTGAAGCAAAATATGGAGTGACTGTGAAGGACAAAATTGTTGCCAATTACAGGGATGTCAACAGAATAGCCTTTACTCTTCTGTTTGTTTGATGCATCCATGAAAGGGGAAGGGGCAAAAAGCTCAATCCTAATGACTGGCTGCTCTGCGTTGGCCTTATATGTGCTTTTTCGTTCCACATTGGCTTTCTAATGCATCAGTGTTTTAAAAGGTATATGCTAATGTAGACTTCAGTCCCTAATGTAGGATGATGTCTTCTCGAGTGGTGAGCTGCACCATACAACAATGCCATTCACACATGTACGTGAAGTTCTATAATATTCTAAGTATATCTATAAATGCCCTACAGAGTTGAACAGCTTCAACCAGTCTAAGCTGGTTTTCTTTTTTAAGTTGGTCTTTGAGTCTGGACAAGCTCGTCTGTTGACAAGTTTTAGAGAGGTTTTGGGCACTTTTTAGCAGGTCAACAGTTGCTCAGTTGATCACCTGCTTGGCCAGTCTAAAGCCCAAAGTATACTTGGATTTGAAGTGAATGCTTATTGTCTACGTACAGTAGAATGTGCAGCCTTTCAAAGTGTATTTTATTTTATTATACAGGCAGATGGCACATGCATGCTTCAACTGCTATGAGATCCTGGAGCTGGATTCACGAAAAAGTTCTTATGTACTTAGAAATTATAAGAATTACGTAAGAATGTTGCTAACAGCAATTATTGAAAAAGGGGGTAAAAAGAAAGTCTCAGCTTTCTAATGATATAATTATTATGTTTCTATGGACTCTAAATATTGCGGCGAGAGCGCTACAGTGCAGCCGTTAGAATTAACTAGCATTATTTATTGTTTGAATTTGATGATAACATTTACATGGTTTAAGGTCAAAAACTTGTTTTAGTCTACAATCACATTCCTACTTAAAAAAAACATTGTGACTTCCGATTCAACATGAGAGAAAGCATCACATTTAAAACAACCCATTAAATTTATTAAACATCTTTTGGGATTTAAGACAACTCTGAAGTTATCTTAACTTTAAGATGTTATTTATTTTAAAAAATCCAATACTGTGTGTTAGTCATGTTCGTTACTGTGTGTAAGGACCAAGTGGACGAGGACCAAGCTACTGCATATCGGCGAACCAGCAAGTAAATTTTTTTTGCTCTCTCAATACTCTCTCTCTCTTCCACTGCCGCTCCGTGTTGGCCATTTCCTCTCTTTTTAAAATGTTTTGTTAATTTGGCACGATTGCCGTTACGGCGTGTAGGTGGCGCACTTTTTTTGTTTTCCTCCCCTTGTCCCCTCCCTCATCCAGGTACACAATGACCTGCCGGCAGACGGTGTGGAAGGCACGCCCCTCCCCAGGGAAAGGGGTGGGGGGGGGTGTACGTCATGCCGGGGGCTCCCCGGCCTGAGAAAACAAGAGAGGAATGTGTCCGACACCTTTGTGTGTTTGTCTTTTTGTTTAGTTCTTCATTAAACTATTATTTATATAGTCAAGCCGGTTCTCGCCTCCTCCTTTTCCATTAATCCCTTTACAAACCATTAAAACCAAATTATATTAGTTCATATGACTTGTGCATTTTATATACTGTGAACTTTCCTACAAATAGACAAATACCGGACTTACTGTAGAGTTCAGAATGCCAAAATAAAAGCACAAATGTTTAAACGTTAAAGGTGTCACGGAAGCAGAGATATGAACTCAATAGCAGGGTTTATTGAACAGATAATTAAAACAGTGATGTAAACATTGTGAGTAAATCCAGTTGAGCAGAGTGGCAAAAAGCAGGTGAGTAATATCCAGAAACGATGAACAGATAACTCACAACAGTCTTATGATACTTGCAGGCAATAATGAAGACACAGGTATGTTTGACATAGTAGAAAGGTCTGGAGTCTTAACAGATACTATTTATGAGAACAGACAAAGAGCGTGCGTGAAAGCGGGGAATATATGCAGTACTTGATTAGCCACTAATGATATGCATGTGCGTGTAATCAGAAAGGGGAGAGTGAGTGCTGACGGCAGTGAGGAAGAAAGAAAGAGAGAGACCGGTGGAGCCATGACAAAAGGTGCACGATTGAGACTATTGTACTATTTATTACTGTTATAATATATAATTTTTATTAGAATTTGTTTAGAATTAATAACAATATTTAAAAATAACTGTGTAAATGAAAAGTGAGCTGACAACTAAAAAGAGATCTGAATCCAGTCCAGATGCAAGTTGAAAAAACAACAGCTTCTTTTATACTGATAACTTATACTGGAATAACTGTTAATTTTACTGCTACATTATCCAGTATACTAGTTAACAATAAAGTTTTTCTTAATAAGCTGTACATTTATATTGAAATAATGTGTAGTTAGATGTTTGTGTTTCTTTACATATTAAAGAATACCACACAATAATCTAAAGATATTCTAAACTGATGAATTTATGTAAAAAACAACACTGGTATCGGATCAGTATCGGTATGGGCTGATACTGAGATTTCCGATATCGGAATCGGATCGGAAGAGAAAAAGTGGTAACGGTGCTTCCCAATTAATTAGTGTAAATAAATCCAGACACATGCACATTCGCTGTATGCATGGTTAGAAACATCTGGCTGCACGCATTCAATGCTCGAGCACTCTGCTGATGACAAAATTTGCATCACACATCATGTAAGTGGTTGCTCAGTATTCGTGTCTGAGTATACTTTGGGCTTAAGATGGTTTGCTGGTCTTAGCTGGTTTAAGAATTTTTTCAATAGCTTCCAAACCTATTCCCCTCTGTGCATTTGTATTTTATCTTCTTCTATTTATGGTAAAATATTGGTGTATTGGTCTATTTTACTTGCTATCTCGCACTGGCCATCATCTCCTTGATGAATCCAAAGGCCAAATGAAAGGCAGGCACCTGAAGACTTCCAGTTTTTCATTCATCTGGCTCCCCTGCAGCTGAGGTCTGGAGAAAATGGCTTTTTAGGAAATTGAGTGGAAAAAAATTCATTTGGTAGGATGTGAGCCTCTATTTAACAGGAGGTCAGGCAGCGGAGAGAGCCCAACACAGAGCTGTGCCATTCCATTCGCTCAACACCTTAGTGGCTGGCTCCATTACTAGAACTCCCACAGCTGGTTGATTCCCCTTCGTTCAGATAAATAGGGAAATGATGCACATGCACAATGACATACATACTCATAACATGTTTCATTTGGAAGTTCTAGTTTAGTGACAAACATCAATATGAGTATAGTTTTGTGAAGGTCAAACAGTGGTCTTTTAGACAAGTTGCTTGTCAGACAGGGCTGTAATCACCATGAATGATGTCGACTGATATATTGGTTTGCCTGTTAATCGGCATCAATAATAGATGTCTGGAGCTATCGGTTATCTGCAAAAATCCACACAGATAATTTTCCACAGATAATTAGATTTCGACCAATTGTGGATTTTACAGATACCAATAACAAAGTTGGGTATTACCTGCCGATAACCGATTAATCAACTGATACAATTTATACTGAATGAAAAAATAACACTTAAAGTCAAATGTACTGAACTTTATTACAAAAATAAAGAGTTCTGTCTGAATCATGAAAATGTATTTAATGTATTTTTAAATGAAATAAATATATATAAATATTAATATATATACACATGCGCTGGTGAGCCTTCTTCACAACGGCCTCTATGTGGATGGACCATGTGAGTTCCTCTGTGATGTGGACACTCAGGAACTTGAAGCTGCTGACTCTCTCCACCTGTGCTCCATTGATGCTGATGGGGCTGTGTCTTTTCACCTGAAGTCCACCACAAGCTGCTTAGTCTTACTGACATTGAGGGAGATGTTGTACTCCTGTACACCAGCGTGCCAGAGTGTGCACCTCCTCTCTGTAGGCTGTTTCATTATTGTCAGTGATCAAACCTACCACTGTCGTATCATCGCAAACTTAATGATGGCATTGGAGCTGTGTTCCCACACAGTCATGTGTGTACAGGGAATACAGGAGTGGGCTGAGAACACAGCCCTGCGGGGCTCCAGTGTTGAGGATCAGTGATGATGAGATATTGCTGCCCATTCTAACCACCTAGCGTCTGCTTGACAGGAAGTCAAGGATCCAGCGCACAGTAAGATGTTTAAGCCCAGAGCTCAGAGTTTCACATCAAGCTTGGAGGGCATAATAGTGTTGAATGCTGAGCTGTAGTCTACCAACAGCATTCTCACATATGTGTTCCTTTTTTCCAGGTGGGAGAGAGCAGTTTGTAGTGTAAGTGCAATGGCATCATCAGTGGAGCAGTTATTGCGGTAGGCAAACTGCAATGGGTCCAGTGAGGTGGGCAGCACAGAGCAGATGTAATCTCTGATTAGCCTCTCAAAGCATTACTGATAATGGGGGTCAGAGAAACTGGACGCCAGTCATTTAAGCAAGTGATTTTGGATTGCTTTGGTACAGGCACAATGGTGGACGGTTGGAAGCATGTGGGGACCACAGACAAGTAGAGGGAAAGGTTGAAAATGTCCGTAAAAACACCATCCAGTTGGTTCCCACATGCTATGATGACAGGTTTGGAATGCCATCTGGGCCTGCGGCTTTACGGATATTCACCTGTTACATCCGCAACAGAGATGGAGTATGAACTAACATCTGTAGCTTCGGCTGTGGGAGCTCTCTCTGTGAGGGTGGTGTTGTTTTTCTCAAAACGAGCATGAAAAGCATTGAGTTCATCCGAGAGAGAGGCAGTGGTGTTTAGCTGCTCTGATTGTTTTGCGCATAACTGGCTTGTTTATACTTCTCCGCATTCCCGGAATTAAAAGCAGAGGTCCACGCATTATGTGCCGCATGAACATCGCTATTTAGCCACGGTTTCTGGTTAGGGTAGATCAGAATTGTTTTGGTCAGCATTATATCATCTATGCACTTCCTGATTAAACACGTTACGGTATCAGCATAGACCTCGATGTCGTAATCAGAGGCGGACCGGAACATCTCCCCGTCGATGTGATGAAAACAGTCCTGTAACATGGAATCCGACTGGTCTGACCAGCATTGGATCGTTCTGAGGGTGGGTGCTTGCTGTTTCAGTTTCTGCCTGTAAGCGGGCAGAAAGAGAACGGAAGAGTGGTCCGATTTGCCAAATGCTGGGCGGGGAAGGGATTTGTAGCATCCCGGAAAGAAGAGTAGCAATGGTCCAAAACTTGGTCCCCTCCGATGTGTTGTCAGTATTTTGTTGCTATTGACTTGAAGTTGGCTTTGTTAAAGTCCCTGGTCACAATGAATGCAGCCTCAGGGTGCATGGTTTCCTGCTTGCTTATACTCCCATACAGTTCCTTGAGTGCCCGGTCTGTGTTGGCTTGTGGGGGGATGTACACAGCTCTTATAATGACCGCTGTGAATTCCCTCGGTAGCTAGAATGGTCGACACTGAAGCATGAGAAATTCCAGATCAGGATAGCAGAAAGACTTAATAGAATGTACGTTTCTCTGATCACACCAGGATGTGTTGTTCATAAAACATACACCAACAACCCTGCTTTTACCTGAGAGGTCTTTCACTCTGTGCGCTCGGTGCACTGAGAACGCCACCGGTTCAATGGCTGAGTCTGGAATCTCTGTACACATCCAAGTTTCCGTAAGGCAGATAATGCAGCAGTCCCTCGTCTCTTGTTGGAAAGAGATCCATGCTTTTAGTTCGCAGATCTTGTTGGGTAGCGGGTGGCGATTTGAGCAACGTCCGATGAGAACTCCAACTCTCCTTCCCATTTTCCGGCTATGTTTCCGTAGCCAGGCTTCCCAGAAAGAGGGCTCTGCTGTCGTGTTTGAAAAGAGTGGGTCAGCATTGAGGTATTTAAAGTCTGGTTTTTGGTGTACTATTGAAGAACTAATGTCCAAAAGTGTTTGACTATAGTAGACAATAAGACAAATGACATCCAAGATGAAAAACACAAAAGTTGTAGACAAAACAAAAAAAAAATGCAATATTGGGTTGTAGCTCGCAGCGCAGCAGCCATACTCGGCACAATTTTGAAGCATATGATAAACTGTATTTGTTGCACTGTGTCTAGCCTTTTTTAGCACAAGAATGTACAGTGAGAATATTTTTTTTATTGAAATCAGATTCGTTTCTGATTTGTTTATACATTTCTCTTGGCTGCATGAAGATATGAATTTGCTTTCTCATGTCACTAGCTTTAAATATGCAACTTAGCTGGCTAACGAATGTAACCATATTCAGGGTTGTGGGGGACCAAATGTAATAGATTTATAATTGAGCATAGAAAAACTGCTGGCTTTTTTCCCCTTATTTCAAGCAACCCTGTTAAAATTATCATTCACCGTGACCCTATCTGCAATGCTTTTCATGTGGTGGTCAATGAGTTGCATGACTCTTGTTTTGAGAGTTGCATTGAAGCCTTGTAAATGGTTCTTTACTGTCTCACTTGCTTTGTTTCCACATGTAACATCACATTCTGTGACATTATCTGTAGTTGTGCCTGCTGGCATGACAGATAAAAGTGCTCAGGTGCTATTATTCCTATATTGTAAAGTGAGAGTGATTACATTGCCTTTTTTATGGTAATTGCACTCCTCATTCCTCTCTTGTCTGTGTATGTCTGTCCTCTGTTCTGTTTGATTAAAGTGTAGCACGTCCAGTGGATTTTTTGCCCTGTGCTTGTTATCCCTCTCGGCCAGCTTTATCTGGCGACAGAGGGGTTTATTCAAGCAAAACACACCACTTTGTGTGAGTGTGTTTGTGTGCACCCTTTCCTGATTGCTCTTTTCTCCTGTGTTCTGTGAACCCTGTGAGTAGTGATGCAGTGTAAATGGAGGTTAATTACATGGGTCTCCAAATTTGAGAGATTTTGAGAGATTTTGGCATATATCTTGAGTGTATTTGAAGTGCCATATTTGTGTGCCTAAGAGGGTATTTATGACACAGAAAGATGGATTTCTTGTTTACTTGTGTGCGTTGTGGTGTCCCTGACACCAAGGCGTGGGAAGTACATTGAAAAAAAAAACACCTATATACTTTACCCCCCAAAAATGAGGCAGCATTTTGCATCCACTTTCTTTGAGTACATTTTCTCAATTTGACCATGCAATATATAGGTTAAAAATATCAGGTAAAGTTTACCTAATATAACTTAGATAGTTAGTGCATTTCAAAATAGGCCAAATTTACTTTTAAATATTGGGAAAACTAAGTGTTTTTTTTTATACCTATTTATTTCCCATTATAATTATTGCAGATTTTTTAGACTAACTTTTTTTTTTTTACTAAATTTGTTTCAATTACGGTACTCACAAGAAGTAATTGTTACAAATATTTATTAACCAACATTTACAAATGGGTTGAACAAACATTTACATTTGGCAGACGCTTTTATCCAAAGCAACTTACAGAGCCCTTATTACATGGACAATCCCCCTGGAGCAACCTGGATTTAAGTGCCTTGCTCAAGGACACAATGGTGGTGGCTGTGGGGCTTGAAACAGTGTTCTTCTGATTACCAGATTACCAGTTATGTGCTTAAACCACTACAAAAAAAAAAACTAAAAAAAACTAAAAAATACTGGCAGCTGTGGTTGCCAGAATAATTATGTTAAAAATACAGTAAAAATGTAAACACCAATACAGAACAACCTGTAAATTGCACAGTTTAAAACTGTTGTAATTAACATGACCACGCTGGCACTGTAAAAAAATTATAAAAAAAACAAGTTCAATTTACAGTAAAGAAAACATCATAAACTTGATATTAACATTCTGAATCTTCAAAGGATATTGAAATGAAAGAGAACATAATTTATCATAGCCATAGCTTATCTCCTAAATGCATAAGTAAAGGGCATGTACCATTTCTGCCTAAATGAGAATGAATAATCACATTATTCAGTGGAACTGCCGAGGTATTACAGTTTGCTGAACTGCAGTGTTTATCTGCTGTCGTTTATCCCATTACCTCTTGCTTTCAAGAGACTCACTTGGTACCAACACATTTTACTGGGTCTCGTGGGTGCCATGCGAGGGTCAGACATGTGAACGGCGAGCTCTGCGCACTTGCTAGTTTTAATAATATTTGTGTCACAAAATGGTGAGATTTGATACACCTTAGTTGTTTTGAGAAGACAATATGTCAAGAAATTCAAAATCCTCGGGCTCTGGAGATACTTAAAGACACTTACATGCCCAGGCTGATTCCCCTCAGTGGCAGGCCAGAAGCCCTGGATTTCATCCATCGTTCATTCAGAAATCTGCCGTGAATTGATGAATGTGTTGTCAATGCTGACGAAGGTTGTTGCAGACTTGGAGGATCTTGCTGTAATACGTCAATCGATCACTTCCATGGAAGCAAAATTCTCTGAGTTGGTTACAAGATTGTCGGATGTCGAGAGACGGATCGATTATCTGGAGTCATCAGTAGGGCTGGGTATCGTTAAAAATGTTCGATATCGATACCGATAACTTGATAACGGTTCCTAAACGATATGTTTTTCGATACTTTCGAAAAAAATCTCAGCAGGTAAACGATGAACTCGGAATTACCGCCGGTTGGACGTTAGGTGATACTATGGGATAATTTTCATTAATCAGTGTTACGGTTAAGCTTACACAATAAAGCAAGACACCTTGATTTCAAACTTTGAACTTTATTTTTTATTCAATTTAACTAAAATTCAAATGAAACTGGAAAAAAAAATAAGTGCATTTAAAATGTGGTCAACTTTTTGAAAGATGGCTTTACAACAGTTGTGAACATCTCTCTGGCAAAGAAGCTTCATCTGTGCATTCTCTACCCGTTGGGTATTTTGTTATCCAGGAAAATATATCATGTGTGTGAATAAAAAAATGTTGATCCCTCCTTCACGATATATATATATATATCCAATTACATCAGAAACCTTGGGGCTGAGGGATCGGTGAATATTCTTGCTATTGTGGTTTTGCATTGAAAATTAAATAATTTATTTAAAAAACAAAAAACTTAAATCAAATACATTTCTAAATTCAAATTGCACCCGAAATGAAAAAGCAAATAATAAAGTGATAAAATAATATATATATATATATATATGTATATATATATATATATATACGTAACCACCTTTCCATTTACCGTCAGGAAAGAATCCGTCTAAACATGCAGGCGGAAAATTACTTACACAAATGAAGACATAAAAACAATTCTAAATGTAAAATAATAATTATAATGATGATAATAGTCACTGAAATATAAATCATGGTTCGAGGTGAACGTGAACTATTTGAAATTGTTTTTTTTCTGCTTATTGGCTGGAGTGTGTTTTATAGAATATGTTCTGTTTGTAATTCTGTCTCACAAAATGTGTATAGAAACACCGGACTTGAGCAACCTGACGGCAAAGTTGTTGCGGGGGCTCTCGTAGGCATACATCGACTGTTTTGAGTGCTGTCATGCCCAGGTTTAATGCACACATTTTTCTTTTTTCTGTTTGTTTGGTTCTGGGGGAAGTTTGGGATTTGATTGTTGCTCTAATGTAGGAATGTGTTCGTTATAATTTTATTTTTGTTATACAATACATTTTTTCTAATATGTCAAAATGTTAAATGTTAATATGAGTGGATTGTCTCTCTCCACGTGGAATGTGAATGGGATGGGGCACCCCATAATAAAAAGAAGGAAGGTTATTTATTTTCTTAAATGTAAGAAATATGAGTGTTTCTTCAAGAAACGCATCTTTCCTCACAGGAAGATGAACATTTTGGGAAGATATGGGGTGGGCATGTTTTTTAGTGCTGGCTCAAGTAAGAGCAGGAGAGTCATTACATTGATAAGTAAACATCTACAATTAAAATGTCTCAAACAGATTAAATATAAATTAGGAAGAGTCATTGTTGTTTTAGCAGAAATTCAGGGGCTAAATCTTATTTTGGCTAATATTTATGCACCTAATGTTGATGATCAGGGCTTTTTTTATAGATGTAGGGATGTTGCAAGCAACTAGAACCCCTCATGATATAATATTGGTTTAAGACTTTAATATTTTGATGGACTCAGACCTTGATCATAGTGAAGCTGGCCCACTAGAGCAACAGTGACGCTTCCCAGGATGTGTAAAAATCTTGGTCTTAAGTCCCTAAGATTTATTCTAGAATAGATGATGTTGTTTGATGTTTTATTTATGTTTTAATAATAATTTTATTTAAATGTTCTAATTATTGGTGACCACTGTAGTGCGTGTTTTTGTTGAGGTGTGGGGGAATGTTCGGGGGAGGGGTTTAATGTATATTATTGATTCTGTATTTTATGTTATGTTTGTATGATTTATGTATGGAATAAATAAAAATTATAATAGCAAAAACAAACAAAAAACCCCACATATTTTACTGAAATGTCTTACTTTTAATGTCACTAGGCTAAAATACCACTAAAAATACTTTTTAGTGGATGTTTTCGAAAATGTTTCAAAATAAATATCAAATATTGAAATGAAAGATCTTATATAATGTTACTTTATTATATATTGTGTGTATTACCTTTTAAAAACAACCTTGATCTTGTCATGAAAATTGCCAGTGATACTGATATGGCATTAAAAATAAATTAATAAATAAATATTAAGTATTGTTAATCACTACAGAAGAGCACATGATGACATGAAGTTCACCAATAGTGGCTCTTCCATGATCAATGATCCATAAACGTGTAGAGACGGTGCTCAGTTCCACATTTACACAAACACTAAACACCATCAGGGTAACACATGTGAAATTTAAATAATGCAGTAAACATTAACTAAACTATATTATATATAAGACAGAATACCCCAATGTACGTAACTGATATTAAAAATAAAAATAAACATAACTATTCCAGTGAAATATAAATAAATATGATGGGTCATGCAGGGAATTGTAGGAACAAATTGTTTTTTTACTATAATTTTAGCAATAATTTACTGTAAAAACGGCATTTACTCTCATGTCAAACATAATGTAAATTTTTACCAGTAATTTTACAGGAAAATCATACTTTTTACATCTAACAACATTTTATTGTAAAAACTACTGCATTGTCTTTTAAAATATATTAAAATGTTTTACTGTATATTTGACAGTTAATACTCGTTAATCAATTAACATTTCTTTACTGTAGCATTTTTACAGTCTTTTACCATTAAAATTACAGACATTTTTTACAGTGGAACAGTGCACAAGCCTTGTTGCTGCATTTAGTCAGTACTTCATTATCCTCAAAATGATAGCAAAAGAAAGACAGAAAGTTTTCCATATCACACAGGTGTAAAACAGCTAATTCTGTGTTAAATTCAAATGGCCTGCGCAACTCGCTCTGTGTTTACCACTATACATGAGGGCGTGAGCGCATGCTACGCTGCTCGGGTGAGAGGCTTGTCTCGTTCTGCTCTCGTGTTGTGGCCGGCAGATGTGCTGCATGGTTTAATCCTGACAGCAAGTACATAAGTGTATCCCAGTCCAACAGTGTCAGAACGATTCTTTAATTGTTGATATGAAATACATGCCTCAATGAGATGCTGGCAACTTTCCATGTATTTCATATCAACAATTAAAGAATCGTTGATATGAAATACATGCCTCAATGAGATGCTGGCAACTTTCCATGATTTTTTTAACAGCAGTACCAACATGTACTTAGAATGCAGCATAATTAAGTTGAGATAGAGTGAGTGATGGAGTCTGAGTAGAGTTGATGCTGGTTCTGTGGTTTTACTATTTTTTGGCGCTCCTGGGACATATCTTGAGAGTGTGTTTGAAATTATGTATTTGTGCACCTTAAAGGGTACGTTTGACATAGAAACTAGGGTTTCTTTTTAAGGTGGTTGCATTACGGTGAGTCCCTGACACCAAAGTGTGTGTGAAGTGGGATTATCCATAGTTGGTTTAAGTACACTGTGTCACATTACAATGAAAGTGATGAGATTGTGCCTCTGTGGAGGAGACCTGGCATGCTTCTCACTGGATTAGTTTTTTGTCCCCCTTATCTTTGCTTTGTGGGTATAATCCTCACATAGCCATTCCGTGTCTACATTTGTCCTGGATCTCACACTCTCCATCCCCATTTACACCTGGCATTAGTATGCATGTTTTAGCCGGATAGTATCTTGATATTCTTTAGCTGTAAATCAATTACGCCTTGCATCCCAAAGCATCTTCAGTGTGATTGGATTGATGTATGGGGTGGCTGTGGCTCAGTTGGTAAAGCGGGTCGGCCACTAATTGCAGGATTGGTGGTTCGAATCCACACGACTCCACATGCCGAAGTGTCCTTGGGCAAGACACTGAACCAAGTTGCTCACAATGGCAGTCTAGGTAGGCAGTTCTGCTGCCATTGGTGTATGAATGGGTGAATGTGTCACAGTGTAAAACGCTTTGAATACCATTAAGGTTAAAAAGGCGCTATATAAGTGCAGACTATTTACCACATTACTATAGCTTAGCTAATATAGTTGGTGGAGCATGGTGCTAATGACACCTATTTACTCAATACTTGATTTGTAATCAAGTACAAATACTTTGTTTCTGTTGATACTTTTACTCCGATGAATTTCTCCAGACCCTTTAGTTACTTTTGCAAATGAACACTGCAAAAAAATAATAGCAGTACGTGCAAAAATGCATGCAGATCGGTGATAGTGATGTGTGATTCGTTGAAAGAATCATTTGAGTCAAATCTTTTAAATTTGATTCCTTTGAACTGAACAAAATGATTCAAAAGCAGTCTGAATGATTTGTTTTGCGAATCATGAATCTGAATCAAAATCAAAAGTGAAGATTACGTGTTCCATCGTCTGTCTCCTCTGGGGAAGACAACAAACTGCTCATGTGAGTTAATTTTTTTCGACTAATTAAATTATACATTTAGGCTTAAACATTATGAAAGCTGTGAAGTTATGGACAATCAGTCTCCTGCATTTCCAGGAAACCTGTTCATATAAAAGTCAACCGCATGCTTTTACATTTTACATTTAAACAAGATATGATGTGAATTAATAATTACCAGCTCTCGTGAAAATGTCCAACAATATTTATTTTTATATTTTATGAAGATGAATGGTCTCTGCCGAAGCAAAACTATTTTTGTGGTGGTTGTTTATATTTGCTTTGTAGCACATTTATGCTACAGTATGTGGTAACTAGGGTTTTCTGGATGGTTGCTTGGGCATGCTATGCGGTTATCATGGTGATAACTGCTGTGTGTTTTGGCACATTGCTACAGTATGTGGTTGCCAGGTTGTTACTATGCTGTTGCTAAGTTGTTTTCTGTGTTTTCTGCACACTGCTTTGTAGTTGACAGGGTGATCTAGGTGGTGGTCAGGTTGTTGCTATGCTGTTAAGTTGTTTTAACTGTGTTTCAGCACATTGCAATACAGTTGCCAAGGTGTTGTTGGCTGGTAGCTTATTGGCTCCATAATCCCATAACTTGGGACTTGAATGTATCATTAAAGGGATGGTTTGTTTAAAAATGAAAATTCTCTCATCATTTTCTCACCCTCATTTCATCAATGTCTTCTGAACAGATCAAATATAATATAAAAAAGACAAAAATATAACTCTTTTTTCGACTATAAATTTTGACATTAGCAGTCTTCTTGACAATCAGGATTTCAGGTTCAATTACACTTCCTATAGCGCCACCTAGGGCTCTGCGCATGCGTCAGGCTTTAGAAAGTGAAATCAAGCTTGAAATCTTCTTGAAAATCGTCAATCCTAGAGATTGCAATGGCAAGGTATACAGTGAAAAGGGTTTACAGTTTGGTTTGTTTTTACCCAAAACCAACTGAATTGCTTCAGAGGACATGGATTAACCACTGTAGTAGTATGGAAAACTTTATGCTCCCTTAATTTGATTGTTGTTGCTTGAAATGTCTTGCCACCATTAACTTGCATTGAATGAACTTACAGAGCTGAAATATTCTTCTAAAATCTTTGTTTGCGTACTGCACATCAGAAGTCATGCACATCTAGGATGGAATGAGGGCAAGTAAATAATGAGCACCACCAATGAAATAAGTTACCATGGGTATAATTATCCATCCATCCATCCATCTATCTTCAGCCGCTTATCCGAAGTCGGGTCGGAGGGGCAGCTGCTCCAGCAGGGGGCCCCAAACTTCCCTATCCCGAGCCACTTTAACCAGCTCTGACTGGGGGACCCCGATGAGATGTAATCTCTCCACCTAATCCTGGGTCTTCCCCGAGGCCTCCTCCCAGCTGGACATGCCTGAAACACCTCCCTAGGGAGGCGGCCAGGGGGCATCCTTACCAGATGCCCAAACCACCTCAACTGACTCCTTTCGACGCAAAGGAGCAAGTCAAGTCAAGTCAAGTCAATTTTATTTGTATAGCGCCTTTCACAACACACATCGTTTCAAAGCAGCTTTACAGAATATCAGCATTAACAGACGATAAAACTGTAATGTCTATAAAGTCGATTAAGCATCATTGTGTAATTTCGATAAAATACGATTTTTAATAGTGTTTAAAAATAATTAAATGATAATTGTATTAATAACCCCAGTGAGCAAGCTGTAGGCTACTGTGGCAAGGAACACAAAACTCCATAAGATGTTGATTAATGGAGAAAAATAACCTTGGGAGAAACCAGACTCACTGTGGGGGCCAGTTCCCCTCTGGCTAACATTTTGAATGTAATGTAAATATTAATTATGTATAGTTAAAATCATGTTTTAAAATTACTAAACTAAGTGTTAAGGGTCAGTGATTAAACATTGATTGTGTTTGAACTGTAAGATTAATGACCAAAGTCTTTGAAGTCCATCTTGATTAATTGCAGAAGTTCACATAGATGCAATTGTCCTTGTTAATTGGCTGATGAAGGCTTTTGTTGGCAATAGTTAGTCTATGCATTCCATTTCAAGATCGTAGTCCATCTATAGACCGAGGTGATGCAGGTTGGAGTTGGCATCATTTCATCCTCTGAAGTCCGTCATAATAGATTGAAGTGATGTTTGGCTGGCACCGGCTGCATTTAGTCATCATCATTCTGCGACATGTAGCAGTGGAGTCCAACATGAAGCAGGAATGGTGCTGGATCCAGCCGGTTCTGGTGACCTCAGGATAGGAGTCCCGAGGTTGAGACAGGGAAACAAATAAAAAGATGTAAGCGTAGATGCCATTTAATTTATTGCAGAGTAAGAGATCATGCTCAATGTTTCTGGTTTCTGGTTCCGGCAGACCCAACTAAAGCAGCCTAATTGTGGGTTGGAGGATAAATTAGGTGTATGCCTGGCTAAATAGATGAGTCTTTAGTCTAGACTTAAACTGAGAGAGTGTGTCTGCATCTCGAACAGTGTTTGGGAGACTATTCCATAGTTTAGGAGCCAAATATGAAAAGGATCTTCCTCCTTTAGTGGATTTTGATATTCTAGGAACTATTAATAGGCCAGAATTTTGCGATCTTAATGAACGTGTTGGAATATAGCATGGTAGAAGATCACTTAAGTACTGCGGAGCTAGACCATTCAAAGCTTTGTACGTAGTTAACAGAATTTTAAAATCAATATGGAATTTAACAGGTAACCAATGTAACGATGATAAAATGGGGCTAATATGATCATAATTCTTGGTTCTCGTCAGCACTCTGGCTGCTGCATTATGAACCAACTGAAGTTTATTTATTGATCTTGCTGGACATCCTCCCAGTAATGGATTACAATAATCTAGTCTTGAGGTCATGAACGCATTAATTAGTTTTTCGGCATCAGCAACTGAGAGCATATGCCTTAATTTAGCAATATTTCTTAGGTGGAAGAATGCTGTTCTACAAACATTTGTAATTTGATTTTCAAAGGACAGATTGGTATCAAATATAACACCTAAGTTCTTCGCTGTTGAAGATGATGTAACAGTACATCCATCTAGAGACAAATTATATTTTAGTGGCTTATTTTTAGAGTTTTTGGTCCAATAATTAGAACCTCTGTTTTGTCAGAATTGAGTAGAAGGAAATTTCTGGCCATCCAATCATTTATTTCATTAATACACTCTGCTAATTTTGAGAATTGTGAAATCTCATCAGGTTTTAAAGAAATATAAAGTTGTGTATCGTCAGCATAGCAGTGGAAACTTATTCCACGATTCCTGATAATATCTCCCAGGGGAAGCATATACATGGAGAAAAGCAGAGGCCCTAAAACTGATCCCTGTGGCACTCCATATTTTACTTTTGTTTGGTTTGACAATTCCTCATTTACATAGACAATGTGGTAGCGGTCTGCTAAATATGACCTAAACCATGCTAATGCCACTTCACAAATTCCAACATAATTCTCTAGCCTATTCAAGAGAATGTCGTGATCTATCGTGTCGAATGCAGCACTAAGATCTAAAAGCACTAGAAGAGAAATGCAGCCGCGATCAGATGATAAGAGCAAGTCATTTGTAACTCTGATAAGTGCAGTCTCTGTACTGTGATGAGGCCTAAATCCTGATTGAAATTCTTCATATATACTATTTCTCTGTAGAAATGAACATATTTGGGAGGATACTACCTTTTCTAGTATTTTTGACATAAACGGGAGATTTGAAATCGGTCTATAATTAGCAAGGCTTCTTAATTAGCGGTTTGATAATTGCCATTTTAAAGTTTCTTGGGACATGTCCTAAGCATAGCGAGGAGTTAATGATATTAAGAAGAGGTTCTGATATTACAGGAGATACCTCTTTTAAGAGCTTAGTTGGTATAGGATCTAACAAACAAGTTGTGGCTTTTGATGTTTCGATAAGTTTTGTTAGCTCTTCATGACCTATGATAGCGAAGGATTGAAGTTGCACATGAGGGAAATTATTCAACATTGTTTTTTGGGGTGCTATGACAGATGATTGCATAATTCCAATTTTATTTCTATAGCAGCGGCTCCACTCCGAGCTCCTCACGGATGACTGAGCTCCTCACCCTATCTCTAAGGGAGAAGCCTGCCACCCTTCTGAGGAAGCCCATTTCAGCTGCTTGTACTCTCGACCTAGTTCTTTTGGTCATGACCCAGCCTTCATGACCATAGGTGAGGGTAGGAACAAAAGTTGACTGGTAGATCGAGAGCTTTGCCTTCCGGCTCAGCTCTCTTTTCGTGACAACGGTGAGATAGAGCGAGTGGAATACCGCCCCCGCTGCCTCGATTCTCCGGCCAACCTCCCGCTCCATTGTCCCTTCACTCGTGAACAAGACCCCGAGATACTTGAACTCCTTCACTTGGGGCAATACCTCCTTCCCTACCTGGAGTACGCACTCCATCGGATTCCTGCTGAGTTTTAATGATCTGTTCCTTAATTTATGCAATTTACACATACTTTTGATACTTTAGTAAATGTAATATCAGTTACTTTAATACTTTTACTTAAATTGTTTTCTCATGAGCTACTTTAACTTTTACTTGAGTCAATTTCCATGAAGGTATCTTAACTTTATACAACACTGACGCCAGGTGTAAAGGGGGCCTATGGGACAAATTGTTGACGGCTCGGTAGGTTGAATAGAAAATATATTGGCAGCAGAGCAGGTGAAACCAGATTTGGGCTCAGTCTGATTTGGATAGAGCTTCAACAGAAAGTGGGTTAATGCTGTTGTTACGAGGAGCAGCTGTGGTCAGAGTGTAGGTAGAATGCCTCTGATGAGGGATTTAGGACCTCATTTTCAGCCTACATGCTGTCAATTCACTTTGAAGTCTCTTTAAGCCCATTAAACCTCACTGAAAGGGTTCAAAGATCTCTCATACAGACATGAGCAGCGTGATTTCTCTCACATGTGGTCATGGACAGAAAGGGCAAATGGGAAGGGAGAAAAAGAGGATTCATGAGGAGAGATAGACAAAAGAAAACCTGAATGTGGGAGAGATAGAAAGAGAAAAAATTGGAGCTGATGATGTTATTATGTCACTCTGTATATATGAGAAGGATTAATGTGGTGTTTGACTTCATTTTAGGTTGCATCAGTTCTCCTAAGCATATGTTTAGCATGTCAAGTGATGGTGTTTTTATGAACAATCATGTGCAGACCTCGATTTGCTGTAATCCTCTTACTGTCTGAAGAAAACCCCTTCAAGCAGAAACTTCTCTTTGAAGGAGTGTATGGGCATTATGTATTTTATTTACATATATTATGTAAAATATATAGGGGTGAGCGGGGTAAGATGTGTCTGGGGGTAAACTGTGTTGTCCCTTTATCTAAAAAACAGCACAATTTCTGTTATGTGTCCATATATTATGAAAGAACTCATCAGAGCTGCCTGTGATTGAGAGGACCTCATCAGAAAAGTGATACATGTTTTTTTATGTTTTTCATGTCAACACATATTTGATGCAAGGCAGGTAAAATCAGTGTTATGTTTCCAATGTCTTAAAATTCTGTTGCATGCATGGTGGTGAATTGGCAATGTAGAAAACCTTTATTCCCAAAACGGTAGCTCTGGGTTAAAGGGATATTTAACCCAAAAAGGAAAATTCTCTCATCATTTACTCACCTTCATGCCATCCCAGATGTTTATGACTTTTTTCTTCTGCTAAACACAATCAATGGTTTTTAGAAAAACATCCTCAATGCATTTGAAAGGTGGCCAGAAGTTTGAAGGTCCAAAAAGGACGTAAAGGCATAAAAGTAATCCAAACGACTCCAGAGTTTAAATGAATGTCTCCAGGAGCAATATGATAGTTGTATTGCATTGTATGGACTTACAGAGCTCAGATATTCTTCTAAAATTATAATTTGTGTTCTGCAGAAGAAAGAAGCACATTTGGGATGATTGCATGAGGGTGAGTAAATGATGAAAAAAAATTCAACTATCTTTAAAGTGTGCCAGGTTCTTTAGGGTAAGCTGTGCCAATGGCTCAACTCATAGTGATGCAACTTTATAGTTGGAATAAGAAGCAGTGCCTTAGTTAGGTATTAAATCTAATAATTTATGGTGATTTTTTTGTTGTTTTATCGATAATTTAACGTTTATGTTTTTAATGCCAATCCAAAATGTTGAAAATTGTTTCTCTACACAAAAAAATTCTGACTATTTAATATTTTCTTTGCTGTTTTATTAACAGGTGTTCCTCAATGATTCAACTTACCCCACAACCCCCCACTCCTTTAAAAAAAGCCTTATTTCTATTGCCAATGTTATGTATGCTTTCTTTAAATTTCATTGCTGCAAGCCTACTTGTGGTAATATATTGAGCCATATTAGTTTTAACACAGTCTTCTTTCTTCTTGACTAGAAGACAACTTCATGCAAACTTACCCCAATCTCCCCTTGTAACTTTAATTAATATTCTGTCTTCTTATATTCTATATTTTTGCCTCTCATCCATGATAGTGCTTCTTTTAATTTGTGACATATTTGCAGTTCATCCTCAGTGCCTGTGATGATGTTTTGATGTTTTAAAGGGTAACTAAACACCTGCTCAGAGTCTGACTCCATCCACTAGAAATATTTGAAAATGCAGGAAAAGTGGGCAGACCCCGGCGGGGATAGAGGGAACGAACCGAAAGGGGCTGGGGGTGGATGGGGGCACCTGAGACTCGTAGTGACGGATTAATTGACAGCTGCTGTCAGACTCTATGTTATTATTATCCCTCACACGGTCGCAAGACGACATGAATCTGGCGTGGTGAGCTGGAACCTGCTTACGTCAGCTGTCACCGCTACGCCACGAGTACCGCAACAGCCAATAGGAAAATTCAACTGCAGTAGCCACCGTTCAACCTGAAGAGGGCAGCACTCAGATGTTTTTACACCATATATTGTAGAATTAAAACACTTTATACACAAATGTCAAAAAAATTACTTGAATCAATGACCAGTACTAATAAAGCCCCATGCTTACAGATCATTAACTAAAAAAAGTTGGTTTAGGGTTTAGTTACCCTTTAAATGATCATTGTGGTCATTCCTTTTTTTTTTCAAAAGTAAATATAAAATTTTTAACTTAAATGTAATATTTTTAATACACTTTGCCACCCCCCAATAGCAAGAGCTTGCTATAAAAAAAAACACAACAAAAAACAAACAAAGGATTTGAATATCAAGGATATCACAATTTGACCAGGCATCGTGAGTTTTATGTACATGCTCAAAATTCCTGAAGAGAGTGGTAATAGTATTACAGTGACTTCTACCAAACAGCCTACCAAACTAGTCCGTAGGGAGTGATTGCATGTTAGAGAAATATGAAAATAGGTGTTCCCAAGTATGTTCAATTGTATGTGATCCTCTGATTATATATTTAATCTTCTACAGGTACAAATATAACATCAGATCCTGTAGCTGTAGTGTGTTAAATCTGCCACTGCACTATGGCATCTTATACATGTTGGATTCATATTCTGATAAAAGGAAGATAATCAGGCCCTACTTAGGTGTAGACGGTGCTTGAAGACCCAATTGTGCACCGGAGGTACTTCCTTTAACTTTTTTAGGTGCACTATTCCAGATTTCATCTGAAAGTTTTCTTCCTTGCTCCTTTTCCCAGTTGTTTTTTAGCTTTTCTGTTCCATTAGTGTTTATGGACATAAATGTTTAATGTACACCGATCATTCACGACATTTGGTGCCAGATGAGCTGGTTTGAGTATTTCCTTCTGGTCTCCTGGGATTTCACACACAACAGTCTCTAGGACTTCAACATCAAGTGAGCGGCAGTTGCAGATGGAAATGTCTTGATGAGAGAGGTCAACAGAGAATGGCCAGATTAGTTTGAATTGACAAAGTCTATGGTAACTCAGATAACCACTCTGTACAATTGTGGTGAGAAGAATATAATCTCAGAATGGTATTCTCAGATGTGGGTTGGTGCTGTTTTGGTGGCACGAGGGGGACCTACACTATTTTAGGCAGGTGGTTTTAATGTTGTGTCTGATCAGTGTACGTGTGACATAAAGCCTTGAAGGTGAGCGGCAACTTCTAAGAGGGAGTCTGCTGGGATCTTTACGTTTTAGTAGGAGTTGAGCAAAATAATATTTATGCAGACCATTAAATTTGCGTGCGAATGGTTCTATTGCAGTAGTAAACAGTAAGGGACTCAATGGGCAGCTTTGGCGGGTACCTCTTGTTAGGAAGATGTTTTCAGAATAGCACTTATTTGTAACCACTGAGGCCCTAGGAGAGTTATACAAAAGATGGATCTTCTCTATAAATCTGGCATTTTTACATCAGAATTTAGCAGAGAAATTGGCCGGCATGAACTAGATTTGGTTGCCTCCTTTTTGAGTTTCAACAAAAGTGTAATTAATGCTTCAGTAAGGGATGTCAGCAAAGTACCTTGAGATAAAGAATGTTCAAACATACTGAGTAATAAGGGGGCTAATTTGACAGAAAATGTCTTATAAAATTCGATTGGAAATCCATCTGGCCCTGGGCTTTTGTCACTGTGCATTGAAGAAATTGCATTGGTAATGCATGGGTTGATCCAATTCCTCTTTTTGTTCAGATGAAATGGTTGGTACATTAATTTTATTAAAGAATTCTACAAGCAACAACTGATCTCTGGGTGACTTATTTATATAATTTAGAATAATAATAATAAAAAAGTGTTATTCATTTTGAGGGGATTTACAGACAATTCCTCAGATTCGTCCTCCATTTGAGTATAAAATCTGTGATGCAGATCTTGATTTAAGTTGATGGGCTACGAGTCAATCAGCCTTTTCCCCATGTTCATAGAAAAATCCACATGAACGAAGAATAATCTGCTCTGTTTGAGATGTTGAAATAAAATTGTATTGAGTCTGAAGAGCAATTCTTTCTTTATAAAGTTCAGGAGTAGGTGATGTGGAATATTTGTGACTGATATATGATATTGCATAAATAAGCTGTTGTTTTTTCCTTTTCTCTCTATTTTCTCTCTATTCACAAAGGAATATGATATGATGTCTCCCCCTGATAACAACTTTAAAAGTCTCCCATAAAATGTAAGGAGAAACCAAGTTTGTTTAATTAGAGTTCAGAAAGTTATAAATTGAGATTGGTATGAATTTGTAAAATGCTTTGTCTGACAACAGACTAGAATTAAACCGCCACAAAGGACAACCAGTGTATTTCAAAGAAAATGAGAGATCAAGTAGTAAGGGAGCATGGTCAGATTCAACAATGGCTGAATATTCCACCCCTTTTTATGAAGTCATAAGGTTTTTAACAATGTAAAAGTAATACATTCTGGTATAACAATGATGCACATGTGAGAAAAAGGAAAATGCCTTACTATGTGGACTGAGGAAACGCCAAGGATCTACACACACAGTTTGGCTCAGAAATTATGATAAATAGGTTGCCATTTTAAAGAGCATGTGGTTTGGGATTAAAGCGGTCTAAGACTGGATCCATAACACAATTGAGGTCCCCGCCCAGAATCAAATAGTGTGAATTTAAATTGGGCAGCGCAGTTGGGCCAATCAACATTCACCAGCACAACATGAGTGTGAAAAAGATGCCACAAACAATAATATAACGACCTTGGGGGTCAGCATTAATGTTAGAAACTGAAAATTGTATTGTTTTGTGTACTAGTATGGATGTTCGCCTTGCTTTTGCATTAAACATGGAATGAAAAATGTGACCTATCCATGATTTCTTCAGTCGCTGGTGATCCGAATGAAGCAAGTGTGTTTCCTGAGGGAAAGCTATGTTGGGCCTCATGTATTCAGATATAAGACAAAGGCAGGCCTACACGGTCATATAGCCTGACTGATGCCTACACACACAGTCATAAAACCTTACTGATAACAACCACGACTAAATCAAACAAAGGGTGTCCAAAACAGACTACAAATCCCATGAAGCCTTGCTCACTTTACACCTATGTGTGAAATTCCAAAGGACCAAACTCTCAACTCCTGTTGGATGAGGCGCACGACAGAACTCCCCTCAAATATGACGTCATCTGGAGTAGAAATACCTCTGAGATCCTTCTGGCTGTCGCTTCCAGCAACATTGTGTGCCGTGCGTAGATGCATCGATTGCTAATCTCAGGTGTAGCCTCATTGCGTAAGGAAGTAACGTACGACTTGAAACTGGCCATAAAATCTCCATCTCGCTGGATGATTTGAGATTACTCTGTGTTCCTCCGAACACTCTAATGGATCCGAAGGAGACCGCCGAGCAGTCCGCATCTTCATCCGTTTGCCTGCATAAGTGAATAAAGAAGATTTCTCTTCCCTCTTCAACATCGCTGATTTCTCCACCAGCCTGCTGAGAACCGTACCGCCTGCAGACAGAGCGAGGAAACGGCCTCCCATCATCACCCGAGCCTCGAGAATCCGAGTTGGAGTCAAGCGACGGATGAACACACATTCTAACCACATCCTCACATAATCCAAGTAAAAGGTTTACATCTGGGCAGAGATAGATTATTATAGTGTATTATTCTTTTGTTTTGAGGTTATTTCTTGCACAGTTTATGGACAGCCGAGTCCGCTCATTGCTGCTAATGATACTCAAGTTATTATTGTAATGTTCTGTTATCACTAATGAGATTTACTGTGTTGTAGTTAGACTGTTGTGTATTTCTGCCATTGCTGGTGAGACCGGCACACTGAGTTTATCCATTAATGAACCATAGACCGCGGGACGGTTTACGAGCCATTCACCTCGTCTTTGAGTGATAAACTAACAGCTGCTTTCTATCCCATGATGGCAAAACCAGCTTCGGTGCCGCCACTTTATTCTCTCTCTCTCTCTCTCTCTCTCTCATTCCAAACACACACACATGCGACCCCTCACAAACATACCCGCACACACATTTGGCTAGTAGATAACTTGGTGATAAAGCTCAGCTTTGTCCCTAAGTTATCGTACAAGCCGAAACATGCGGTAAACGTGTAGACGCCATTAACCGGCTTCTCTCCACCCTCATTCGTGGCCATATTCTCTTGCCGGAAACCTTACTTGACATACTCTCCAAGAGAGTCATGTCTGCAATTTTGTGCCCGTCACTCCTTGCAAACACTCACGCACACACACGCATGTGCACACACACACACACACACACACACCTTCCTCTCATGTGTTATAGGTTTATTTTTTTACCATATCTAATTATGTCACTGTTTAATTTGTAGTTGTTAGTCGGAAGTTTATTGACTGCATTGTATTGAATATTAATTGATATTACTGCATCAATAAACTTTTTAGATTTCAAAAAGAAGTGTTTTGGTTTGTTTTGCATACACCTGTGTCAAAGGCTTGCAGGGGATGTCAGTGCTCGGATTCAAGACTTCATTGTTTCCCTTTTGAATGTTGATGTTCTCTGGACATCGACCTTCCTAAGAGAACAATCCTATATTGAGACTGTTATACTGTCTGGTTATTAGTCCCTGATTCCTGATTAATATTCTATTGATTTTGATAATTGATAATTATCTTTGATGATTGTTGAATTTGAAGATTTAAAATCTAACATTGATTCTAATCAATGTTCTATTGATTTTAATAATTAACAATTATCTTGAATTATTAATTATTGCTAATAACCAAACCCGCTCCTGAACGTAGCGCACAACAGCTATATGCAATATGTTTAAGGTGAGAGAACATTTTTGTCCATTTAAGCCCTTTACATTCCAGGATGTGAATCTGATGGTTGATATCCACACTCAATATCCTGATGCATCAGTCATCAGTTACTTATTGTAACAAAGAACGGTGTAATGCTTATGACTCATCTCAACAGATAACATAATAAATTCCACAATATCCTTGAAACCCATCAAGAAAAAAGGCAGTTACCCATCCCAAGTTACTTAGAACCCCTATTCCTATGTTTGCCTCCCCAACTGAGGCAAGCTGCTTGACTCCAATACTATAACACTACCAGTAAATTATCATTACCTTATTATCTCCTCTTTAGAGCTCCCAAAAATATGAAAGTTATACATTTCAATCCCCACAAAAGAAAAAACTCTATAACTCTAATTTTAGAGTTATATATTACAATAATCAGTGCACCGACATACAAAATTGTTCCCATATTAATGCAAGTATAACATAAGAATCTATGTTCTTAACTATTACCAGCCCAGTCTTGATCTCTAATTGTCATTAGCCAAAATATACACAAGGTCCATAACTGGAACGTCATCAGGTACATGCATACTCTTATTTTAATCCTCAGTCCATTCCATTCCAGTAGGCTATGTTAAGTTACTCTTTTGCAGTGCCGTTCGTGGTGATCCACTGAAGGCTTCAGCATCAAATGCTGTCTCAAATGTGAAGTTCTCCCCCTCATATGTAATTTGCAATTGGGCAGGATACACCAGTTTGAAGCAGATTCCTTTCTGGTACAGTGCTGATTTGAAGGCCACACTATTTTGCGCTCAAGTCGGAGTAAAGCCTCAGAGTCTTCCCTCGATATTGCAGCTTGCGCTGTCTGGCCCATCCCAAAGCATGCTACTTATCCTGATAACGATGAAAACAGACAATAATGGGCCTCAGAGGCTGTCCTTCCTTAGGTTTTGGTACTAATGTGCGATGTGCTCTTTGAAGTTAAGGTGTTTTTCAAACACCTGTTCCCCCATGACTTCTTTGAGCAAGTCAGAAGCAAATTTGACCATCTCTGTTCCCATTTCGCTATCATCCAGAACGTTCACACTCCGAACATTTTCTCTGTGGAAGCGATTCTCCAAATAATCTAGACAGTCCAAAAGTATTGCATTCGTCGCTCTTAATTCCGAAACCACCTCAGTTTTGGCAAGAGCTGCAAAGTTCTCAACCGCCATTGTTTCCACAGAAGTAAGGTGCTTCCCAAATGTATACACAGTTTGTTAACAAGTCTCTATCGACAACTGAATAGAAGTGAGGAAGGACCTGATTAATGCACTCATTTCTTCTTTAAAATATCTGTGTTGTCTTTCAAGCTCAGAGATATCCTCGTTTGTGCCAGAGGCCACCACCATTTGTGCCACTTTACTACTTAGTGTAGCCTTCTTTGTGTCTCGATCGGTTTTATGTTTTGGATTGGGCATTTTACCTCAGTTGCAGAAAGATGATTAACTTTAGAAACTATCGATCCAGTTATTATTAGCAGTTTGTGGGGATTCAAATGATTCATGCTAGAATTGTTTAGAGAATCACGGCCACCTGCTCCCTACATCGTCTAAACCGAAAGCCTCATGGTAATCCCTTTTAACAGTGATCAGACAGCGAGACGCCATGTTTTCTGTTACAGTGACTCTTGTTATCCATCCAGCGAAAGAGACCATCAGACTCTCTAACTTGCCTTGGCAGACGGCACTCCAAAAATTTATCAGATTGTGAAAGTCATCCCAAAATGCACTTGGATGAGTTTAAATGAGGCAGAGCTTTAAAACATCTCCCATCCCTTTAAGGCCTTCTTTTCAAGGTTGCTCTTAATGCATTTAATTCATTTAAATAATATTAACATGGTTGTTTGAGTTTTTGAGTTTATGGAAATATTTTGTCCAATCTTAAAAGCCTTGAGCAGTGATGTTTTTTAAAAGATGTCACACTCGGAATGCAAATCCCATTAAAATGCTTTTTGGCAAAAACAGAAGGGGAAAGAAAACAGGGAAAAAATTCAAGATATCAAATGGTTTCATGAGCTCAAGCAGAAATGTATCCCAAGACTGAGGACCTGACAAAATACCACAATGAAAATGCTGGAGGGGTGGGGAATAAAGATGGAGTGGCTTTGCATATATTGTAAATATAGTTCCACAAACCCAGAAATGAATGTCCTCCATTTCATATACATTTTTCGACTGGCTGGGCGCAGCTCGGTGTATGAGGCCATTCATTTTTCATCTAAATAGCCTTTCCGGGCATGCACATTCCCGCTCAGAGTCTCAAGTCTATTGACTGCCACTGTGATGGAAGTGAATGAGAAACTGAAAGCAAAAAGACAGCATGCATTAAGTAAAAAAATGCTACTATGGTGATTTATTGATGAAGAGAATTGTGCCTAAAGATACACCGTTTGTCCAAATGACTCACTTGCACTTTATTTTTTGCAGGCCTTCAATTTTGCCATGATCCAGTGACCATATCCACCGCTTGCACAAATTACATCCAGAGGCAGGCGGTGTTCTTTGCTACTCCAGGGTCTTGCAATCTCCTAATGCACAGGCATAGTCATTTAACCCCCTTTGGTTCATTATACAGCTCTGTGCATGTCCATCTATTTCCTGCTGGCCTGTTTTGTTCTCTACCCAAGAAATAATGCAGTCCATTTCTAATTGAAAAATGTAATGTGTCGCGTGATTGGCATTTTACATGCAACCCTGTTATAGTGTAATTTCCCCCTATACAACATTCCCTAAAACAGTGACACCCAGTAAAAAGCCATTTTTCTAAATTGCCAATCATTGGCTTACAGTTCATAGCAATCCATTTTACAACTGAATTTGTCAATCAGTCCGTGATTTGTTATAAGGGCTTGTCTAAACCTGCATCAGACGCTTTTGGTTGCTTTTAATTTTACTTTGGTTGCCTCGTGCCATAAACACAGCGTTTTTAGTTTTTAGTAACGTAATGATGTTGGCGGTGTGAATGGGGCTTTAGTCTCACAACAACCTACTACAACAGAGCAACTGGACCAGCATTCTCCTCCCCAAAGAGAACAGATATGAAGAGGATTGCTGTGGTCATGTCTCTACTGATGAAAAGCTTTTATATTGGTCTAATCACAAACCCAGACCTTGCTGTGTCTTACTTATGTCATCTCTCTCTCTCTCTCTCTTTGCAATTGAGCAGTATAAAGTCCCATTTTTAAATACAGTATTAATTTTCTAAGGTCATACACATTCATAGTCACACACAGCAATACAGCTGTGCCTCCAGCTGCTCACACACGCACACACAGGAAGCAGTGTTTCACCCCTCGTCTGTGTGTACTAAAAGACCTGTGTTGTTTTACGCAGCACAGCTGAGGTACTGACTGGAGTCCCTGTCCTGGTCTGGAAGAGTCTTGCGCATATCCTCTCTCTCTCTCACACATACGCACATAAAATCTAGTCTCATTAATTTTTATGTTTTAATCAATAAAAACTCTATTGTCAATGTATTTGCAAAAATAATTATTTGACATGGGTTTCACCAACAATCCCTGCCACGTCCAAGACGAGCGCTGGGATCTTGTGTTGATTGCTTGGTATCTATATCTTCTGTGTTGTGCTGGGTAGCCATGCCCACCTTGAATTCTCATTGTTCCACAATCCAGCTTCTTTCTCCTCTAATTCACTAACATTTTCCGCCAATCCCATTTTTACTCTGTGTATGAGTAAGTGCATGCACTCCAGCCTGTGTCAAATGAGCAGAAGTGATTTTAGTAATTGCTCCATTGGGTTTGGAGTTTGTGAGGTGTGCTGATAGTGGTAATGGACCTGAGCCAAATTGTTTTGTGTGACTGTTGCTGTTAAAACTCCAGAGTTGTGTCTTTGAGGGGCAACTAGATACTTGGGCTGAGTTGCTATGCATCATGACTTGTGTCTTTATACACATAGGCTCCATTAAAGTTGGTTAAATGTGTGAGAGGCAATTAAAGGGAGACAAACAGCAGATATGGGAGTGTCCCTCATGCACCAGTATTTATCAAAGCCTACACTCTTGACTTTTATGCTGACCAGAGGCTACAACTACCGGATTCTCCATCTCACTGTACTTTGCATTGTGTCCCTCACTCATTCCTTTTTTCTACCTTTCATTCATGCCATCTTGTTGTTCTTGTATGCATACATTAGATCCAATCTGTTTCTGTCACATTTAGGTGTCTTATTCTTTGTCTTTTATTCACCCATCTTGCTTTTCCTCTGTAATTGTTGTCATATGATTGAAGTGGCTGATGTTTTTGTGTCCTCTCCAGTTGTTGCTTTGGAACTTTTCTCACAGCCATTTGTTGGGTAATAATAGGATTGTATTGGCTCTGTATGGTTAGTAAACTGGCCAATGAGCTGGGATTCCATGTAGTAAAATTGATAAGGAGTTAGAGCGTAATTTCCATTCTAACAGGTTTTTGAGACTAGTTGATTATGAATGCAACCCCCCCAAATAAAAAAAAATACATAAAAAAATAGTTAATAATGATCTGACAAGTCCACATTTCATATAGTTTTTGGAAAAGACAGACATAATTTTCAGTAGGTCCCAACTTTTTCAAAATTGGGGTTGTACCATATACAGTGTTTACAATTACTGTTTAATAATGTTGACATGTCTAACTCATATCTCACATAGGCCACAAACAAAGCCAAGACTGCCAGTGTTGGCCCTTCAAAAAAAATTATGGGCATGATTCCACTTTAAACAGAGTTTGAAGCAGTTAGGTTTTTTTTTTTTTTCAGAAATTGCTGCTGTCAAATTTAGAACATAACTCAGACCCACGTGTCAGAAGCTAGGTTGTATTCTTGAAACACCTTTGGGTACCTACATACTAAATAAAGCTTTGATGGAGTGTTTGATGGATACAAATGCATAAGATGCATTTTGAGGATGCATATTGGTCATGTTGAAGTCGTGAAATGGGGATTATGGGCAAAAATCTATATGCACCTATTGTTTTTTACTTACCCTGATAAAGATAAAGTCGTTTAAAACTTTTAAATGAATACACATGTTGTCGGCTCATTAAGCAAAATCAGTGTAAGTACGTGCATGTTTACGTGCTTATGTTCTCCATTTTTGGATTTAGTGATGGAGCGGCACTTTGTCAACCCTTGCGTTTTTTCTCTTTGTCTTTGCGGCACACCATACCCTTTGAAATCAATGGGTTTGCAGTGTTCTCTAATGCCGCATGGTATATTGTGTAGGTGCCTTTACTCCCTTGTGTTTGGCACCCAGTGTAATTAAAAATTATTGTGGTGGGTTATTATTATAATGTACTGTAAACTGGTAATATTATTATGTTTTGTATTTGAGACATTTAAGACTCACTCATCCCAACCTCTTAACCACAGGGAGAGAGAGCATATATCGTTAGAAATGCAGGGTATTTTATATGTGATCCATCTTCAATGCTGCAGAGCTGATGTCAAGCCAGAGCTGGTTATTCTGGGGAAGTCTTCTGTGACCCACATGAAAACTCTGCTTTAATCAGCTGCACTAAAAATGATGAATGAGCCTGACATGGATGTTCCAGTTAAACATCTCCAAAATGTATTTGGATTTAGTATGCCATATGAAATCTTCATCCTCCTGGAATCACACTGATGGTTCATGGTCTAGCTGGCTGTCACTTTCATCCCTCGAATGACAGGGCTTAAACGCTGGGCTGTCATACCAGGCCTACTGCTGTTGCAAAATGGACTCTGGCACTCTCTCAAGGATCTTAAACCCTTTTTGATCATATTTCTTAACCACATGAAGGCTATTTGGCTTTTAGATGAGACTGCATCATTTACTATTGGACATAAATGATTCTGTGTAGTCTTTCCCAATCCGGCAATAAGCTAAATCACTCTTAGAGATGTGTGAGCAAATTAAAGCACTATGTACATGGCTGAACTGTCAGACAGTGCAGGGGTCACATCTTCAAAAAGGCATCTTCAAGAGTGTGCATGGTTTGAATGAATGCACACAAAGTGAGAGGGAAACATATAACCCCAATTATGAAAAATTTGGGACAGTATAGAAAATGCTAATAAAAACTAAAATTAGTGATTTGTAAATTATTTTCACTCAGTGCTATATTGAAAGCACTACAACACATTATTTAATTAACTTGTGAATTAAATGATTAAAAAAATAAAAATGAACACTCATTTCAAAATGTGGGGATGGTCGAGTTTACCACTGTGTAACATCACTTTTATTAAGCATTTAGGCACTGAAAACACAAGCTTGTTAAGTTTAGCATGTCGAATTTACCCCCATACATCGAATATGCAGGTCTTCAGCTGTGAAATTGTATGGGGCCCGCCTTGCCATATTTTGCGCATCATAATGCGCCACACATTCTCAATTGGAGACTGGTCAGGACTGTAGGCAACCCTATCTAGCTCCCACTACTACTCTACTCTCTGCATATGTGGTTTGGTGTCGTCTTGCTGGAAAATCACTTCTGAATGTGCATGATCTCTGATCCCTCAGACACCACTGTCTTCAAAACCACCATGCGTCTGTAATGAATATCATAACATGAGCTCAGGAATACTTCAGTAAACCTTTGCCAGTTAACACCATTACCCGCTGCATCCACAGATGCAATTTAAAGCTCTACTATGCCATACATCAACACTGTACAGAAGTGACTTCTTCAGGTTCTGGGATGAAAAATAGAACAGTGAAATCGTTATTTGATGTCAGACGAGTCCACTTTACAATTAGTTTTGTGGCAAAAAATAATTCTGGTGTATTTACCTTGCCAAAGAGGAAAAGCAGTATCCAAGCTGTTATCAGAATTAGGTCGAAAAACAAGTGTCTTTCATGGTATGGGGGTTTGTCAGTGTCCATGGTCCATGGTCCAGTGGAAACCAGGAAGTAATTGGGTTCACATAATCAATAGTGAGCACAATTTGTAGGTTGCATTATATAATTTACAACTAAAAACAACTTGTTTTATTTCTAGATTTAGTGCCATCTGACATTTTACCTGGATAATAGACCTCACTATTGAGCTATTGTTAAATTGTCTGCCAACTTGACTCTCCATTCACAACACCTTTTACAGTATATTTTTCTCATTTCAGTCTGAGGTAAACATGGTACTCAATGAGAGCTATTTAAATGTGCTGGAGTGAGAGAGAAAGATAAGAGAGGAAATGACAGACGTCATTGATGACGTAGTGAAACAGAGTCAAATGACGTAGTGAAACAGAGTCAAGGTTATCCCACCTGTCAATTACTGTTCTGTTGAGCTGTTTGTCTGCATATCACTAGGATGTTGTTCTTTCATTGGTTGGTTGCACAGTTTTCGAAGCTTCTGTGTGTGGGCGAGTAGTAGAGGAAATCATAAGCGTATGTGGGAGTGAGGGGGATGTAAGAGAGATGGAAACAGAGACAGAGATAAAGGCTACTTTCAGTCCACTACAGGATGGCAAACAAACTGTCTCAGAGATGCAGATGCGTGTGCATATTTAGAAGTAATTTAATCACTAACGTCTCATGTGAGCAATAGGGAGAGTTCACCCACACATACTCACTCATTGTCAAAGGCCCATACAAGATGGGACACTGTAGCAGATGGGCTGCATCTTTTTCATGTTATAGATTGGACAATGACATGGCTTTCTCACTGTTCCCTCCACTCCAACTGTTCACACTTGTCTTCTTTTATAATGCATTTTTTGTCAAACTCTTACAGGCTAGCATGCAGTTAGAATATCAGTAACATTTTTCACTCTTTACAGCACGCTGATATTCTCACAGAGGAGCTGTCACTGTCTCGGAGATGCAGATGGTGTACAGCTCTTGAAAGCAGAGTTTTTTTGTTATTAACAATTTTATTGATTCATAAAAAAAACAAACAAAAAAAAAATACATAGAATATTTGGAATCAAATTATATAAATGTACAACCCTTCCCCCCGAACATGAATCCCCCATCCCCCCACCTAACACAGACACCCTGCCAATTGACAATGACACACAAACAGAAAATAAAAGAGTAGAAAATATTTAGAAATATAAAAAACTAAAAAACATAAAAAGTATATATTCAAATACAAAAAGGTTACAACACACATATTTAAAACAAGTCTTCCTCCACTGTCCCTCACAGAGTGCCTTCTAAAAAGGCTAAATAGCTGCCCCATTTCTTGTTGAACAGATCTATGTTGCCTAGCCTTCTATGTGACAAATCTTCAAATGTCGCTACCCTGCCCATCTCCGCGTACCACTCACGAAACGAGGGCACTCCAGCAGACTTCCATCCCCTAAGGTTGACCTGTCTCATCATAACCCCGGTCAGGACCCAATTCTTCATATATTATCCCCTACATCAATGGCCGCCCTATTGCCTAGAATACTCTGCATCTGGGGCAAAATGAGATTTGTGCCCCAAATACGTGACACGTAAAAGTCTGAACCGTCAATCACAATTCTTGGATCTTAACACAGCACCAAAAAACATGGGTTGTGTCCTCATCTTCTGATTGGCATCACCAGTGGGTGGGTGTGTCTTTAAGACCCAGCCTATACAGTCTAGAAAGGGTCCAATAGAAACGATATAAAATCTTAAATTGCATAAGGCACACCTTTGCATCTCTAGATGTAGACGATCTTCTTTCTTCACACTCCCTCCTCCAATGCAAAGTTTAAATCTTTCTCCCATAATCTCTTGAGAGATGTTGAAGTGCCATCCCCCAGACTCCGAATTAGCAGGGAGTAATACATTGATGCCAAGTGGCCTTTTCCAAAAGCAGTTTCCACCACTTCCACAGTATCTGCTGCTTTAGGGGGGTGTATGCTACTCCCAAAAATAGTACAAAGCAAGTGGCGCAGCTGTAAAAAGCTAAAGAATCGAGATCTGTGGATCCCAAAATGTTGAACCATATTTTCAAAGGATCTCATCACTCAGCAGAAGGGGACTTATTAGACTTATTAAAACATTTATCATTTTGGGCCTACATAATCAGCCATATGCTCGAGACAACATTTAAATAAATGTCAGAATGAAGCACTCTGGAAACTTTTGTCCATCCCGAGTGCAAATGCAAAATATCAGGGTGTAACTTAACTTATCCAGTCAGTTTAATAGTAAGGCTTTGCAATGGCGAAATAGGCTGAAAGTTCTGTTCAATACAAAACCAGGGAGTGCCCCTCTCAGGTGGAAGTGACCAATGAGCCAAATGTCTGAGACCGAATGCATAATAAAAAAATTAAAATCTTGGATAGGCCTAGCCCACCTTTGTCAGTCCGTCTATGTAACTTATTGAAATGTAATCTGGGACGTTTACCATTCCAAATGAGGGACTTTGCTATGCTATCAAATTGCTTGAAATAAGAGAGGGGACATCTACAGGGAGTGATTGTAGCAGGTAGTTTCATTTTGGAATACAATTAATTTTAATAACAATAACCTTCCCAGTCATGGATCTATGATTAGCCCACCTGCCCACATCACTCGAAAGCCTTTTTATTAAGGGGTCAAAATTAACTCTAACTAATTCACACACATTTCCTGGGAATAAAATGCCCAAATACTTAATGCCCTGTTTGGGCTATTGGAAGGCGTCAGTCTGAAAAGCCATTACTGGGCAGTACACTTTCAGAGCCAAATCTTCAGATTTAAACCAATTCACTCTTATCCTGAGACCTTAGAAAAGGAATGAATTATTCTGTGGAGGCAAGGCATAGATCTATTTGGATCAGAGATGAATAATAAAATATCATCAGCAAAATCTAATGTGCCATACCTCCCGCCACCACCCCTGGAAAATCATCTTCCTATCTTATCGCAGCTGCTAATGGTTCCAGGGCAAGACAGAAGAATAATGGATAGTAATGGAAAAAAATGTATAGTCCCTACCAGATGGGTTAAAAAGTCCCCAAATATCTGTAAGATCCAGATTTTTACACATCCTGTGAAGCATCAATGTTCCTCTAGGGGACTTACACACTTTTGCTTCACTATGATCAAGAATGAGTACATCAAAAGATTAAAGTTTCCTCCCCAATATTATATCATGAGGGGTGCCAGCAGATTGCAACATCCCTTCAAGCCCTGATCATCAACGTTAGGTGTGGAAATACTTGACAAAATCAGCCTTTGCCACTGAATTTCTGCTGAAACAATAATGACTCTTCCTAATTTATCTTTAATCTGTTTGAGACATTTGAATTGTAGATGCTTACTTATCAATGTAATGACTCCCCTGATCTTACTTTTGCCAGCACTTAAGAAAACATGTCCACCCCATATCTTCCCAAATTTTTCAGCTTCCTGTGGGGAAAGATGCATTTCTTGAAGAAACACTATATCAGATTTCTTCTTTTTATTATGGTGCCTCATCCCATTCACATTCCACGTGAAGAAAGACAATCCGCTCATATTAACATTTTACATTTTGACATATTAGGAAAAAATAGATTGTGTCAAAAATGAAATTATAACGACAACATTCCAACATTAGTGCAACAATCAAACCCTGAACATCCCCAGAACAAAAAAAAAAACAGAAAAAAGAAAAACGTGTGCATTAACCCTGCGCATGACAGCACCAAACGATGTCCATCCCTCTAAACTCAAACAGTCCATGTACACCTACGAGAGCCCCCACGACAACTTTCCATCAGATTGCTCAAGTCTGGTGCTACTATACAAATTTTGTGAGACAGAATAACACCACAGAAAAGTTTTCAAACAGTTTCGGGCATTGAAATGAATGCTCAGTGAGTTGGCTCATTCGGCTGAGTACATGAGTGCCACAACTGACCTAATCACTCCAATGACCTACAAGAAATATTCCACAAAACAAACACCAGCAAATAGGAGGCATAAGCCCAAAAACATGCAGATTCATTCACAAACTGTGCCGAAGGAGAGTTATTCCACAAAACAAACTCCAGCTGCTAGGCGGAACCAGCACAAAAAAAAAAAAACAGGCGTTCTGGTTCCTCGGACAATCATGTGAATGTTCAGTGAGTCAGGCCCACTCGGCTGCAACGTGAGCATCAAAATATGACTTACTCACTCCATTGACTTTATGAAGGACATCGCTTGCTGTGGGTATGTAAATACGTTGCGGCCATCCTTAGTATCTATTCTCAATTTGGCCGGGAACATCACTGCAAAAGCAACCTTCCGTTGATGTAAGAGTTTCTTTCATTCCTTGAATCGATTACGTTTCTTTCTTGTCGAATTCACTAAGTCTGGGAACAAGCAAATGCAGTGGTTCTTCCAAGAAAGCCTCAGTGCCTCGCTTAACACAAGATCTTTATCGGATGATCTCAGAAATTTGGCCAGAATTGATCGGAACCTGCCTCCCTCCACGGATCTCCGAGCCAGAACTCCGTGAGCTCGCTCGATTTCCAGCTTATGGTCTGTTAAGTCGAGCAGACTCGGGAAGAACCCGTCTAGGAATTTCACCATATCACTGCCTTCTTCATCCTCAGAAATTCTAACAATTGTGATGTTGTTTCGCCAGTTACAATTCTTCAAGTCCTGCATCTTTTCCCAGATGCGCTCCAAGTCTGCCTTGGTCACAAGTGGGTTAGAAGCTAATTCCCTCTCCGAATACTTCAGATAATCGATCTGTTTATCAACATCCGCCACTCTTGTAACCATTTCAGTGTTCAATTGGCATATTACAGTAAGATCCTCGTCAGCATTGCCGACCGAATTACCTTCACTTCACCATCCAAATTGACTCTCTGGCTTTCGGCCTGCTGCTCAGGGGCTTCAGCTTGAGTAAGTGTCTTTTAATATCTCCAGAGTCTGAGGATTTAGAATTTTTTGATGAATCTTTCATGAATTCTATTGTCTTCCTAGAACAGTTAAGAATCAGGGTGTATCGAATCTCACCAGTTTATGAGTATTAAAACTAGCAAAGTGTTCAGAGCTCGGTGTTCACACGTCCGAACCTCGCATGGTGCCACACGACTCCATCCCAAAGTTACATTCTTCAATGCGTGAAATTAGTTGAAGATAGATGAAAAATTGTGTATGTGTGTAAATTCCATAATTAAACTGACATTTTAATTAAAGTTAAACTAGTGCTACTTGTAATTTCAATACTGTTGTGTGTAGAGATGTACAGGTGAAACTCGAAAAATTAGAATATCGTGCAAAAGTTCATTAATTTCAGTAATTCAACTTAAGTAAGATATTTCAAGCCTTTATTTCATATAATTTTGATGATTATGGCTTACAGCTTATGAAAACCCCAAATTCAGAATCTGAGAAAATTAGAATATTGTGAAAAGGTTCAGTATTGTAGTCTCAAAGTGTCACACTCTAATCAGCTAAACACCTGCAAAGGGTTCCTGAGCCTTTAAATGGTCTCTCAGTCTGGTTCAGTTGAATTCACAATCATGGGGAAGACTGCTGACCTGACAGTTGTGCAGAAAACCGTCATTGACACCCTCCACAAGGAGGGAAAGCCTCAAAAGGTAATTGCAAAAGAAGTTGGATGTTCTCAAAGTGCTGTATCAAAACACATTAATAGAAAGTTAAGTGGAAGGGAAAAGTGTGGAAGAAAAAGGTGCACAAGCAGCAGGGATGACCGTAGCCTGGAGAGGATTGTCAGGAAAAGGCCATTCAAATGTGTGGGGGAGCTTCACAAGGAGTGGACTGAGGCTGGAGTTACTGCATCAAGAGCCACCACACACAGACGGGTCCTGGACATGGGCTTCAAATGTCAACAGTCTTACCTGGGCTAAAGAAAAAAAGAACTGGTCTGTTGCTCAGTGGTCCAAAGTCCTCTTTTCTGATGAGAGCAAATTTTGCATCTCATTTGGAAACCAAGGTCCCAGAGTCTGGAGGAAGAATAGAGAGGCACACAATCCAAGATGCTTGAAGTCCAGTGTGAAGTTTCCACAGTCTGTGTTGGTTTGGGGAGCCATGTCATCGGCTGGTGTTGGTCCACTGTGCTTTATTATGTCCAGAGTCAACGCAGCCGTCTACCGGGACATTTTAGAGCACTTCATGCTTCCTTCAGCAGACAAGCTTTATGGAGATGCTGACTTCATTTTCCAGCAGGACTTGGCACCTGCCCACACTGCCAAAAGTACCAAAACCTGGTTCAATGACCATGGTATTACTGTGCTTGATTGGCCAGCAAACTCGCCTGACCTGAACCCCATAGAGAATCTATGGGGCATTGCTAAGAGAAAGATGAGAGTCATGAGACCAAACAATGCAGAAGAGCTGAAGGCCGCTATTGAAGCATCTTGGTCTTCCATAACAGCTCAGCAGTGCCACAGGCTGATAGCATCCATGCCACGCTGCATTGAGGCAGTAATTAATGCAAAAGGGGCCCAAACCAAGTACTGAGTACATATGCATGATTATACTTTTCAGAGGGCCGACATTTCTGTATTTAAAATCCTTTTTTTATTGATTTCATGTAATATTCTAATTTTCTGAGATTCTGAATTTGGGGTTTTCATAAGCTGTAAGCCATAATCATAAAAATTATATCAAATAAAGGCTTGAAATATCTTACTTTGCTTGTAATGAGTCTATATTATATATTAGTTTCACCTTTTAAGTTGAATTACTGAAATTAATGAACTTTTGCACGATATTCTAATTTTTCGAGTTTCACCTGTATACTAGGTAAAGGGTGGGTCCTTTAAAGAAGCTGAAATGTAAGATACAGTAGTTTTGATTGGTTAGTTCATAAGTCTGTACTAAAGAGGCAAATTGCAGTAACCATGCAAACACTGAAACAGAGAATATTGGCTTCAACATTACAGAGCCAAATCTGTAAATCACGGAATCAGTAGGACAGATTATGGCCTAAGAGACGCAATTTCAGTCATAACTCAATTTATGACTAAATTATTTGTTACTGCATTTTGTCTTTACATGACTGAATTTTCACTACATAATGCCCATATCGTGTTACTTCATAGTTTAACTGACTGAACTATTATTCTAAAATGTAGAAAATAGTAATAGAATGATTGAATATGTGTATCCAAACTATCCAGAGAGAGAATCTGGCAGTCTGTTATTTGTTTAGATTTTTGCATGTATCAGATAACTTAATGAGGTCAATTCTCAATGAGGAACATTGAGATTGAGTTTGTAAGTTGAATGTGTCACTAACTCTGTGCAGAAGTGTTTTCATATCATCATATCTAAACAGGTTTGGGCTGTCCAAGCAAAAATCCCTGGTCTGATAAGGCATATCCCTTGCTTACCAGGTTTCTGTCTGTGTTTACATTTGCTCATTATGAGCTACTTGCAATTTTACCTTAATTTGTGTGTGTTGATTGTAGCGGGGATACACTTTTATTTATTTTTTTTTTAATCTTGAAGAGGCTGAACAGCATTGTTCTATTGAATGAATGTGTTTAGCTTGTAATGGGTCTCTTTTCTTACAGCCACTTGACCTCTTGAAGTGGCAATAGTTACACACTGCAAATTCATACACCATAAATACAAGCACAAGTTTTTTCATCAAACATGAGTGTAAATGAGTCTATTATGAGCCTCGTATGAGTTAATGCTACAGGGAAAAGTCTAAATAAGGTTCCCAACTTATTGACCACTAATGTGCTATTGGTGATTGAATTGAATATTCTTAGTATTTTTCTCGCAATATAAAATTTATACTGTAAAAATTGCAAACGCATTTTTTTTTTTTTTTATTTGGCCAGTTTGATTCACAAATTTACCAACTGCATAAATTGATTCAAACTTTTTTGCTTCAATTAATTCATTCAAAACTCATACATTTATGAATTCAACAATTCATTTGTGTCATCATCATTCAGAAGTCTTTTTGGAAGTCTGTTTGCATTTGTCATGTATTAAAATGTTTTTTATTAAAAATAATGTATAAGTTGGAAAATGCTGCTGTTTAATACTGTGTTGTTTTGTATAGTCATATAAGTGAAAATTATTACATTTGATTCTTCTGTTTTTAAGTTTAAGTCATTTTTGTGTGTTTTATTTCTTACATTAAACATGTTGAATCTTCTTGGCATCAATGTCTGTTTGGTTGAATTGATTGTTCTTTTTTCAGCCATTTTAAAGCTAACACATAAATAATGAAAGCCCTGCTGATTACTCTTGTCTTTCTCTTTGTACAGTGAGCTCTTGCTTGGCCCAGCGGCAAGTCACAGTGCAGCCAGGGCCTCTGGTTCGAACAGAAGGTTCTCATATCAGCATCTGGTGTAATGTGACTGGCTACAAGGAAGGCGTAGAGCAGGACTTTGAGTGGTCCATGTACTTTTACACAGCTCCTGATCGAGAGATCCGTATCGTGAGCACATCTCAGCACAACTATGCCTACGCTTTGTATGCCCAACGTGTCAACAACAAGGAGATCTACATTGAGAGGCTGAGTGGAGACTCGGCTCTGCTGCACATAACCAAGCTACAGGCCACTGACCAGGGCACGATTGAGTGCTACACCCCTAATACTGACAGCCGCTACCTGGGCTCCTACAGCGCCCGGACCAACCTCACTGGTGAGTTCACTCCAGTCTATGACTTACAACTGTCATTGTAAATTTAAATCTGTACATGCAATATAGTTCAGTAATCTAGTAAGCTTCCTAAGAAGGCAGCATTTTAAGGTATTATAAGGTATTGCCTTGATTTGAAGGCTGTTCCAACTGGTAATTATGCTGCCTCTAAACACACCTTGGAACCAGGTTCTAAAGGAGTAGTCTTTGTGGAGAAGACAATCCCAAAATGATTTGCGACACACTGTCGATTAGAAAGGTTTATTATAAATATACTTGTTTCATTTTATACTGAAAAGTATAAAAAAATATAGTTCAGTGTAATTATTTTACCCAGTATTTTTCTGTGTGATGAATTTTCATGTTTATTAGTGTATCACCTAGGGCTATCTATATTTATCACACATTTTTTTCAATATCTATGATAAACATTTAGATATTTAGCAGTACTTCATAAATGTAGTCTTAGATGTGATTGGTTAGTCAACTTTTGGGGGAGACTTGAAATCCAGCTCTTTTCGGAGCCTAGATGTTCTTCGTCTAGACAATAGTATCATGTATGTCTTGCTAAAACTGCAAGCAGTTCATCAAAGTTATACACACAACTAGCTAACTGAATCATAGTCATGAAATAAGCCTATTAAGAAGTATTATCAGGTTAGCGGCTACCTCGCCTTGCTGTCATGGAAGCCAGCAATGAGGCTCGGTAGCCACTAGCTAGCTATCCGGCTAATATGATATTGTTGTGTACTGAACAAGACAGCAATGACAAAGCAATACAACATTGACTGAACACAACACAACTCAAACATCAACACAATTGATTTTCATTGAAAAGAGGTAGCACACACCACTTATGTAGGATTAAATCCTAAACAGAGTATACTTTAAAGTTAACTTACTCTCTGGGGTTTACTTGTCAACAAAACATTTATGCTTATATTCGTTCTTGAGGTCTAGCAAACACGTGGAATGCACTTTCATCCCCATGAATGAAATGAAATGCGTATTGTGATAAATATTGATATTGAACAGTATTTTGGCCATATCACTCTGCTAGGGCTTGGATTGGATCCTATAAAATACGCATTTTGTTCCGTATTTAAGATGGTCAGATGGTGTCACGGTGAAATCGTTCCAGATCGCCAATTTAATGTTGATATAAGTTAGAAAATTTGCCTGAAAAGTCCACACATTGTGCTAAAATGCTGAAATTGTTGGTAAAACTGTGTTTTTCTTTCTATATAAATGTTCAGTAAGATCAAACAATGTATGAATACAATCATAAAGACAAGAACAGGTGAATGAAAAAAAATAAACAAATAAAATAAATAAAAATTATAAAAAATATAGAAATATGTATAAACCATCCAAAATGTATACTTAAGATAAAGACAAATAATATAATTTTTTTTTAATAAATATATTTTTTAACATATAAATTAAGTCATGGGTCAGGAAAGTTCTAATTTTAGCATATAAGAAAGGATATCATTTGTTTTATTAATAACGTATATTAACTCAACACATTTACTGCTAAAACTGTGAAGGATGTGGTTAGGGGCTGTGAACCCCTAACCGCATTTGGTACTTTTAAAAGCTTTCATGTAATGTTATTGTTTTGATCTTTACTTGCAGTAGACAATTGTTCACATTACGATTGAATGCAGCTGCAGGTTTTTTTTCTCGAAGAATTGTAAGTAATATCCATTTCATTCAGCATTGTTTTTGTCTTCTTTCTTCTAAAGCATGTTTTACTCTGTGACAAAGTGTTATTATTCAGACCACACTTTGGACAAATTCATTGAGAAGAACCAACTCAAAACAGAGATTATTTCATGCATCCATCAGGCATCGCTCCAATTCAGCAGCCCCGTGCTTCTGACTCTATGGTCGTGTTCACAATGGCATACTATCCATATTTCTCTCACTGTTTTTGCCAAACAGTTTTCGCCCATGGGGGGGCACCACAACACGTTATCAGAACGCACAGGGTGCATTTTGTTTGACACAGATTGGACACATGCTAACATTGGCTTGTTAGATTGGAACATGCCGCACCCCCGAAGCTATGCTGCCCTAGGCACATGCCTATGTCGCCTAATGGGCTGACCGGCCCTGCTTAACTACATGCAAAAATCAAGCTCTATTGAAATACATTTTGAGTTGAGTCTCCTGTGCGGAATGTTGTTTTTGTTGCTACCTTGGAAGAGCGTCCCAAATGACTCAATCACAAGGTTCAATAGCAATTGAGATGCTGCCGTAGAGGCCATTCATACAGAGAGTAGTTCTTTTTTTTGTTGCATTCGTTTGTATGGTTTTTAGTTGTGTTTCTGTGTAAACATGCTTAATGGATGTCTGTGACCACTGTGTTGCTTCTCACAGGTTTTCTGCCTCTCACGCAGGAGTAACACATTTTTCTGATGCCATGTCAAGTTAAACTAAAAAACTGCCTATGTAGGCAGTAAGAAGTGATGCAGCTCACTAGGTTTCTTGGAACAAAATAGTATGTTTCCAACAGTTTCATTAATTTATTATTAGGTCTTTGAACTTTATTTAAGGATTTTTGTGCTTGTGTCTTATTACCAGGGCAATTTCGCAAGATTTACCACTGTAGTTTGGATTACAGTACTTCATAAATTTAGTCTTAGATGTGATTGGTTAATCAGCTTTTGAGGGAGACTTGAAATCCAGCTCTTTTTGGAGCCTAGACAGCCTGAAGCCTCTCCAGCTAGTCATTGCTCATGTTAATGGATCTGTGCTAATTGGATAACTTTTAATGCCTGAGTGGATTTATGCTACACAAATCAGTCACTGTTGTGGTGGAGTAAAGGGAAAGTACCTGACAGAATGCCAGTCCATCTGTGTGTCTACCCACCCTGTTATTAAGTAGGGCACAGGCCTGAACTGCTGCCTTATTACTGTGATATCAGTATCAGTAGTCCTTTTAATTATATTTGTAATTTAACTTTATACTTCCAGCTATTTCTAACACACACACTTACTGTCTCATCCAATTGCTAGCATTTTAAAGTCCATTATCCCTTGTCACACAGATCTATGAGTGATCATAATTTGACATACTCATTGTTAACAGTACGTCTGTTGATTGTGACTAACTGTTTGGGCTGAGTTGTCAGTCGTGTTTGCATAGGCTCACATGCACCGTATATCTTGATTAGATGAATTCTAAGTGTGCCTCCACAAATGGACATGTGGACCAGCAGGAACAATTTTAAAATGGAATCAGTGAGTCATGAGTCATGTTTAGTGTGGGCTGGGGAGAATCATACTGAGTGCCACCTGTTTAAGGAGAGACATGTTGGTCAATGCCCGATTCTGATATCCCTGGCCTTCTTAAAACCCCCTTTTCATCCAGCATTTTACTCCTGTCATTAAATAATTTTTTGTGGTCATCGTCACATGCTTTCTTGCACATTAAATGGATAGTTAACAAAAAAATTCATTTACTCACCCTCATGTAATTCTAAACCTGTAACTTTCCAATAGAGAAGTGTTTCATAAAATTAAGTGGATTGTACCAGGGGCTGTTAAGTAAAAAAAAAGTACATTCCATATCAATACTTTATTTAAATGATATCATTAAAATTATGTTTAAAGAAATTAATTTATCAACACTTGAACAGTTACTAGAACTAGAATAATACATTTTCAACATCATATTGTATTACTTTATAAAGTGCTTTTCTACAGAATCTCACTGCACAGTCCTAAATCCAAAATTGGAGTTATTCTGGCGGCATGGTGGTGGCATTTGCAGACTCAGCAGCTGGACGCTGAATTATTGTTTTTTGTTTTATTTTATAAGTATTGTCAGCTGGTGCTTTTCCTGAGGGTTGCCATATCAAATTTCGCTGTATTGTAAACAATAATATGTCTTACTTTTATTTTTGTCAAATAAAGTGCTGTTTAACGGAACATCACAGATGTGAGGTATTGTGCGGATATGATTAATATTGATTTATTATTATTATTTGTAGTAGTAGTAGTTCAGTGAAAACTACATAACCATACAGTAGTTATACATTTCTTTCATACTTGTTTACATTTAAATTTAGCTTTTATTTTGATGATAGCTTTTATTTTGAAACGTTTCTGTGTGGATTTGACTGTTGCTTCTCACTTCTAGAAAAGGTTGTTACGTGAAACCAATGTGATTATTAAACCGCCAAAGGCTGCGATTTAATTAAATAAATGTGTAGTCAGTATGTGCCTCACACTACAAAGTGAATTTACCCTCTGTGCATCTGCTATAAACAAGTCGTGCAATGCTCACGATGGAGTTTTCCATGAATGAGCAAAGGTGCTCTAAAAGATACAAGCAACTGATGTCAGCACAACACCGGCTGCACAAATTCACGAGTACTCACATTTGAAGCATGCAGCACATGCAAACTACATTTTGAGTTGAGTCTCCTGTGTGAAATGTTGTTTGTGTTGCTACCTTGGAAGAGAGTCCCAAATGACTCAATCACAAGGTTCAATATCAATTGAGATGCTGCCGTAGAGGCCATTCATACAGAGAGTTGTTTTTTTTGTTGCATTCGTTTGTATGGTTTTTAGTTGTGTTTCTGTGTAAACATGCTTAATGGATGTCTGTGACCACTGTGTTGCTTCTCACAGGTTTTCTGCCTCTCACGCAGGAGTAACTAATTTTTCTGATGCCATGTCAAGTTAAACTAAAAAACTGCCTGTGTAGGCAATAAGCTGTGATGCAGCTCACTAGGTTTCTTGGAACTAAGATAGTATGTTTCCAACTGTTTCATTAATTTATTATTAGGTCTTTGAACTTTATTTAATTTTTCTGCTTGTGTCTTATTACCAGGGCAATTTCGCAAGATTTACCACTGTAGTTTGGATTACAGTACTTAATAAATGTAGTCTTAGATGTGATTGGTTAGTCAACTTTTGAGGGAGACTTGAAATCCAGCTCTTTTTGGAGCCTAGACAGCCTGAAGCCTCTCCAGCTCGTCGTTGCTCATGTTAATGGATCTGTGCTAATGCATGAGTGGATTTATTTATATTTATATATTATTTATATTTATCATATTAAATTGTAGCCTTTGTGGTTTAATAATCAGACTAGAACATAGCGTGATTTTAATTTGTGCACTGATGGCATCAGTTTTTGATATCAGAGCATTTTTACGAGCACAAGTAGAAGTAGATGAGCGTGGTATCGGACCCAATTACGATACCAGTATTGGGATAGGGACATCCCTACATAAAAGCATAATAAAGGTTGTCCATACAAATTATGTACTATACTCCAAGTCCTCTGAAGCCAGAAAGTAGCTTTTTGTGAGAAATAGACTGAAATGTAAGTTGTCATTCACTGATAGTCTGCTTTCAGAAGCCTTGAAAATGTTGCTTGACAGCTGTGTTCACCAGTCACTTTAATTGTATGGAAAAGAGGAGCTTAAACATTTTGCTGTAAATAAATAAATCCTTTTGTGTTCCATGAAAGAAAGAGTAAAGAGTTTTGGATGAAATATCCTTTTAAGCCTATGGTGGATAGTTCTTGAAGCATTTAAGACATTATTCTCCCTGACATCTATAATTTATTAACATTGTTATCTATAATTTATTATAGATGTCATGTCATTACTACAGCACCATAGTTAAAAACTTAATGTATACTGTTCTGTACCATTTATTCCTAGTGTAGACATTTAATTAATACCACAGTTTTTCATATTTCTAATTAATGCAGTGTTGATCTAAGTTTAATCTGTTCTCTTGGAACAGGTGTATGTTTGTGTGTCAGGCAGTAGTGACATGTTCATAGCACAAACGTTAAATGTTGAAATTTACATTTACATTTATGCATTTGGCAGACGCTTTTATCCAAAGCAACTTTCAGTGCATTTATTACAGGGACAATACCCCCGGAACAACCTGGAGTTAAGTGTCTTGCTCAAGGACACAATGGTGGTGGCCGTGGGTTTCGAACCAGTGACCTTCTGATTAACAGCCCTGTGCTTTACCCACTACACCACCACCACTGACATTTGTATCTGTTTTTCAATCTGAACATTCCAAACATCCTGAAATTATCACAGTGCACCGGGATCACCACAATTGCTGTAAAATTCCCTTAACCCTTTTATGCTTTAATGACAAGCTAAGTGCAAAGGTAAAACCAGTGGCCAAGTTCTTCACCTCTGGCAAAAAAATTGAACAGATAACACTGGCTATGTTCCAACACAAAGCTGTCTACTTTCCACATAGGGAGATGTCTTCTAAAGCAACATCTTAAACAAAAAGAATGTCATAAAAGACTTAAAACACTCTTCACAGGCAGCAACTAATGCGTCACACATGCCACATCAATTGCACTCTCCATATGAAGCAAACAAGATTCTTGATTAAAGCCCATATTTGATTGTAATTGAGTTTGATATTTATACATGCTGCTAAACTTATAATGCAATTCTCTAATAAGAACAAAAATTCATACTACGCAAAAACATTGTGTAAAATAGTCCATATTTAATTCAATGGAAAATTTTGTTCAATATTTTTATTTGTACTTTTGTCTGAAGGGATTCTCTTGTCATTGACAGGAATAACTAAGATGTAACTAATAGCCCGCCAAGGCTGGGTGTGTGTACGATGCACCGACTGGACTGGAGCTCTGTGTGTGTGCATTTTGAAGCTAGACTAACAGCTGTGGCATGTTGATGAAATGTTGATGATTGAGGTTTGTGGCAGGGCGGAGGGTGGGGTGGAGCCGGGCCATGATCATACACACCCGGTCCCGTATTAGGCTACTAAGGGACCGGGTGTGTAGGATCACGACCCGGCCCCGCCCTCCGTCCTGCCACAAGGTTTTAGACGCTGGCCAGGGCAAATGTAATATGGATAGATTACCTTGCATTCTGTCATAACTGGTATGTGTGTTTGCATGGGTAACCAAATGATCTGTATGCTATTTAGTAATGTGCAAGCTGAATTTAGGCCATGATTGGTCTTCTCTCAGCTGCTGAAAGGAGTAATGGATGTGCTGATTGCAGGCTATATTTTTAGGCCGTGTACATGAGATACTTGAAGACAGCCTTTGTGTCTCTAACCTCTTAACCCTCTTCCCCATGAACTCTGTGCTGCTGTTGTTGAAATCACTCAGCCCTTATCTCTCTACCTCTTTGTTTCTTTATTCTATCTTAAATCAGATTCTGATCTGATGAAATGGGACATGCATTTGGGAGATTCACCCTTCTAGTGTAAAAGCAGTAGTCATATTACTACTTCTAACTGTGAATAAAATGTGAATAAAATGCTTTTTCCCAGTAGTGTTTTTATGGTCTATCTGATCTCTTGCCTCTGATGGAATGGTGAAATAAGATGATCGAGTTCATTTCTCTTAAATACATGGCCATCTCTGCACTCTCTCCTTGTGGTTCACCGTTTCTGACGTCAATGGGGCAGAAGGGAAGCTCTCCTCTCCTTCCAAAGAAAAAAGTTCAAGTAAACATGTGAATCTTCCTCCACTAATCTTTTTCACTCAGCTGATATCATTTATTTAACAGCTTTCATCTAAGATGATTGAGAGTTTTATAGTTGTACATTTTAAATGGCTGTTTCTCTTCTCTTTTTTCAGCAATGGGACAGTGATGCAACTCTGTTCAAACAAGAGCCATACAAGCTTTATCAAAGTTTTTCTAACAAGTCAGTCCACTGTTGGCCATCTTTGGAATGCTCTCAGAAGACTATTTCCAGTTATGACAGTTCAGCTCCTATCTACTTAAATGGGGAAACATGGAAATCTTAAGAACAGTTGGTCAAGATTACGATCAAAGAACATATTTCAAATCAGCAATAAAATTTAACAATGCTGGTATCATAAATTGTGCTTCTTTGGCTTGTATATCTAATGTGCCTGCACGTTCTCAAGTTGATTGGCTAGTGATGTATGTATTGCTTGGGCATTCCACTTTCTCCTATTAATTTTAATAGAAGTGGCCCATCTCTGCTAAATAGTCTCTGGCTATATGAACACACTCAGACACACATTTACTTAGCTTTCTATATGGGACTTTATATTGACATCTGTTGTTCTCTAGTTAAGCTATTAATAATTGAATTGAGTTGAAACTTATATATACTATTGTCACCAAATGGAAATTAATATTGGGCTGCGGTCTAGTGAGGCCTATATGATGGAGAACTGAGCTGATATGCGGTAGTGTGTTATACATTCCTTTTAAAGAGCCCCTCTTATGCTAATTTAAAGGTTTATGATTTTACTTTGAAACTAAAATAGGTTTACATGCTTTAATGTTCAAAAAACATATAATTTTTCACATAATGTACATTGCTAGAATGCCTATATTCATCCTCTTCTGAAATGCTCTGATTTAGCTCCTGTCTCTTTAAAGCCCCCCTTTCCGAAAAGCCCAGTCTGCTCTGATTAGACAGCTGGCCCAGTCTGTTGTGATTGGTTAACCGCATGTCGGAAATGTAACACCCCTTATCATAACGGAGTTTCAGGCTTCCTTAACAGCTGTAAACTCAATTGTATCTATGGTAACAGTGGCGTCAGTTTTTGCCGTTCCAGTTTGAGTCCGAGTCCGATAATGAAAGTTGATCGACCCAAACCACCTTCGCAAACATTACTTGAACAGGATGTTTCACAGTGCACTGTTGATTATTGTGAACATGACAAAGCTTCAAGGAAAAGACATGTAGTGCATCTAAGTTAGTCATCTTTTGCAGGAATGGGTGTAGCCAAACGTTTTTCATCGGAGCTATGAATGGAGAACAGAGGCTTACTCCCAGGTAGTGAGCAAATTAGCCGTGGACTACCTTGGATAGCAGGCATAACATTACAGCTTGTAATTATTATAGAATGATATAAGACTCTTGAGATCGACCATCATGTTACACAGTTTTAGGTAAAAGCCAGCCCACAGCTGAGTAGTAAACCCTTATCAAAACAATATCATTACATGCATAAATTACAGTTTGTAAAAATAAATCCATCTCCACACTTGACCACTATTCATGAAAGTAAGAACAACAAACAGTATGCATAATTCTACACAACTGTAGGTAAAAGTGGGCCTGCAGCTGATTAGCAAATCTATTTCAACACAATAACATTTGCACAGGGTGTACCACAACACAAAACTCTGCATCTGAACTCTTGGTAGCAAATAAATCCACAAATAATCAAGCATACTTACAGGTTGCGATCCTGACGGGCCAGATTGTCCCAGTAAAGTGGGAAAGGCACCATCTTTCAGGAGTAACCATCTTGAGAATCCGGCATTGGTTTTGGTTATACTGCTTTGGAATAGTGGTAAAAATGTATTTTAATTCTTCAGTTCGTCTGCCTTTGGAAGTGCAAACAAGAGGCTTTGCTTTCACAGTGGAGAAAACAGAATCTTCTCGACATAGTGACACAACTAACCCAACTCATCCTCTGTGTGTATATATATATATATATATATATATATATATATATATATATATATATATATATATATATATGTGTGTGTTATTTCAGGTGTGCATACGCAAAGTCCTAAGAAAGATAGAAAGATGCCTGCGTATTCTGCATTACTGTCCAGAAGATGTTTCTGTGATTTTCTACTATTCCTGTACAAGGCACTGATCCCTCTTGTTTGAATGAGCCTTATGACAGTGCAAGCAATACTTATGGAAAATGTGTTATGTAAATGGTCTGCATTTATATAGCACCTTTTTAACCTTAGCGGTATTCAAAGCGCTTTACAATGTGTCTCATTCACCCATTCACACACACATTCACACACCAATGACGGCAGAGCTGCCATGCAAGGCGCTAGCCTGCCATTGGGAGCAACTTGGGGTTCAGTGTCTTGCCCAAGGACACTTCAGTGTGCGGGCCAAGAATCGAACCACTAACCCTGCGATTAGAACTACCTGCTCTACCTACTGAGCCACAGCCACTCCTAAATCTAGATTTCAGATTTAGTTGAAAACTATCCTAACACAATGGACTTTCATAGTCTTGCATTAAACAAGAGCAGAAGCTTGTCTGATAATATAGCAGACAGCAAAGGTTTTTAGGCTGGGTTTAGCAAAGGTTCAGTCATGTTTGTTCATGTACTGTTTTAGTTCTACTGTATATGAGCTAAAATGCTGCATAAGCAATCGAATGTTTCTGCCATAAACTTTGCAGTCTTACCCTACATAAAATTACATGACTCAGGCTGCTGGAGCAATGCAGGCCACCTCAAACAACCTGAAACCTGAGGACAGGAGCAAAGTGAAGGAGATAATGAGAAAGAAGAGACATGGGGCGAGACAAGTTGAAATGAGGCTGTTAGCTGGGATCAGTTATGTTTTGTCAGAGGTGTGTCATCTTTTTTAAAAGGGCTGATTGCAATTAAATGGAAACTGTATACCTGAGAACCACTGGAATAATGTTTTATCAGCACACCTGGACATGCTGCAACCTGATACACCTCTAAAACACACACACATGCATTACCTCAGCTTTCTGTCTAAGGTGAGAAAAGCTGTAAATTTGTCTTTGCACACTGTCATTAGTGACTGTATCTTCAAGTGATATCTGGACATGAGAGTGGGTGGGAAACTGAGAGTTTGACACATCACAAGGACTAGATGATCTTACTTTTCCATAATGACAGTGTTTGGCCCTCATTCCTGTCGATGTAAACAGTGTCCCTTTCACTGCCTAATCAATGTTTTGGTGACCTTGAGAAGAGTATCAAGCTTTTCTCTACAGAGTGTATGATTTCTGCTGCCGTTAATTTAGTTGCAATCAGTGTTGGCGCTAGCACATTATAAGCAATGTGTGTTATGGTTTAGATTCATTTAGGGTGAAATGAATAAAGAAACATGTGACTTGAATTTTTAAATCTGGATTAATGTTAATTATCAAAATACCATTGTTCATTGTTTGCAATGAAAATGATTGCATTTACTAATGTTAATGTTAAAAAATACAACCTTTAATGTAGAATTTAAAGTTAATCAAGATTCATGAATGCTGGTAAAGCATTGTTCATTGTTTGTTCATGTTAACTATTCCATTAACTGATGCTAACAAATAACTTTATTGTAAAGCGAAACTAATTTGTAAAAGATGTGATAATTTTTTATAATTTATTGACTTATTCAATTAAAATCCCCTTCTCCATAACATAGTTACGTTGATGTGCCGACATCACTGGACATTGAAAGAAAAAGCCTTAGCCAACTGAAAATAAACACCAACAACGGAAAGGTATCTAACATGACAGAAAGTTACAGTTGAATATTTTATTTAGAGATAGCACAGGTAATATTACTTTATAAGGTACTCAGTAATTTATTTTTTATGTTGCACTAGCCAATATTACAGTGTTCTATGTCCTTCCCATAAGGCACCCTGCAAATTAACATTCCCCAACAGTCAGTACGTTAACATGCACTTTAAAAGCACTAAAACAATATTTGTTCATGTTAAAATGTCATGTAAAAGATTTAGTCCGATTTAAATTGTACCAGGTCTAATAGATCTACATTGTCCAGCTTGTATACATGTTAACTGGACCACAACTGGCCTCAGTAGTCGCACAAACAGCCTTTTCCAAAAACAATATCAGTTTAAAGGTCATGTGTAAACACAACCCGTTTGAAAGGTACATGTACATATCACAACTCGCTTGAAAATTCCATGTACGATATGTTTTATCATTACCTGAAACGTTTTGAAGATATAATTTCATTTTGGTGGAGGAAATATTTGATAATTAAGAGCCGACTATAGAGAAAATCTTGTAGTGCTTGATGCTCCACGACTCAAATCTGAAGTCACATGGTGAGCAGCCAATGAAAACTGTCCACGCATGGCCACGACACTGAACCATGAAGAAATGGAGATGGCGAACAAGTGTAAAATTTAGAAAAAATATTTAGCACCACTCACATCCACTCGCTTTCCTTCCAAGACTGCACCCAAATGTGCTCGGCCTGTTTCTTTTCATTCTCGGAACAGAGTAGCAGCAACGGCAGTGCTTACGTACATTCGTGTTTGTTTACATCTGTCATGTGTATCCTTTCCACGTGAGTTTGTGATTGAATCAACTTGATTTGTGTGATGCCCAGTTTTTGTTTGTATCCCTTTACATGCTTGGTGTGTGATACCTAGTATTTTTATATTCTGTTCATATTTTAGTGAACAAAGTGGTGTTGTGTAATTTTAAAAGCATTCTCTTCTTCCAAGCGGATGAAAACATTTGTCGACTGATAAAATAAGTAACTGCCTCTCAGAGTTTATTGGCATTTTGGTGTTGATGTGTGAATAGTAGCAAAGCAGAAAAAAGAGGGAAACCGTTGCATGTGTGAATTGCAAATGTGGTACATTTACCAGTGAAGGCAATCAAACAGTTTTACTGCAATTTACCAGGTTACATGTGTGAAAGGAGCTTATGTTGTGTGCATGCTCAAAGTTTGACATTTGACAAAGATACATGGACAAATGAAAAAAACAATAAATGGTGAACTTTGCTTTATTAAAAGCCACAAACTGATTTGCATACAGTGGAAGCACCTCAAACAGAGCGATCGACTCTAACTGCACATGTAATAGTATCGATTGTGTCCACCCAGGTTTTTTGGTGGTGTGTTAAGATCCAAGAGTTTTGGTTGAGTGTTCAGAGTTTCATGTGTGACGTATTGGGCACTCAAATTTAATTTTGTCCCAGACTCGACGGGGCAGTCATTAATATAGGGGATAAATGCATAAAAAATTGGGTCATAGCCAGTATTATGATTGGCAGACAGATCATTCTTAGGGGATGGAAGTCGGCTGGAGTGCCCTCATTTCACACATTGTTGCACAGAGGGGCCTGGGTAGCTCAGTGGTAAAGAAACTGGCTACCACCCCTGGAGTTGGCTAATTCGAATCCCAGGTTGTGCTGAGTGACTCCAGCCAGGTCTTCTAAGCAACCAAACTGGCTCGGTTGCTAGGGAGGGTAGAGTCACAGGGGGTAACCTCCTTGTGATCGTTATAATATTGTTTGCTCTCGGTGGGGCACATGGTAAGTTGTGCATGGATGCCACGGTGGATGGTGTGAAGCCTCCACATGTGCAATATCTCTGCGGTAATGTGCTCAACAAGCTACGTGATAAGATGCACAGGTTGACGGTCTCAGACGCGGAGGCAGCTGAGATTCATCCACCACCACCCGGATTGAGTCACTACGCCATCATGGGGACTTTGTGCAGAACTTTTTTTTTTATCCCAATTTGGAATGTCTTGTTCCCAATGTGCTCTGAGATGGGTAGGGTAGCGGCATTCGAGGAGATGTCATGTAGAAGGCTAGGGAACTTAGATTTGTGTAGTAAAAAATGGGGCTGCTATTTGGACTTTTTGGAGGGCTCTCAGGGAAGGGCAGTGGAGAGAGATGTGCGGTTTTGAATCTGTGTGATTGTTATTTTTTTGAATATATTTTCTTTTTCTTTTTTTTGTGTGTAACTCAGGTTGTGACCACATTGGGAGGGGGAAAGGGAATAATGTGGGTTAAAGTTGATTCTGTGATTATATGTTTTGCTTTTCTGTTTCAAGTGTGTGAATCAATAAAAAGTGTTAATTGGAAAATTAATGTCATTGCATTAGATAAGAAAATATAAAAAATATTTTGCACAAAAAGTGTGCTTGTGCCATCTTCCTTTAAAATAAATGCCTCTTGGTTAAAAAAAGAGAAACAAAGTACTAATGCCACTTGGTAAAATAAAAGTACTTATTGTGTTGCTTGTCAGCATGTACAATACAAGTAGCTATAATAGTATCTTAGAGAAAGTTTTGAAGCTTGCTCACTTTCTCAGGCTCTCCCAGTATTGATTCAGTAGAGTGGGAGAGAATCTGGAGCTTATCTTCTCATCCTACACACCAGCCCTCGTGAGAAACCCCCCCAAAAAAGAACAATAGAGCTGGCGATGAGTGATCTCTCCACTCTTAATCATGGCACAACACATGGAAAAGTTGGGCAAAAGAGTATTGGTGTTATCACTTCTTCATAGCTGTCAACGAGTGTATTCTGACAGAGAGAGGAGTCCAGCAGAGATTTAGTAATTTAGGAGCCAAGCCTCTGCTCTGAGAAGTGTGCTGGTGCAAGTCAGAGGTTGCAGGCTGGTGTTCGGCTCAGTAACTCATTAAAGTGTGTGGAGTAGCACGGTCTGGCTTGGCTTTCAAAGAACCCTGGACAGGGGCCTAAAACTTTGAGTGAAGCCATAACAATGTTGTGAAGTTCTTTAGTACAATGTACTTCCAATATCTTAACCTGCAGTGTTTTAATTTAAGACAGAAGTTAAAGGTGAAGTGGGAAATACATGTGCCGTCAGCGAAAGTGGATTTGCAAAATAATGATTGAGCATGTTTTCTTCCACCGCTTAGCTTAATAAGTCAGTAATGTGTGTGGTCATGTAAAAGCATGAAACAGCTTTCCTTTATTGGTGTAATGTCATAAATGGCTTAAGAATGCTCAAGATGCTCAAGCTGGTGGCGAGTAGGGCTGCTGCATTGCGAGCTCCGACCCAATGTTGAGTTTTTTGTTTTGTTTACAATTCTAATGTTTTTTGTCTTGGATGTTGTCTGCCTAATTGTCTACGAGAGGCAAACACTTTTGGACATTGGTTCTGCAATAGCACACTGAAAACTAGACTTTAAATACCTCAATGCCGATACGCTGTTTACAAACATGACAGCCCTTTGTCTGGGCAGCCCTGCCATGGAAATGTAGCTGGAAAAGGGGAAGGAAAGCCAGTGTTCTCATCTGACTAAGATGTCTTGCATATCGACCCCCGCTACCCAGCATTCTACTGCCAAATGTTCTGTCTCTCGACAACAAGCTCTGCGAGCTGAGAGCACGGATCTCTTTCCAATGAGAGATAAGGGACTGCTGCATTATCTGCCTTACAGAAACTTGGATGTCTGCGGAGATTCCAGAATCAGCCATCAAACCCATGGATTTATCTGTGCACTGAGCAGACAGAGGGAAAGACCTCTCAAGTAAAAGCAGAGGTGGTGGTGCATGCATTATGAACAACAAATCCTGGCGTAATCAGAGGAACGTACATTCTATCAAGTCTTTCTGCTCTCCTGATCTGGAATTTCGACCATTCTGGCTACCAAGGAAATTTACAGCGGTCATTATCACTGCGGTGTACATCCGGTGAAAAACACCGCCCTTGTGGAGAGAGCTCTCACGGCCGAAGCTACCGAAGATAGTTCACTCGCCGTCTCTGTAGCGGATGTAGCCTGATCCTTCCGACGGGTGAATATCTGTAACGAGCGTGCACAAACCAACTGGCTGGTGTTTTTATGGACATTTTCAACCTTTCCCTCTCCTTGTCTGTGGTCACCACATGCTTTAAAACGTCCACCATTGTGCATGTACCAAAGCATTACAAAATCACTTGCTTAAATGACTGGCATACTGTTGCTCTGAACCCCATTATCAGTAAATGCTTTGATAGACTAATCAGACATTACATCTGCTCTGTGCTGCCTGCCTCTCCTCCTTGGAAAAAAGGAACACATGTGAGAATGCTGTTTGTAGACTACAGCTCAGCATTCAACACCATAGTGCCCTCCAAGCTTGATGAGAAACTCTGGGCTGTGGGCTTAAACAGCTCGCTGTGCAGCTGGATCCTGGACTTCATGTCAGGCAGACACCAGATGGTTAGAATGAGCAGCAACATCTCCTCATCACTGACCCTCAACACTGGAGCCCTGCAGGCCTGTGTTCTCAGCCCACTCCTGTATTCCCTGTACACACATGACTGTGTGGCAGTGGTGTAGTTTTTTATTTTGTAGTGAGTATACTGTGATTTTTCCCTCCCAGCCTCATACTCACCCATCCCAGAGCGACACCCCATAAACACCACCACACTCACTAATGCACACGGTATGCATCTACATGTAATTGAGTGCATTCTAAAAGACTGCATGTTTGCGCAGTGCACATTTAATCCATCATTAATATAGGGGATAAATGTTCGGAAGAAAGAGTTTAATTTGATATAATTTGATTCTGCATTTTTGTTATGTTTATTTAATTTGTTGAATGGAATCAATGAAAAATATTAATAATAAAAAAGGAAAGAAATCAACAAAATTTAAATTTCCTTTCTTTTTTGAACAAGACGTATGTATGTCATTTGGTTCAATTATGTAAGCTGGTAAAAAATGTTCTTACCTTTGCTACACGTGCAAAACGTTGGCACCATAAATAGGTCACCCAAAAAAAATTATTCTGTAATTATTTTCACGATAGGTTCGGAGAACCCAAGCGCAGTCAGTCTCCAACTCAAAATATTTTTTTTGAAAGCAAAAATGTACGAAAAAGAACAACACAAATGCCCCAGATTAAACAACAGGGCAGAAAACAAAACAGCCCGTAAGACTAAGCAGTTAATAGGGTCTCACTTTAAAGCACTGTAAAGTGTCATACAAATAGTCAGAATACAAATAATGTGACTTTTCCAGGTCTTCTGGAGGAATATAATGATTTTGTGATGAACAAACCGACAGTAAAGAAATAGTTCACCCAAAAATTTATATTTTCTCATTTAATTATTCTTATGCTATTCTAACTCATTAGTGACATTCTTTCTTCTGCTGAACACAAACAAATATAATTTGGAGAATGTATGATGTATTTTTTCCATGCAAAGTAAGTCAGTGGGGGATCAAAACTTTCAAGTGGTATTCTGCATCATCTAAAGATATATGATAGCTTTGGGTGAGAAACAGATGAAAACGTAAGTACATTTTAGTAATTTAAGTGCCCTATGCCTGGTTCAAACCAGCATCCATTTGGTTGCCAGCCCAGATTTTTTTAAATTACGATACAATACCTTTGATAGAAAACTTTGATCGATCCAAAATCCACCAACATGAAGCTTCCAGCAACTCAATAACAGAATAACAATACCCTCATAGGGAATATACCTCTTAAATAAAGAAGAATGAATATTTTTCAGCCAAGGAGGTATGGTGAAATAATAATTACAAAAAAAAAACATCTGAGGAGATTCAGTTATGGAACTGCAGGGGAGGAAATAATTATTTTTAGGAAAAAGTGGGATTTGGCTAAATAATGTTGGATACAGTGAGATCCAGGCTTACTCCACCTTATACGGCTTTCTTCTCACAATGCTTATAGTATTTTTTGGGAGCATAATTGTTGTAACGTTGAAACCCAATTCTAACTTGAATAAGAAAGGAAAGGTACCTGAAATAAGTATTTAATGAACTTACAGACTATAATCTAGAAGACTGGTTTTATTGAGGTTCTTGTAATGTTGGTGCCACTGAGATCAGCAGGAGAGCTAATGCTCGAGATTTCTCATCCTCACATTTATTTTAGAGAAGCGTAGATGCAATCAGTCTGTTTCCCTTTCATATTTTAGCTTTCTTTTAAAGACGATTTCTGTATATTTTTTTATGTATTGAAAACTTTCTACAGTACTGTCCCAGTTTAATAGACAGAGTCAACTGTAAGAATGGCGTAGTGGGCTAAAGCACGTAACTGTTAATCAGAAGGTCGCTGGTTCGATCCGCACAGCCACCACCATTGTGTCCTTGAGCATGGCACTTAACTCCAGGTTGCTCTGGGGGGATTGTCCCTGTAATAAGTCGCTTTGGTAAAAGCATCTCCCAAATGCATAAATGTAAATGTAAATTAGTAGATGAGTGTTTAAAAAAAACCTATGTGACACAATGATAATGTTTGCAATTCTGTTTACACTAGTAGTTGCACTCTTCAGTTTAGGCCTGTCACAATTATTAAATAATCATCTGATTGCAATTATTTGATCTAACCGTGATTATATGTGACCTACTGTACACTTAAAATTCCAATCACATTTTTCAATCCAAATAAATTATTTTTAAGAAAGTATAGAAATGTCATGAACTGCATGATTTTTTTTGTCTCATTTTGTGGTGCTATTGCATAATGTGGGTACTCCAAATGAACTCTCACTGACCTGCAACGTGGATTGCATTCATAGTAGCTCCTGAAGGTTTAACCACTTTTCCAAAACTATTCTATTATAGAGTCAGTTTGGAGCAAATGGGAAAAAAATATAAGCAATGATTCTGAATATGAACGCAAAGCACACTGTTTTATTCTATAAATGGAGATTCTTGTAATGGAATTCTTGGTCGTTGCGGGTTCATGCACACAGTGTTATTGAAACATAGTGACACAAAGGAGGAGACATTTGCTTACTCTATTTATGTTGAGATGACAGAATGAAGAAACGTTTTCAAATACACACAGAATCACTTCCTTCAATCTTCCTTCATGTTAAATAAATGCTGATATAATATAATGTAAAATAATATAATATAAGTTCTGTTGTTGTGAGAAGCAGGAAATGCTCTCTGTCGTTGACAGGTAAAAAATAAAGTGTGGGCTGATCTTCTCACACTTTCTTTTTTATTTTTGCTCTTTACAGAGCAAATGATTTCAGGGATACCTTTAAAGAAGTAGGCAAGGTATTTAAAAAAAATCACTTTAACACCTACAGGACATAGTTTGGACATAGCTAAAGACATTTCATCACTCATCACTTTGGCTTCAGTATGATACACTGGTCACACTGTTTTTATCTGTAAGGGGGTATAAGGGAAAGGAGGAGGTGAGAACCAGCTTGACAATCTAAGTAAAAGTTTAATGAAGAAATGAACTAAAAACACACAAACATAAACACAGAACAGCTGCCTGTATTTCTCTCTCTCTCTCTCTCTCTCAAACTGCCGTCACCGGCCGCCTTTATCCCTCGCATGCCCCCATCTGGCAGATTGGGGACCGGGTGTGTGTTGTTCCATCCCGTCCCCTACCTCCTCCGCTCTGCATCATCTTTTGTCATTAAGAACTGATTTAGGTTACTATCCCATTTTAAACTGATCCTCATGGCCAGTTTGGAAGGGACAGATGAGTTGCTGTATATAGATTCAGCGAGTGTTTTGTGGAGGAGTGCAGATTAGCAGCCTATGATTTGGCATTGACTTTTTCAAGGCAGTTACACAATGAAAGTGTTCCCACTCTTGTTGGATCATCACCATATGAATTTTCATATTGTGGTTTCATAGAGATCCAATGTTTTGTTTTATGTAAATTTGTGTGAATAGGCCTTAACACTTATTATGTCTCTGCTGGTTTTCACCTACTTTTATTTGTTGTATAAAATGTTGTTTGCCAACATTTTGGCTTCTTTTTCTTTTCTTTCTTTCAATTTTCTTGACATTGCAGCAGCTCCTGACATAATGGCATAATGGCATAAAGTGTATATAAATGCCTCCTCTGGCATGACCAGATTGGCTTTAGCAGTAATTGAAAGATATTAGAGCTGTAATTTGCTGTGAACAATCTCCACCGTTACCAGCCAGGAGCCGCCAGAAGGCTATCCGTAGATTGAAGTGCACTGCACAGTAAGTGGCTCAATGACTTAATAGGGAAAATGCGTTAGGGGAAAAGAAAGATTAACAACTTGGTGGAGGAGAGGTAGAATACAGCAATTCAGTTTGAGAAGAGCTTTTTATAACTGTAAGTAAATATTAGGACATGTTAATTTAGTGCTTTGTAATAATATATATATATATATATATATATATATATATATATATATATATATATATATATATATATATATATGTATGTATGTGTGTGTGTGTGTGTGTGTGTGTGTGTGTAATTTTCTGAATGATAATGTATTATTTGTTGAATTATCTTTATTTGGGTACATTTCTCTGCAAATATCAATATATTTGATTAATTGTGATTTATTTGATTAATTAACTGGCATGTCAAAATCAAATAGCAAATAATAAAATCAATTAAATTAATTGACAGCCCTAATACATACTCATTAGATTATAACAAAATAGACATAATATGCATTTTAAATATTTAAAGGGTGATAATAATAATTATTAATTATGCCATAGCATAAATCTGTTTTGTGCCACATCTAATAGTTAAGCTTAAAATGCAATGTGTTTTTCACTTGAGAATGAATGGCTGTTATGTAAAAATTGAATCATTTATGTAAGCAGTAAATTAACTCAATTAACATGACAATACTGATTAAGTAAAAAGTATGAATATCTGAAAATTATCATTACATTTCTGATATCAGCTGCACTACATAAAAATATTTTGGTTAAAATGTGCCAAAATGTATTACTGAGTAAAAAAAAAATTCAAAAACCTGTCTTACCTTGATTCTCTACGGTAAACCCCAAATATTGATTCATATTTAGAGCTGTCGGGTCAGATTTGGTGCAAAATCGCAGGCCTACGTCATTCATCCTTGCATGTTTACATCATGTCTGTTAGCTCAGAAAGAAATCCAGCTGTGTCGCATGAGTGTCGAAAAGGGTATAGCTGCAGGCAGAGCTCTAAAAAGGGGCAGGAGCTCCAAACCACCAACAAGGCTATAGAGAGCCCCTAAATAAGCCTTTCCCTAACCGTGTGGAAGTGACGCCCCCTTTTGGAGTAACTCTACCCTCTCCTTGAGTCTCTCCTACTCCTTGAGTAGCCCTCTCCGAAATCTTCACGCCCTCTTTTGAAGATTTCGATACTATTTGGAGATCTCTGACCTGCAGCTATGCCTACTTGTGAGTGTCTTGAATAAGACAACAGCGGCATGCCATCACTCTCCTAATGAATGTTTAACTAACTCAACTGTTTGGCAAGTTGTATACTTGCTATAATGCTTGGATATGTTTTCTGGTAGGGTTGTTGAAGGTTTTATTGGTTGTCATGCTTTAATGAATCAAAAATTACTCATGTTTTTACCGATCGTGATATCACAGGTGGTGATATAAGTTTAGTTTTTCCTTTGAAGTTACTGTTACATAAGAATATTCAAGTATTTAATAACATTATTGCAGTTTGGAGGGTCTCTAAGTGTTTGTGTTTGTTTGTGTGTGTGTGTTCTGCTTTTTTGTATTATTCTTTTACCCATGTCACAGAAATGCACAAGTTGTTGTCGCTTTTCATTCCGTTTTATCAGATTGTGTGTTTAAACGGAGAAGATATTTAAAAATGCATCTTAAGCCACTAGGTACAAGGTTCCCTATGAATATAGGCTCATCTTAAGTTGTTTATAATGTACTAATTGCATAGCACACTAATGTTCTTTCATTTGTTTAGTGTGTACCCATCTCTGTATTATAATTGCCAAGGAATTGATAAAACCTTAACCAAATCAATGCCTAAGCTTAACCATTAGTGTTTTAAAATATATATGAGAAGTTAAAAAAGACATTCTCACATTATCAATGCCTAAATCTAACCATTAGTGTTTTAAAATGCAGAAGCTAATTATTTGATGCAACAACTTCTTAGGAAACTGTAATGTCATGTGTTAACTTTTTTTTAAGTTCATGACTGGACTTGAACCGTGGTCCTCCGACTCAGTCCAATGCCCTATCAGATGAGCTACTGCACAAGCTAGTTGCAATAAGTGTATATATGTAGGTGAGTCTGTAATAAATGCATTCAAATGTATTGTTTTTCAAAAGATCTGAGTAATAGAGAGAATAATAAGTGTTTATAAAGTCATAATCAGCAAAGACATGATTTGAGTGAAAGTGAATAAAACACACAGTTATTGTATCACCTTTAGTGTTAATTTCTCCTGGAAACTGCAGGAAATTGTACCCGGACATTTAACAAGTTTAGCAAAAATCACAACTCGTGTAATATATTCTTCTGCAAATTACTTGAGAGCCCAAAGTTCCTTAATGCAGTTTTTAGTAGAAAAGTGGGATTGTCTGTGGAAAATATTGGTCAAATAGACTCTTAGAATGCAAGACCATCCCACTATCCACCACTTTCTTTTGGGTCAAGGAGATCCATTCAGCACCATGGAACAATTATCCTGGTAATAGGCACACCAGGGAGAAGGACTGTGTTTTGCTATTTGCCACTCTGTGATGGAATTAATATGGCTTGGAAGCACTGTGGTATACAGAACATGAGCAATAACGAGCTCTCAGCTACAGTAATGAGAGATGCTTAAAGGAATAGTTCACCCAAAAATGAAAATTCTCTCATTATTCACAATCCCAGATGTGTATGACTGTCTTTCTTCAGCAGAACACAACTGAAGATTTTTAGAAGAAGAAAGAGCTCTGTCAGTTCCTTATAATCCATGTAAACAGGTGCCAGCACTTTAATAGTTCAAAAGTCACATTTTGGCAGCATAAAAATAATATACATGACTCCAGTCGATAAGTGAATGTCTTCTGAAGAGAATTGTGATAGGTTTATGTAAGAAACAAGCCGATAATTGAAATGATTTTATCTTTAAATCAGCGCTTCCATCTAGGGCCGGACTCTCACATGACTGGATTTTCTGTTGTAAATATGCCCTGCTTCCGGATTCTCGTGTGAACTCGCCGATGTGCTTATGTCACGCGGTGCATCAACGTGATGCATCAACTGCTGGCAGAAAGTGCTTTTTAAAAGTTAATAACATTTTAATTATCTATTTATTTTACACAAATGTATCGATTTGCTTTAGAAGACATTCATTGATCGACTTGATTCATGTGAATTACTTTTATGCTGCCTAAATGTTACGTTTGGACCATCAAAGTGCTGGCACCCGTTTACTTGCATTATAAGGACCTGACAGATATTCTTCTAAAAATCTTTATTTGCGTTCTGCTGAAGGAAGACAGTCATACACATCTGTGAAGGCATCAGGGTAAGTGAATAATGAGAGAACTTTAATTTTTGGGTGAACTATTCCTTTCATATGTTTGTTTAATGAGGGTGTCAACCAGGTTCGTTTTTACATTTGGAAAAATGGGTCAAAGCATTCCTCTGCTGTGTCCCTTTTAGACTTGATTTGCTAAAACCACTTAACCACAGGCATTCACATACCCACAGCATCACCTGATGAATGCAACAAATCCTTTGAAATAAAAAGATTATTTACACTGACTATCACCCCTGGAGTCACGAGTTCAAATCCAGGGTGTGCTGAGTGACTCCAGCCAGGTCGCCTAAGCAACCAAATTTGCCCGGTTGCTTGGGAGGGTAGAGTCACATGGGGTAACCTGGTTGTAGGTGCAGTTAGTGGTTCTCACTCTCAATGGGGCACGTGGTAAATTGTGCGTGGATCGCAGAGAGTAGCATGGGCCTCCACATGTTGCGCCTCCACGGTGTCATGCACAACCAGCCACGTGATAAGATGCGCGGGTTGATGGTCTCAGAAGTGGAGGCGACTGAGACTTGTCCTCCATCACCTAGAATGAGGTGAGTAACAACACCACCACGAGGACCTACTAAGCAGTGGGAATTGGGCATTCCAAATTGAGAGAAAATGGGATACATACATTTTTAAAAACATATGGATATGGTTGGTAAAATTTCAGTGGCTCTTCTTTCAACATACACCATTCTATTGACAATGTCTGGTATTGTGCACTCTTGTTCAATACTTTTACTGAAGATCTGCGTTTCTGCTTTGTTTAGTTCCAAGTCTAATTAAACCCAGATGAACCAGGTAATCAACCCTGCAGGAAGGCACAGTAGATCTACATGTGTATTATTGAGCGCCCCTGGTCTAACGAAAAAATTTACGTCAACCTTAAACTGCTTTTACAACCAATTTTACTTGTTTCAAGGATTAGTTCACCCAAAAATGCTAATTCTCATAATTTATTCACCCTCATGCCATCCCAGATGGGTTTGACTTTCTTTCTTCTGCTGAACACAAATTAAGAATTTTAGAAGATAATTTCTGTTTTAAATACTGATCTATTTCTTACACACACCTAGCGTTTCGCTTCAGAAGCCATTATTTCATCCACTGAAGTCACTGGATTATTTCATCCAGACTGGCAATATGTGCTTTTTGGAGCTTCTAGAGATATTGTTCTGAAAATCTTAATTTGTTTCAGCAGAAGAAAGAAAGTCATATACATCTAGGATGGCATGATGGTGAGTAAATGATGAGAGAATGTTCATTTTTGGGTGAACTATCCCTTTAATATGGCGGATTTCTGAGTGAAACAGGATGTTCAACGAGAACATTTATTTTGGGAATGGATTGGATCTTGGAATGTGGGCATTGAATGTGAATTTGGTAAAACAATAACTAAATAGCTATTTGGCTATTGCTTAGTATTATCCAATAGCCTTTGCAGCCTAACTGATATCAGTGGATAAGGAAAGACATTTCAGAAGACACATTTAATTAATATTTGAACTGTTGAATCGTTAACAGTAAGACCAGACACATGGATTAAAAGGAAAGTCAATTTTGATTTCACGTTGAATTTGAAGATTTCTGTTTTCTTTGTGCACCGGATTTTTTGCCTTGCAAGTATGAAAGAGGCGCTCAAGGTGTCCTTGGAATTTTCTTCTCAGTGCAGACTTATTAGCATACAACCCATCAGTACGTGTTTTTCCTATCTGCTCATCACTGTACAAGCTTTTATGATGCTCACCGAGGCTTATAATTATTCCCAGACTGTTCACCTTTCTGACTGTGGCTCCTTCAGGTCAGCACAGAATTATGAAGCAATAAATGGAGCGAAGAATGGATGAATAAGATACCTATAAATTAGATAAATCAGATCGGGCACATCTGACTCCAGCTGTCTGCACCAGCACATTAAAGCCTTTCATGCCATGATCATGAACTTTATGCTAAAAGCTTTTCTAGGGGTGACCTTGTCATCACAAACGTTTTGTTCATCAGGTTATTTTCAACATAGTAATGTGTGACGTAATGTAAATGCCTCAACTAATTCACATATTATTGAAACAAACACTCCCCCATATATTGTCTCATACACAATCATGTGTTTGCCTTTGCTCATACACACTGTTGCAAATACACACTCGCATAAGCCATAAAAATGAGGCAGCCGAGGTGCAGTGGTGCATGGATAAATGCACTGTAGCCCTGAATCAATAATCAACTTTCCCTGGAGTTAGTAAAAGATATTACCATTTCACCCAACTCATTAAAATGTTAATCACTTATCTCATTATTTGGAATTGAACATTTTGATTCAGTTAGAGTGTCAGACAAAATTAGTTTAAAATTAAGCTTAAGGACCGCAGTGGTTTGTGTGTCCCCTTTTTAGTTATGAGGAATAACTGCCATTTTTGTAAGCACAGCAAGACAATCTGCAGCTCATATAACTGAGAATAACCAGGACAACAGACTCTTAAACCTCATTTTATCTGAAGCTCAGTCAGCCTGTTCTCAAAGCCCTGAAGATAAGTGCATTTACTTGGTCCATATGTGTCCTCTGCACATGCATTACACAGAGCGTTTATGCATATTTACCACAAATCTCCAGCCACTCTCATTTTCTTGTGGAATCGCTGATTGGGTACGCATTCAAAATCCAAATCTAGAATGTTTATATCCAAACCAACTATATTCATAATCTTTAAAACAGAGATTCATGACTGTTTTTGCTTTGCAAGTCAGATTTTACATTGGACATTTAGTAGCGATGCAACACAGAACAAAAATGGTTGATCATATAAACATAAAAAAAATTCCTAAAAATGACCATTTATTCATGGTAATTTATCAATATCAATCTTTGAAAAGTTTATCAGGCTTGTCTTTACAGTTTGGGATTTTGTGTTTCTAAATGTCTCGAGTTTAGATGGGTTCATGTTTTCGGCAACCCATAACTGACCACACAGAACACACTGTATTCATCACAGACTATATTTTGTGTTTAATGCAGTCTGGGTTGTATTTTCTTTTACCTTGCACTTATTTGGTAATTCGAGGATGAGGGCATGTCATGCAACCTGTTGATGTTGACATCTATCTAATTTGGTCAGCTCCCACCAAGTTACAGTTGAATTTGTGCTGAAACACCACAGAGTTTGATGGAACCCACAGCATTTGACGTCAACAACAAAATATTGGGGAAGCATTTTCTTTTCCCTTTTTTAAAGTCGATACGTTTTTGTTGTTGTTGTTTTTTTTGTAATCCTCTCTACTATCCTAATTTTAAAATTAGTTCGCATTTAATTATTTACATTTAGCATCGTTTTGTCCTGTCTGTGGCCTTATCAGAACAGACCAGTTGAGAACCATTGTTTTAAAATGTGTCTGTAACCCGCACAAGAAGAGACAGTCACAATGTATAGTCAAACTGCGTTTATTGCAGGCAAAGCAAAAGTACAAATAGGGCAAATCCAGAAGAGAGTGGTCGAGGGGAGCGTAAGGTCGAAGCCGGGAATCAGGATATGGCAACGGGGCAAATCTACAAAAGAGTGGTCGAGGAAAGCGTAAGGTCGAAGCCGGGGAAATCAGAATCAGTATAACAAGTAAGACAATCGAGTTGAATAGACAGGGGAGCTAGGGGATCACTAGAGCTGGCAAAGCGAAGGGGTAAACTAAACAATAACCAGAGCCGATGGAGGCGGCACCGTAGGAGGCTCTAGAGGCGGGGGCCTGGAAGGCTCAGGAGGTGGAGCCAATGACGGTGGCGCCGTGGGAGGCTCTAGAGGCAGAGGCCTGGGAGGCTCTGGAGGTGGAGCCGAAGGAGGCTTTAGGGGCGAAGACCTGGAAGGCTCTGGAGGCGGAGCCAAGGGAGGTGGCGCCATGGGAGGTTTCTGAGGCGAAGACCAGGCAGGCTCTGTAGTCTCTGGGGGTAGAGCCGTAGGAGGCCCGGGAGCCGGAGCTCGAGAAGGCTCTGGAGTCACTGGGAGCAGAGCCATAGGAGGCTCTGGAGGCGGAGCCGTAGGAGGCCCGAGAGGCGGGGCCGTAGAAAGCTCTGGAGTCTCTGGGAGCAGAGCCGTAGGAGGCTCGGGAGGTGGAGCCGTAGGGGGCTCTGGAGGGGGAGCCGTAGGAGGCTCGGGAGGCGGAGCCGTAGGAGGCTCGAGAGGCGGAGCCCTAGAAAGCTCTAGAGTCTCTGGGAGCAGAGCCGTGGGAGGCTCGGGAGGTGGAGCCGTAGGAGGCACTGGAGGGGGAGCCGTAGGAGGCTCGGGAGGCTTGAGGGGGGGAGCCATGAGAAACTCGAGAGACGGAGCCCTGAGAGGCTCGGGAGGAGGAGGAGCCCTGGAAGACTCGAGAGACGGAGCCCTGAGAGGCTCGAGAGGAGGAGGAGCCCTGGAAGACTCGAGAGACGAAGCCCTGAGAGGCTTGAGAGGAGGAGGAGCCCTGAAAGACTCGAGAGACGAAGCCCTGAGAGGCTTGAGAGGGGAAGGAGCCCTGGAAGACTCGAGAGTCGAAGCCCTGAGAGGCTTGAGAGGGGGAGGAGCCCTGAAAGACTCGAGAGACGGAGCCCAGAGAGGCTCGAGAGGCTTGAGAGGCGGAGCCCTGGGAGGCTCGAGAGGAGGAGGAGCCCTAGGAGGCTCTAGAGGCGGAGCCCTGAGAGGCTCGAGAGGCTTGAGAGGCGGGGCCCTGGGAGGCTCGAGAAACGGAGGCCTGGGAGGCTCGAGAGACTTGAGAGGCAGAGCCCTGTTAGGCTCGAGAGGAGGAGCCCTGGGACGCTCGAGAGGCGGGGCCCTGGGAGGCTCGAGGGGTAGAGCCCGGGGAGGCTCGAGAGACTTGAGAGGCAGAGCCCTGGGAGGCTCGAGAGGTGGAGCCCTGGGAGGCTCGAGAGGCGGGGCCCTGGGAGGCTCGAGGGGTAGAGCCCTGGGAGGCTCGAGAGACTTGAGAGGCAGAGCCCTGGGAGGCTCGAGAGGCGGGGCCCTGGGAGGCCCGAGAGGCGGAGCCCTGGAGGACTCTGAGAGGCGAGCAGAGGCTGGCAAAGCCGTGGAAGACTCTGAGGGCCGAGCAGAGGCCGGCAGAGCCGTGGAAGACTCTGAGGGCGGAGCAGGGGCCGGCAGAGCCATGGAAGACTCTGAGGGCGGAGCAGCGGCCGGCAGAGCCGTGGAAGACTCTGAGGGCGGGGCAGAGCCCGGCAGTGCCGTGGAAGACTCTGAGGGCGGAAAAGAGGCCAGCAGAGCCGTGGAAGACTCTGAGGGCGCCTCTGCGGTCTTGCGCACAAGAGACTGGGGAGAAGGGGCCCTCTTCCTTCTCTTTCTCCTTCGGCCAACAGGGAGCATGGCCATGGGGGCGGTCGAGGCTACAGGCGCTGGCTCGCTGGCCGTGGCAGGCATGGGCACCGGCTCGCTGGCCTTGGCCGGCACGGGCGCTGGCTCGCTCGCCGTGGCAGGCATGGGCGCTGGCTCGCTGGCCATGGCAGGCATGGCCGCTGGCTCGCTGGCCGTGGCATGCTTCGGGACTGGGGCCGCGGCAGGCTTCGAGACTGGGGCCGCGGCAGGCTTCGAGACTGGGGCCGCGGCAGGCTTCGAGACCGGGGCCGGGGCAGGCTTCGAGACCGGGGCCGTGGCAGGCTTAGAGACCAAGGGCCGTGGCAGGCTTCGAGACTGGGGCCGTGGCGTGGTTCAGTGTCTGCCTCCCCCACAGTAAATGAGGAACCAGCGAACAGTAGGGCGAGGTCAATAAATTGAGCCAGGTCGAGGGAGCAGCGACCACCAGGCATGAACGATGAGGTTGGCTCATTCAGCCCACATTGAAAAATGTCTTTCAGAGCCACCTCATCAAAGTTCACCTGGTTGGCCAGGGCACAAAAGTCCACCACATAAGCCTCCAAGGGTTGACTCCCCTGACGCAGAACCAAAAGTTGGGCCGCTGGGTCCATAATGTTAAGGGTAAGGTTTATAGTTCTATAACCGCTGCCCTGCATAAAAAACCCTTGGCAAGCGTCCGAAGAGCCACCCGACCTCTCGGGGGGTTGAAGGCTTACGGCGCTCGGGGATGCGTTGGGAGCATCAACGGGCTCAGGGACAGACACAGGTGGAACAGGGTGAAATAAATCAGAAATAGCACGTACCTGCTGCCCCTGGGCCGTGAGCGCTTGGTCATGTCTCCCAACCGTAGATCCTTGTGCAGAACGTGCCGTGCAGGTCTGCTCTAGTGAGCTGCGAAGGTCCACCGGGGGATCCATTGTGACTGTTCTGTATGGTTGGTTATTCTGTAACCCGCACAAGAAGAGACAGTCACAATGTATAGTCAAACTGTGTTTATTGCAGGCAAAGCAAAAGTACAAATAGGGCAAATCCAGAAGAGAGTGGTCGAGGGGAGCGTAAGGTCGAAGCCGGGGAATCAGGATATGGCAACGGGGCAAATCTACAAAAGAGTGGTCGAGGAAAGCGTAAGGTCGAAGCCGGGGAAATCAGAATCAGTATAACAAGTAAGACAATCGAGTTGAATAGACAGGGGAGCTAGGGGATCACTAGAGCTGGCAAAGCGAAGGGGTAAACTAAATAATAACCAACAAGAGTGAAGCGAAAGGGCAGCGTATATATAGGGGAAAACAAACAGTGCAGGTGAGACTAATAATCTAGTGATTAGAGCGAGTGCGGGTGAAACTAATACTCTGATGATTGTGAGCGAGAGCCAGAGGGGGCGGGTGCAGGTGAAACTAATAACAGAGAACATGAACGCTAACAAGGGGACTGTGGAGTTAAATAAGGGACGAAAGTAAAACTTACAGAAGACCAAAAGGGGCAAAATGGGGAAAGAAGAGGTAAGGGCAAAACGAGACAAGGTAAATGTTACAGTGTCATAAGAGTTACATCCTTTTCGGTTTCACTCCTGATACACATTTAATCCCACATTTTAAGGCCAAAATAAAAGGTGCAATTTAAATTCAGCTGGAAAGAATCTAATTAAAATGAGAGAGGGAATCAAATGAATTAATTAACTCAGTGTCTACCCACAAAGCCTATTCAGTCATTCAGGCTTAAAGTATTTTCAGCTTCTTTTTCCCTGTCACGTATTACCAGTCATGTTGCAGATCAGACACAGAGTGAAGTTGACTATCAGTTGGCTTTACAGTCAAACTAATTGAGGTGATATCACACTTTCCAATTTCAGCTTTTCATCAAGCTGAACCTTACTGGCTTAGTGCAATAGCTTGTTGAAATCATCCATTCTCTGATTCTCTGATCTGTTCAAGTGATGCTAACGTCATTGCCAGATTCGCTACATGAATGGCTGCAGTTTTTGTGTCACCGTAAATATTGCAGACTCTCACAAAATCTGATATCTATATAAGGTAAATTAAACTATTCAGTCATCTTAAATGTATGACAGGGCCCAGGAAATCTACAATACTTCTTATAATCTATCATTAACTTTCTCATTCATCTCAATAGCAGTTGCTTGATTGGCGCATGCACACCCTGCATGCTGCCATCTTTGCTCAATGGCAAACAGTTTTGGACACAATACATTTTTTTAATTACATGAACCGTAAGTGCCATTTGACTTAATCTTTTTGCACGTGAGTTTCTCCTGTCCTGACGGATCTCCTAGCATGAGTTCTTTAATGCACACTGTAATTAAAATAAATCTTACCTTACACTTAACAGCATTGAATGTCAGATTATATATATTATCAAACAATGCAAGATGGGATTCTGAGTTTGTATTGTCATAGAGGCATACAAAAGGAGGAGCATAGAAGGTTCTAAAAACTAGCACTTGGTTGTGATGGACGGAATGGGAGAAGACTTGAGTGGACTGACTAGTTTGTATAGAAAACATGGCCGCAGCGCTGCATCTAACCAGTGCGCTTCTAGTACACAGCCAATATTTCTAAAGTTTAAACCAAATTAATGAAAATTTGAAATTCTGTTTAATTCAGATATTAATGTCAGAAATACCAGGAAAAACCACAGTTAACAAAATATTCCACAGTTAATGTAGCCTACACCACACAAAAAGTACAAAGGTACTTTTTGTTATCTCCTCTCAAGCTTATGTCAGCCATGTTCAATAGACCGGGATAGTGTACATATGCTGCCACCTGTGCCTGCTCACAAGCGTGGGAGTCTGTAGGGAAAATTTGATCCTGCCTTCACTTGGTTTAGCTGGCACTGGAATTCACTGAGTGCATCTGCTGCCCACGTGGATATGAGCCCCTACAGCCCCCCTCCTCTTTTCTCCCAGCCAGGCCCCTGGGCATCCTCACATGTACCATTCAACCCTGCCATTCAGATCTTCTACTGTTGCTCTCAGCATCACCCGTGAACCTGCAGTCTGGCTGATCATTAATGGAGCCAGTGCCCTGCTTATTTTTCCCCCACAGTCCAGCTGAAGGCTTGCCCTGCTTGGATGGCTTCCTTCTGTTTCTGTCCATACTCCATGGCCAGTTATGTTATTAGCTTGGCTCTTGATGCAGCTGATTCCTCACTCTGGGTCCATGGTGGCTGCTCAGTCTAGCAAGTAAATGGATTTGACCCCTCCTGATGACTCCTTTTTTTTTTTTACCTCTAATGCCCAGATTGGACAAGTCTCTATAGTTTTTGTGGTTGTTTAATCAAAGGGATTCTAGAGGGATGTTTTATTGGCACTCCATGAAAGAACAATATCTCACTATTCCATTGTGGTTTACATGCATCCACAGCATTAGTGTGGAGCAGGCTTTGTAGCCTTTATTGCTCCCCACACTGGCTTATGGGAGCAATACATCACCCATGTGAAATGCTGTCACACTCAGAGTTACACAATGAATCAACTGTTAGTCACACATCATGTCACATGTAATGAGTCATAAACTTGTTTATTCACACATTCACAAAATGACAAAGATTATTCAGATATTAGTCAGAATTTGGTCATTCAGATTATGTAAATGTCATGTATACACATAAATCTTATTGCCATAGCCAGAATAAGGCAATATTCTAATCTCTAGAAATCTGAAAAAGACAGCTGGTGTATGCATGTATTAATTAGACTATTGGGTTATGTAAATGGCTTATTTAGAAAATCCACCATTTTAAACATCCATTAATCTGTGTATGCCCATTGAAAGGTAATTCTGGGTGAAATTAAATAGACAGTAGAGCTGTTGGAAAAAATTGTTTCAGTGATGCATCGCAATTCATACTCAAACAATTCTGAAACGATTCTCAAAAGAATCATAATCGATTCTGAGTTCAGTTTAAATCATGGCAGAGCAGTAGTGCATGCCAAAGAAAGATGTGGAAATAAAGACGCGAGTTAAATGCATACACTAATGTCAAGTGCACAAACATGACTGTTTGCAGACCAGCTATATCAAACACGACCATTTGTGCGAGGCAGCAGTGTTAGTGATATTTTCATTTAATTTTTAACGAATTTTATAATTGAATTGTAATCGAATCAAATTGTGAGGCCAGTGAAGATTCACACCTATAATAGACAGTATAAACGAAACACTTTTTTCATGCGAGGAGACATTTCTTCTTTTTACTAACATTTTACAAACATTTAAAGAAATGTAATGGACTATATTTGTAATAGTCTTATATGTTGCAGTTCATTGCACTCCTATAAGTTTGTATGTCTAAAATTACTAAAAGGCAGCATAATAAGTGTCATTATTTCTTTATTCTGGAATATTATACAGGAATATTTTAATAGAAGAGGAGCACATAATTGTCTTTTTCAGAATAAAGGCTTAACCAGAATATATACCTAAATCAGAAAATTATATGCCAGTAAACTTGGTCAGTGTATTATTTCATATACGCATGTACATATACATTAAACGCACATCAACAGACTTTGTGGTCAGATGGTAGAGCCTTTAACTGTAGCCATCCTAAGGAGTTGTTTAACTGGTCAGCAGGTCTGACCATCTGTGGCAGGCGGTGCTTATAAAAAGACAAATAGAACTGTTAGGAGAGACATGAGGAGGGGCGGGAGCCGCTGAGGATGCAACTGAGAGATGGGATGGAAAAAGAGCTACAGAGGAGGATAGAGAGCAAGTGACAGAAGGACTGAGTGGGGGTCACAAAGATAGGGAAAGTACTGGGTGCCAACCCCTTTGGAGCACATGGGGCAGCATCTTTATCCTCGCCCCATTTTATAATCTGTGTCATGATGGCATAACAGAACTTTGTCCTTGAATTTCCTTAATCATGAATTATGTTTTTGCAAGAAATGAAAAATGCTATTTCTGTATCAGTGTCTTGGTGCAGAAAGTGTTAACTGGTTCCAGCTATTTGCTAACTTTACGAAGGTCTGCTCCATGCCAGAAAGCTAAATAAATATTTGCTATGTACATTTTAAAAACATGAATTTACTTGACAGAACCTCCTCATCATCTAATTTGTTTTTGGTGTAACACTTGGAAGCGCTCACCATTTAATTGGCAATAGGCTTTTGTTTACACCATAGCTGTGGACCATGGTTTGCTACTTGCCATTGCTGGTTAGAAGCTGGTAGTACAGTATTAGGGGGAGGGCCATTCTCATTGTAGGATGAATAATCAATATTTTTTGGTCTGTTTTCCCACAAGAGAAACATTGTAAATTTTAAAGCTACACTATGTAACTTTTGGCCCTCTAGTGGTTAAAAAAGAAATCTGCATGCGTCTTGCAGAAGGACATTATTTTGGTTGTGGTTCGGCTCTGCTCCTCTGAACGGATGAATGTGCTTTGAGGCACCGGAGTATACATGGATACAGGATATCTTATCAGAGCAAATGGACAAATAAATAATGAAAGTAAGGAAAAGACGGATATCCTAAAACATGTCATCTGAGCAGGTAAGTGCCATATCTTATGCTGTTGTTTTGACTTATTGGGAACATTTATGTTTTGAAATAAATGAGGTTACAAAAGTAAGGCAACGTTCGTTAACATTAGACATAACAATTAATAGTCTGATAAGGTCAAACGTTGTAACATTTTTATAACTGCAGGATATTCTGGCCAAATAGACCACAGTAGTAACTAATTTATAGATTGTCATTGTTGTGGTCAACAGTGGTCAACATCATTTCAAGATTCACACGTCCTTGGCAAGCCTAGAACTAAAGGATTTAGTCATATAAATATGATTGCAAGTGAAAAGTTCTGCACCGATTACAGTATAATTATTACAATTTCAGATATGTGTGTGATTACACAACTATACATAAACCATATCAATAAAATATCTTACCTGTTGAGTAAGAAATCCTTTCAGATCTCGGAGTTGTACACCTCTGAAAAGCCAAGCCAATGTTGATTAGGGTTTTATTACGGACTGTGTCGCATACCCTTTTTGCTGATGGACCCTGCTCTGTTCGGGGTTTCTTAGATCTTTGTATAGGGTTTCTTTGTGTCTTACAAAATGATTCCCTGGAGGTTTGCCATATTGAATAAAGCATGGTCAGTTTTTCTCATTCGTTGTGACAACAAACTTTCAGCTTCAGCTACTCCCACACACGTGCTATAGTAGCTGGATCTTATTTTCTCTGTGTATGGATATGACATCAAAATGCATGGGTGAATGACATATGGATGCAATTTCCCAACTGTCCCAACAGCTCTAAAATATATATAATATAATATCATTATTATAGGTATATCTAAGTGAATTTGGGTAAAATAAATACTTGGTTTGGAAGATGGATTTTTGTTTCCATTAATAATTCTCATTAATAACAATTTGTTATCTGAAGTTTAACTAGCCAATTTGTAGTAGTACACTAGCAAAGTGGTTATTTTCTAACACACCCGATTAGGCTCGTTCAGGGCATTTACATGCACACCAACATGCTGAAAAAAAAAATAGCTTATTCAAAAAATCTGATTAAGTATATACCAAAATATTAAAATATGAAGTACATGAATAGTGCATCAAAGATGTGCATCTTCTATTTTATAATGCTAATGTAGGAGCAGATGTTTGGCCAATGTATAGGCAGTGCTGGAGGCCGTTTATTAGCTGTAGGGTTGCTATCTGATTGGCTTTCTGCCGCTGGCTGGAGGATAGATGCGAGGAGGGTTTTTTTTTGTGAGGAATAGTCATAAGCGCTTTACAGCATGTCTATATACCTTTTGCATTTCTGCTGATCCAAGCACTCGTATGGGAGGGTGGTGAACCCAAATTACTGATAAACTCCATCAGGACAGCTGAGTTAGAGCTGCAGCAGAGAGACAGATTCCTGGATGGGGTTGTTCATTTTCCAGAAATAGCCAGAGAGAAATATTTACTTCGCTTCTCTGCTGCATATTTCTTTTCTGGTTAACTCTCTTTTTTTTCTTCTTCTTTTTCGATCCATTGTCCCATTGTTTCTGTTTGCTTTCTACATCGATTCTTTGCATCTTCTCACCCTTTCTCCTTCCCTTCCTGCTGTTGTCGTGTTTTCATGTGCTTGCCAGTCTGCTTCCTCCCTATCCCTTATTTGCTCTCCAATTTTTTTATCTACTTTTGTCTTTGGTGTGTCAGAATCATGCTTCAAGTGGGAACATCAGTTGTCGGATTCATTTCCGAAAAGGCTTTTTATTTGAAAGCCATGTCAACACACATTATGATAATTAAACTATTACTAGATGTCACAGACATATTATCTGTAATTATTTTTTGCAGTTTTTCTCCAGTGTGTTCAATTATAGCACTAAAAATTCCAGATTGAATTGAAGCGATTTACTGATTAACGCTTGCCTGTTGATTTGTTGCGGTTCTTCTCATTGTCTCCCCATTCATGCAATCATATTGAAAAACTCTGCCTGATGTTTTGGGGAAAAGACGTATGGCTAATGAGTTCATCGCTGTAATCGGATTAAAGGGCTCTTGTACCCCCAAAATCCCATTAGATTTCCCCCTTAATGATGGCCTGATTATTCCAATGATACAAAGAGCTGCTGCACTAATCCTAGCTCTGAGACTGAACAGGGTCCAGACATGCTGTCACACTCTCTTGACAGGCCTCTCCATGTTTTATTCACATTTTGAGGACGTTTCGAATAGTTATTCCTTATAAAATTATCATAAATTAAGCCTTCATCAAGGTTTTTGTTACGTGAACGAGCTTCTGCGATTGTCAGCGCCTTGTCGTCCCAGTACACTTCAGCTAAGCTGATGCAGTTGGTTCCTGCTCTCCAGCTGAGAGTTTGAAATGTGTTCAACTACTGGTGAGTTGCGCTTTTGAAACTTTGAGATGTCTGAAATTGTATTGCTATCTTAGTTTTTCTTATCTTTAACAGAGTCTAACCAGAATTCCCTTTAATACATGACACAAACCTTTGTCACATTAACCCTCAATAAAGCTAATTTTCTCTTTGTGACCATGAAATGCTATGGAATGAGCAAAGCCTTATTTATCTTGGCATTATTTGTGAAAGAAATCCGCTTCTTTGATACTTTGATTAGTGATGGCAATATCTACCTGCTATTTCACCCGGTTGATATTGTTTAATGTTAAATCTCATTATGGAAACGAATGAATTTTCATGAGCCAAGCTTTCGCCATCATATACAGTATATCCCTGTCCTGTGCAGATGCGATTGAGTTGTATGGCCTGGCACACCATGCTGACTGAGCATTGAGAGACAATATTAGACCTGCTTTATGTTTGCCATATTCACACAGCCTTTTACTGTTTGGATAAATATTTGTAATCATGCCCATCCTTACCTTACATCTTTGTAGTAGAGTACTTACACCTTTCTGAATTTCAAATTCCCCATCTACTAAACATACTCAGTGCACTGCCATGAGAGCAAACTCTCATAAACTGCCATTTATGTAAGAGATAATGTACAGTCAGTTGGTTTTCATCACAAAATAAACCCTTTCAGGGTGATAGAAGACTCTTCTGTTTTGCTTTGGGTTCCTGATCACCCTGTTGGGGTTTATTTTTCCTGCTTATTACATGGCTACTCACCAAATAAATAAATAAATGGACACAACATATTTAGTTGTGTTGAAATTAAATAAATCCCTGAACAGCTGAAATTCACCTCTGGTTGGCATCACAGTTCTTTTGGTGTTTATTTTGTAATTAATGTACGTACTATTGCTTATTATGTATCCTATTATAAGACTACATACCAAATAAATATATGCACATGAAAAATGTATTTGAGTTTTATATTTTGTATTACCTTACTTGTACAGATCGCACAGTGATCTGAGAAGTAGTAAAGATGGCTAGCAAAACACGGATGAGCAGTCTGATACTTGGATGTGCTGTACTGAGAATTATCAGAATACTAGATGGTGCCATTGACCAATCAGAATCGAGTATTCCAGAGAGCCGTGCAATAATTTAGTATATCCAACAGCATTAGAGTAGTGGATTTACTGCTCAGATTAGGCATCTGATTTTTTTCTTTTCTTTGTGCACTGGCAAAAAATGCACCGTTACCAGTTTTAAATTTCAGGTGCTAAAACTATTGCAAATTATTGTTTAATGCAACAAAATATTTTTGATGTCAACAGAAGTACATATTTTAATATCAATCGACTTAATCCTGTTTACTTGGTTTATACCAGCTAAACTCTAATACTTTCTTAACCACAACAACATAACCTCTTTCTCCTCTTTTCTCATTTATTTCCCTCCCACCTTCTCTCCTGTATTCTGTTTTGCCTTAGGAGTTTACATGGGAATAGTGTTTTGTCGTATTATCCGCTTCATAAAATACAGCGTGTAATAGATTTTTTATGATATTTTGCTAAAGGTGCTGGACAAGCCTTAATGAAGTCAAAACAGCTGCAAGCCTTCTTCACTGTCTGGAGCCATGCACCTGTTATTCCAAAACTCCAGACTCCCTCACTGACTCAGCACTGTGTTTAACTATGATACAAATCTAGTTGTCCCTCTGGCATGAGCATTTACATTGAGGCAGACTAGCTGTCTCAAGTCTATAAGACTTACTTTTCCATGAGAGGTTTTTAGATAACAGAAGTCTCACAGCTGCTCCTGAGCTGAGATTGGGGGAAAGCCCCGGTGACAAGCTACTCTTTGAGCTCGCTGTGTCTTCTCAGATCTTTCTCTTTGTGTGGCAGCAACAAAAAAAAAGCAGGCAGAGCTGACCACACTGCTGTGTCAGGTTGTTCACATTTGTGTATGCATTTGTGTGTGTGTGTGTGTGTGTGCCCAAGGCTAGGATAGTCAAAACCCCTTATGGTTGTGTTTACAATTGCAGATTTTCTCTCTTTAGTATTGAAAACAGAGCAGCTGTGCCGTCTCAGGTCAAGGATGGGCATAAAAAGGCGTGACTATTAGTTGATGTGTGTTTGACAGCTCTTTTGTCATGACAAAATGAGAATATCCAGAGAAACTAATTTTTGCTTGGCTGCATTCATTCTGACCTGACGAATGCAAAGACATTATCAGAATGGTTATAGTGAAAGTATTGTAAGAGTATTGATTTTGTCTAATTCAGTGGTTCTCAGCTGTTTTTTTTTTACATTGTGACCCAACATAGCACTAAAATTGTTTATTTTATCAAAGATTTCTTTAAATGTCTCTTGAATTTTGAAGGTTTCATGCTCTCAGCAGCCAATAATTCACCAGTATTTTATGTAGTCTGGATTGTATTTTATTTTCTTTTACTAAATACTACGTGTTTTTTTAATGGTTTTTCAAGGTGGAGGGCATGTCACACAGCCTGTCCATGTTGGCGCATTCCTAATATAGCTAGTTTCTTAAAAGTGACATGAATTTGTGCCAAAATACTCTTGAATTTGATTGGACGAAATGCTTTTAAAATCAAAATTGTTTCCTCCTTTTAAAAGTTGATAAAGCATTTTTATTTTGCTATCCTAACTATGCGCAACAAAATGGTTAATTGCATTTTGTTTACATTTAGCATTACTCTTTCTGCTACCCTGAACAGACCTGTATGACCTTCCAGTAGAGAACCACTAATGGTCTAATTATGACTGTACTAGTAAAATTATAATATTTGCTTGAAGCAACCCTCAGAGCATTGTGACTGCATTGTTCAAACAGCACAATAATTAAATATTATTATTCTCTTTAAGTGTGGTGTAATAAGTGTACATATTCTGATCATACTTAATCATGCATGGAAAGATTTAAAGTGTTTCTGTACTGCTGATAGCCCCTTTATGGTTTCTTTTTTATTAATGAGTTGCCGTGCGTTCCAATGTAAGTACAAGCGAGGGCATCCACTTTCATAAACAGCAGTTCTGAATATCACATCTAATAATCATTAAAAGTGTTGAGTTGCTGTGGACACCCTTCCCCAGCAGTGTTTATGGCAGGGGTCTATAATTAGCATGCCATCAGCTGGGATGAAATTTGATAAACTCACCTTCTAAACACCTTTCACCTCCAACCAGAGAGGTTAGCTCACCCAGCAACCCCCACATAAGCCAGTGCTTACATGAGACAAACACCAGGAAGTATATGTTACTCCAGTAACCTCTGTACCTACTGTGCCCACAGCCAACTCAACCAACATGTTCCACTCGTTCCATTAGATATTATAACTATTGCTTAAGGAACATTTACACATTCACAGCGACAAAGTGACAGGAAGTCATTCATTTTCAATAAGAGTTGAAGATCTGAGGAGCTGCTGATTTGCCTCATTGCCTCAACAGTGCAGCAACTTGGTGACCTCCAGCGATTGAATACATTTCAGTGTGAACACCCCTTTAGCCTGCTCAACTAGCTGCTGTCTTTGAAAGTAGATTTTTTAGAGTCTCTTACTGCCACAGATCCAAGGCTGGTAGAAAGCTGATTTCTGAAACTTTCAAGCAATGTTGCCACAGACTGGTGTCGTGAACTTATTACAGGGACAGACCCCTTGGGGCCAACTGGGGTTAAGTTGCTCCTTGTGGGAATGAACCAGTGCTCATAGAGTTGATTCACTTAAAGATAACAATTTTGTCATCATGCACTCACCCTCATGTTGTTCCAAATTTTGTTCTAAAATGGTGCCTTTAGTTCTTCTTGTGTCCCAAAGAAAACAGTTATGCACCCCCACCAAATGTGGCCCATTTAGACACATTGAAGTGACATCCTTCTTTTACCTGATTGTAGGTTATATGTTAATATGCGACCTGTCCAGGGTGTCCCCCGCCTTCCGCCCAATGTTAGCTGGGATAGGCTCCAGCCCCCCGTGACCTTGTACACAGGATAAGCGGTTGACGATGGATGGATGGATGGATGGATGGATGTTAATATGCTGATTCTAGCCTCTTTTTTATTTTTTAGAAAGCCCAAGTTTCTGCTTTATGGAAGTAACAACCTCAGATGTATGCGGATAGTTTTAGTGTAGTTATTATTCATGTATATTTTAGTCATTCCTCTTCCTTCAGAGAATGCTTTTTGCATTATTGATGCTGTCAAAGTTGCTCTGAGGTCAACTGTTAGCATCACTGCTGATTTCATCAGCTGATCAGTCTGAGTGGAAAAATCAAATTTCTTTAATTGACACATATGTGATCTGTCTTTCGTTGTCTTTGATTTTGACACACATATACATTTAATATGCAATGTGTTTGAATTTCTGTTGTGTTTGTGTGACTGACTCCTAGCCCTACTCTGTTACTAGGTTCCTGTATTATTTTTGCAATGAGGGAAGTAATAGATATCATATGCTGGGCAAATATATATCATTTATGTTTATTTTGAGATGATAAAATAAGTGTGAAATTTTCACTTTGAGTCATGATCTGGAGGGGCTTGATGTGTTGGTGGTGTGATGTGATGTGTAGATGTGTAAAACTAGTGATGCACGACAGTATTGACAGCCGATACATTATTGTCCGATAATCTAAATATTATTATGCGCCAATGATGGAATTACCTCTGATATATTCGGCAATAATTTTTACATATTATTTGCTTGTGGTTGAATTTCTCTGACTGCCTGCAGCTTCTTTCCTTTAAGCAAGGACTTGGGCAGCCTCAAGTGACAGTTGTGTACACACAGCATGTCTGTGTAGGTTAGAGGATTATTTCAACATCTTTGCACTTTGTTACATTGTTTAGGGGCTGGCTTTAGTCATCCGCTGTAAGTAACGACATGCCATTTCCCATATTCTGTTTGTTTCATGATGCAGTTAATGAAAACGTGACAAATACATGTATGTGTGTTAATTGGGTGTAATTGGGCTATCATAAATATTACACTATGTATACAGAGTTTAGGGTTTAAATTGTACATTTTGTTGTTTAATGTTCATTACATGTAGTTTATAGCCTAATTTTGGTTTAATGCATTATTACTTCTATTAGAAGATCATTACTCTCTATCTGTTAGTGAGTCATCAGGATTACTCTAAACACTCCAACACCATATAATTTATGCAAGTGTATTGTAATTTATTTCTCATTCAAATTAGCATACACCTGTAATTTAGTAACATGTATGGTTCATGTTATATTTTTTTTTAAATATTGGTATCGGCCACATTGAGCTGTGAATTATCGGTTATTGTATTGGCCCAGATATTCCATATATGAATCCCTATTTAGGAACTTTTTCTTTATTTCACAGCAAGCTAAACTTAAGGGAATGTACAGTATACTGTATAGTCAGTATAGAAAATGCCACAAGATGCCTTAGGGGGGCTGTTTATGTCTGCACATTTTCCCCCCGTTGTTTTTCTACATACAGTAAACATGCATTAGATGGACCTCTTTTACATCTTTAGCGTCTTGTGCAGGATCACAGCATTCTTAGATGCCGTGTCAAGTTAAAAAAATTTGCAGAGATGTAGAGATGTGCACGGATAGTCGATATTTGGTTAACCAACGCACCACTATTTGAATACCATTTGGTTATTCTAAATGTACAATGCAGGTGTCAGACCGATCTGAACTCGATGAGTTCTGACAAACCGTCGGGTTTCCTTGCTAGGTTTGGATCCATTGTTCAAGTATAGGGTGAGTTGCATTTGTGCTTTTTTTTCTATATAGGCTATTGTAAAAGGGATAAATCACCCAAAAATCTCAGGTGTGTATGACTTTCTTTCTTCACCAGAACACATCTGAAGAAAAATATCTTAGCTCGGTCCTTAAAATGCATGTTAAGCTCCAAATCAAAGACAGTCAAAATAAACGTCATAGTTACAACTACAGCAGTTAAATTAAAGTCTTCTAAAGTGACATGATCATTTTTTGTGCAAAAAAGATTCATATTTAAGTACTTTTTTAACTCTAACTCATGCTTCCAGTCAGCAGTGGTATGCACATGTGATTTAATCACATTGGCATTTGGAACATGCGAGAACTGACACACGTGCATCACAGCCTGAAGAGCAGTGCTGTTTACAAGTGAGAAGGAGGAGCGTTGTACAGTAGCTTCATTTTACAATGGCTTTGAATGTGACTCATCCAATTAGAAACAGTTGGAACAAAATGTATTTAGTCCCACCGGTTGTAAGCCATTATCAGGCCCCTTAGTTCACACAGGTGAGTTTAGTTCATCATGTTTCGATAACAAACACTGACCCATTACAGATGAATACAAAGTAGTACTTGTGGTGGAATAGAGACAACATCAGTAGCACAGCTGTCAACAGTGGCACAGTATTTACTGTGTTTGTCTGTTATTCTGAAACGCCTCACTACACAGATCAGCATTAAGATGTGCACTGTCTCAGAGCCGAAACACATTTGTCTGCTGTTGTGCAATGGCAGCCCTGTCTCTGGGGACCTGCTGGCCCATCTCAGCCTCGTGGCTGCAGCCTGGCTCCATCTGCACACAGGCATAATGAGCACATACAGTGCATCCGGAAAGTATTCACAGCGCTTCACTTTTTCCACATTTTGTTATGTTACAGCCTTATTCCAAAATTGATTAAATTTATTATTTTCCTCAAAATTCTACAAACATCACCCCATAATGACAACATGAAAGAAGTGTGTTATCTTTGCAAAAATCACAGGTACGTAAGTAATTCACCTGAAACCGGAACGAAGAGAGACAAAAAAAAGAGAAACAAGTTTCAGAAAAGTAAAGGTGACCATATCCTTGAACGGACCAAAATACCTTCTGCACATTTTTGTGATTAAATGAAATGCTACATCACTAATAAAAGTTCCATAGTATTACCATTATTTTCTTTGAAGTACTACTAATTTGGGTTATTATGCAGACACCATGTTCTGTAAATAGGGTACTTATTCTGTAGGATAGTCTCCACACCCCAACCCCACAGAGTCTGGCACTCAAAGTGCCTCACAGTGGGAGCTTCTAAAGCCAGCAGGCCACACTCTTGTCACTTTTGCTGTCATTTCGAGTATCTTGTCGGTAGTAAGCCTTTTAACCTGTGTCAGGTCTCTGTTTGTCAGGCTGACAAACAGAGACCTTTTTTCCTTTTCCCAATGTTTGCAGTGCTTGCTGAAAGAACATAGGTTATTTTAATTTGTCTTTCACAAAATGTTATTAATGCCAGTATTTTATTAAACAAATTAATTAACTGCCATTCTTCTGCTAAAAGATATACTCTCTGACACAACAGAATGTTTGAACAAACACCTTACCCTACAGTAAGTATTGAGTTTTTGCACATAATTCATCACAACCAGTGTTTGCTTCTGTTAAAGACCTGAACGATACCACAAATCATGCAGTTTTGTGACTTTTCTAAGTAATCATGGTTAAGATTTGATGATACTGTTCAATTTTGATTCATTTGGGTATTATTCAGAATCAAAATAAAATTTTGTATGACTGAAATTCCAGGTTAAATATGTAAATTATACAGGGGACCTTCTAACTTGGTACGTTATGGATAAATTACATTTCAAAATTAACAATAGTGCCCAAACTATGCAATTCAGTTGCTATATATTTAGCAAATTTAATAATCAAATATTGTGTCTTTTTAAGTTTTCCTTAAATATTATTTTGATGGTTCGTCCAGTTCCCGATGCCTTCTTCCCCATTTTAATCTTGTTACAATTAGAAAGTGATTATATCCCACAATTGCATGTTTACACACATTTTGTTTATGTCTTGTGTTTATACTTTTGAAACAATGAGTATTTTAAAGTTCAAATATTGGCCCCATTCACTTCCACATTGTAAGTGCCTCGATGTAAATACGATTTTTGCTTCTTTTAAAAGAGAGACTGGTCAAAATAAATTTTGTGGTAATCAGCATTATGCAAGAAATGCTGTGGATTGATCTTAACTTGTATTGAACCCGGAATATTCCTTTAAAGGACGAGCAAGCACAACTTCAGAAAATTAAACAAAATATGTACTTTGTAGCAAACTGAAACAATCATCCTGGGCAGAATTTTATGAATCTGTCTGGGCGAATAGGCTGTTTTTGTCCAAACGTGTGTCTCAACTTCCTCTGTCACAAAGAGGTATTACCAAGGATGTCTTTTTAGTATCTCTTTCTCTTCTTTTTCTTCACTGAGAAAGCTGAACGGACTGCTTACTGTTGAGATTAGTGGCGATTGGACACGGTGTAATTTTAGAGTAAGTGTTTCTGGGTCTTTGCATGTATGCGAATATATGTGTGTGTGTGTGTGTGTGTGTGTGTGTTTGTTTGTATGAGAGAGAGAATTGCTAGAGAATTGCTACGGTGTTAATGCTGAAGATGCTACAGTCTACAGTGATAATTTTACAGGACTGGATCTAATGAAGTGTGAACGGCAAAGTGGGATTAAGGAGCTGTTGGTTTTCAGCATGGAAATGCATACACACACCTACACACGGTGACGCTACTATGGCATTGCTTCTTACACTAAATTTCCACGCTTCTGATTTTGTTCTCTGTAGATTTAATGCATTGTTCGAAAGAGCTCATTGTAGGTCATCATGTTAAAAGGGACATAATAAGTAGAGGGGCCATTTGGCCTGTAGATGTGAATGAGGATTGACAGGCGCTCTGATAACTCGACAAGCACCGGGGATGCTCTCTTTAGAGGGATGGCTAATAGTCTCTCATTATGAAGGCTTTTATGAATTATAGATTGAGGTGGTGAAGCTTGGCTGCCCTTAACTACATGAGTATTGATCCCCTTTGCAGCACCACGCGCCAGTGCAATTAAGATCCTGGCAAATTAACGTGAAATGTAACCTGTGTCAAATATTCCATTTTCAATCTAGATATGTGTAACCCTGGTTAAATAATTGTTTTACAGATATTATTTATTTTTATGTAGCTTGAATGGAATGTTATGATTATTCATACATGTGAAATTCTAAAAGAAAATATATTTATAAATATATATCTGAATTGAGTTAAGAGATGAGTATCCACCAATCGGAGAGTTTGGTTGCTGGCTCCGCGCCCTTGCTTGCGAATAGCATTGTGCAGATTAGACGAGAGATGCAGAGCGACAGAGATATCTGATCTGGCGACGAGAGTGTGTTAAAATTTAACAAATATAGTTCTTAAACTGTTCAAAGTTCACAAAAACTGAATAAATCAGAGGGTAACTACAAGATAGTGGATGATCCAGTGTGATTGTGTCAATCGGGCACTTCAGAGTTTACATTTTGACTCGTGTGGTTGTGTCAGACCGCATGGTGTATTAAGTGTTCACTGCTGACGCCATTTTGGTTGCTGCGTGCCTGTGGAAGAATAAAAAAGAGGAAAAAGTGAATAGACAGGTAATTGAGTACAATGTCATTTGTTAGGATGATGGTATGCATATATATGTATTTTATTTGTTTCCTGTGTTATATATTTAATTGTAAATCATTATTGATATACAATATTGAATGCATATTCTGGTCTGTGATCAGGCCAGGTTTTTTTCTTGTGTGTGAATGTTCTTTCAAGATGGATTTCCCTAATTGATGGCGAGCCTCCCACTTCGATTCTGAAGGATCACGAACTTAGAGGAAAGGACAATTTTTCATTTCGTTATTTCTACTCAGATAAGTAAGAGAACATTTTCAGAGACTGATATATTTTTTTTCCCTTGGGACTGAAGCATCTCAAGAGTGCAATTGGGAAAGTTTAACACTGATGAATATTCCAATTGATATTCCATCTGAACTTGAAGAAATTATTTCAGTGGGTTATATGTAATACCACTGGTGATTTTGTTTTGTTTTGTCTTTCATTTGTGTTCACTTGAATACATTGGATGTGATTGTGATTATTGATATACAAAAAGTTATTTAGAGGGTGCACCCAGGAGATATATAGCTTATTGTATTTTTTTTTTCCTGTCATTGTGTTTTGTTATTTTGTGATTGAGGTAAAAAGAAAAATACTAAAGAGGAAAAAAACACTAAGTACTCAAAGTAAAGCTACCTTTTATGGTTCAACTTACCTTTTGTCTCTGACTGTTTCTCAGCATCACCACCACCTCCATTACGTATCGTGCAGTCTTCTGATTTTATTTTCCTGGTCCATTAGTGAGTTAATACCTGCTACAACTGTGGCGAGCCAGCCAGGAGGTGGCGCTGTGTCTGAGTATTAACAGCTGTGATTTAAACGATTAAATTAGCATCTTTTGACCCTTAACGAACAAAAATGGATATAGTTGAGGCCGAGGGTATTAAAGTTCCCAACTCTGTGATTGTTAGTGGCTTGACGAAAACCGAAAGTGATGATGAGTTAATTGACATCCTGAAAAGGTATGGTTCTTTTGCCAAAACCATTTTCATTAGTGACAAAGAATCAGAGTTTTACCAGAGCACAATAATTGAATATAACAGTGGTCAAGCCTTGGAAATGTTAGAACCCCAGCTGCCTTATACTCACCAGCTGTCCAGTGATATAGATATCACTTATCACGTGAGGGCATTATCTAGTGTCTTTACACACCAATTGGGCAGTACTGTCACTAAATCTTACCTTGAAGAACTGAAAGAAATAGCAAAACTGAGTGGAACCAATTTTGAGGCTGTGTTGAGTCAGATGCTATCTCAAATGAGCGCAGAGCTCACACCAGCATCCACTGAACTTGAGGCTGGAGATGGAAACCCTAATGGGCAAAAACTCCCTGGCGAGTGTGTTGAAGCAGCACCTGTTAAGCCAAGTCAGGTAGAGGAACCACAGTCACAGCACAGAACTGTTAAATCGAATGGTCCACCTCTCTTTCCCTCTCAACAAATACTCAGTCCACCTGAAGTTCAGAAGCTCATTGTCGAACATGTTGTGAGGAGTGGTGAAGTGGCTGCCCAAGGGCCAGTACAGTCAAGGCTCAGGGTGTTCTCCGGTAAAGGTCCTAGACCTGGAAATGAGGTTGATTATGATACTTGGCTCCAGTGTTGAGCTTGTTCTGAAAGACCCTGGTTTATCTGATCTGCATGTGTCCAGGAAGATAGTGGACAGTCTTTTGCCACCTGCAGCTGATATCATAAAACATCTAAGCCCTGAAGCTCCATCTTCAGCTTACCTTCAGTTGCTAGATTCTGCTTTTGGCATTGTTGAAGATGGGGATGAACTCCTAGCAAGATTTATGAATACCCTCCAGGACGCCGGTGAGAAACCATCCGCTTACCTGTATAGATTGCAGACAGCCTTGAGGGTGACTATCAAAAGAGGTGGTATTACTCCTGATGAGGCAGACCGGCACCTTCTCAAGCAGTTTTGTAGAGGCTGCTGGGATAATGATTTGATTACTGATCTGCAGCTAGAGCAAAAGCGCAACCGTCCCCCTCCTTTTGCGCAGTTTCTGCTCATGCTACGCACAGAAGAGGACAAGCATACAGCAAAGGTCACTCGTATGAAGCAGCATCTTGGGTCTTCTAAACAGAGAGCTCTGATGCATTCCCAACGAACGTGGGTCTCTGCAGAACCTGAGCAAAGAGAAGTTCCAGGAGTGGTTTCACTTGCCACTGAAACACAAGAGCTCAAGAAACAGATTGCTAAGCTACAAAGTCAGTTAACCAATCTTATGACCAAACCAAAAACCCAGAAGAAATTCCCATTGCAAGAAGCAGCAGACAAACAGTACAAAACGAAGGTAGGAACTGCCGGTAATGTGAGTGCTGAATCCAGTCAATAAGAAACCAACAGGCAGGCCGAGGCCATGGTACTGTTTTACATGTGGCGAGGATGGCCACGTTGCATCTTCTTGTACTTCTGAACCTAACCCTGCACTTGTCATTACCAAACGCAAGCTCCTAAAAGAGAAGCAGCTTCAGTGGGACGCTCAGAACCCCACACCCAACCTTGATTTAAACTAAAGCCAGCCCTTGTTGTGGGACAGACAGGGGCTGAATTTAAAGTAAACCGTCCCACTGTTAAACATGTTTCAAACAAATATCAATCTTCTAGTAAGCAAAGCGCTAGCCTGCCAAAGGGTTTAGTCGGTGCTAGGTGCATTGCAGAGGTCAGCATAGCCGGTGAAAAGTGTCATTGTCTATTGGACACTGGATCGCAAGTCACAACAGTCCCCAAGTCCTTTTATGAGCAGCATCTCTCAGAGTACTCCATTAACTCCATCAATGACATCTTGGAAGTAGAAGGCGCCAATGGTCTATTTGTCCCATATGAAGGCTATATAGAAGTAGACATTACCTTTCCTGAGGAGTTCCTGGGTGTGAGTGTTGAGGTTCCTACCATAGTCTTAGTAGTACCTGATGTGAAATCTCACAATCAACCATTGGTTTTAATAGGCACAAACACCTTGGATGTTCTCTATGAGCAACATTTGAAAGCAAACTCCCCAACGTACCAACCGTCTTCATTTGGTTACAGAGTGGTTTTGAGCACACTTGAAACAAGACGGAAACAAAACTCAAATGGTGTACTTGGTCATGTGCGGTTGAAAAGTAAAGTACCTGAGGTCATGGCTGCAGGTCAGACAGTAGTTGTGGAAGGTTCCGTTGCAGTATCCTGTGGGGTTGATAAGTGTGTTGTGGTGGAGCATCCATCTAACTCATCTTTGCTTGGTGGGGTATTTGTGAAACGCTGCCTACTTACCCTTTCTAAGACTCAGCCTTACCATTTACCAGTGGTGCTCACAAATGAAACCGAACATGATATAGCTATCCCACCAAGGTGTATAGTGGCAGAACTTCATGCGATCAAATCAGTACTTCCTCCTCCAAACACCTCTTTGACAGATAAGCACCCACCTGCCCAGGAGCTCAATTTCACCTTAAATTTCGGTGAGTCCCCGTTATCACAGGAATGGAAGGACCGTATCACTAACAAGCTCAGAGAAATGCCAGAAGTTTTCAGTCAGCATGATTTGGACTTTGGGCACACCCAGAAGGTGAAACATCGCATAAACCTGAACAATGAAACTCCTTTTAAACACAGAGCACGACCAATCCACCCACAAGATATTGAGGCAGTCCGCAAGCATCTGCGTGACCTGCTAGCAAGTGGAGTCATACGAGAGTCCGAGTCACCCTTTTCCTCACCCATAGTGGTGGTGAGAAAGAAAAACGGAGATATACGGCTGTGTATTGATTATAGGAAGTTAAACCTCCAGACAGTGAAGGATGCGTATGCACTACCCAATCTTGAGGAAACTTTTTCTGCTCTGACAGGTTCCAGATGGTTCTCCGTACTAGATTTGAAATCGGGATATTATCAGATAGAAGTTGAGGAGTCTGACAAACCCAAAACCGCCTTTGTCTGTCCATTGGGGTTTTGGGAATTCAGTCGTATGCCCCAAGGTGTCACCAACGCACCAAGTACTTTCCAAAGATTGATGGAGAAGTGTATGGGGGACATTAATCTAAAGGAAGTATTGGTCTTTTGGACGATCTGATAATATTCTCTGACACTCCAGAGGAGCATGAGAGACGGCTATTAAATGTTCTATCTCGCCTCAAGGAGTACTGGACTAAAACTTTCTCTGGAGAAATGTAAATTTTTCCAAACCTCCGTTCGCTATCTAGGACATATTGTGTCGGAGCAGGGAGTAAAAACAGATCCTGAAAAGATACAAGCCTTAAAAACCTGGCCGAGTCCCATGAATCTAAAAGAACTGAGATCATTTTTGGGTTTTTCCGGCTACTATCGCCGGTTCATTAGGGATTATTCAAGGATCGTGAAACCACTCAATGATCTTACTTCAGGGTATCCACCGTTAAGGAAAAGTGGTAAAAAGAGTGAGAAAAAGGGTCAGTACTACAATCCTAAGGAGCCCTTTGGGAGTCGTTGGACGCCTCTTTGTGAGGAAGCTTTTCAGTCCATTATTGGGAAGCTAACTAGCGCACCTGTTCTGGGTTATGCTGACCCCAAATTCCCCTACTTTCTTCATACAGATGCCAGCACCAAGGGTTTAGGAGCTGCACTGTATCAGGAACAAGGTGGGCAGATGCGTGCAATTGCATTCGCGAGCAGAGGGCTGTCGCACAGTGAGTCAAGGTATCCTGCTCACAAACTTGAATTCCTTGCTCTTAAATGGGCAGTAACTGAAAAGTTTTGTGATTACCTTTATGGCAGCCAATTCACTGTCATTACTGATAGCAACCCTCTCACGCATGTTCTTACCACTGCAAGATTAGATGCTACTAGTTATCGGTGGCTTGCAGCTCTTTCCACTTTCTCCTTCAAGTTGCAGTACAGGGCGGGCAAGCTGAACATTGATGCCGATAGCCTTTCAAGGCGACCTCAGGAGCCTTTTCCAGAAAACCCCTTGTCACAAAAGGAGCATGAAAGGATCCAACAGTTCATACAGCATCAGCTTACCGCCACAGAAGATTCTGTCAGCGCTACGAATGATGTAGTCAAGGCCATCTGTGAGAAGCACCTTGTTAGGAAATCAGCTGATGTCGGGCCAGGCATTGCTCTCGTAAACTCCCTTGCACTACGTTCGGATGCTGTACCCGACTGTTATGAACAAGAAGATAGTTCTGATTGTTTCCCTGTTATACCTCACCTTTCAAAAGACCTTGGTGATAAACAAAGAGCCGATCCAGTTCTTCAAGAGGTGATTTTGCACTTGGAGTTGGGAGAGAGACCTTCACCAACGGTAAGGAAGGAACTTCCTGGTCTTTCCTATTTCCTAAAAGAATGGAACCGCCTTGAGGTAAAGGACGGAACACTTTACAGGAGACGGATAGATAAGGATTCCGTCACTTACCAGCTAGTGCTTCCTGAAGAGCTAAGATCCACTGTGATGAGCAGTTTACATGATAGTATGGGTCACATGGGGATGGAGAGAACCTTGGATCTGGTCAGATCCCGGTTCTACTGGCCAAAAATGGCTGCTGAGGTAGAACAGAAGGTCAGGACATGTGGTCGTTGTGTGCTGAAGGAAGTCCTTACCTCAAAAAGCTGCACCCTTGGTCAACATCCAGGCCACCAGACCATTACAATTAGTTTGTATGGACTTCCTCTCATTGGAACCAGACAGAAGCAACACAAGAGATATCTTAGTGATCACAGATTTTTTCACTAAGTATGCTGTGGCAATCCCTACCCCAAATCAAAAGGCGAGAACAGTAGCAAAGTGTCTTTGGGAGAATTTTATTGTGCACTATGGGTTCCCTGAACGCCTTCATAGTGACCAGGGCCCAGATTTCGAGTCCCGCACAATCAAAGAACTTTGTGAGATATCAGACATTAAGAAAATTCGAACAACGCCTTACCATCCTAGGGGAAATCCTGTGGAACGCTTCAACAGGACTCTGCTGAATATGCTTGGCACATTAGAAGAGAAAGACAAAACTCATTGGAGGGATTTTGTCAAACCATTAGTCCATGCATATAATTGCACGAAGCACGAAGTTACAGGGTTTACCCCCTATGAATTGATGTTTGGGCGCCAACCTCGTTTGCCTGTTGACCTTGTCTTTGGGTTGCCATATCAAGACAGTCCACAGAAATCCCATTCCGAATATGTCAAGCATCTAAGGTCTCATCTGGAAGAAAGCTATTTGCTTGCCTCCCGTAGAGCATTAAAGAGTGCAGTGCGGAACAAAACCAGGTTCGACAAAGGTGTGACAAATTCCTCCTTGGAAGTCAATGATCGAGTGTTGGTGAGAAATGTTCGGCCACGTGGTAAGCACAAGTTAGCAGACAAGTGGGAGTCCGAGGTGTATGTAGTAGTAAAGCGAGCAGCTGACTTGCCAGTCTACACAGTTCGTCCTGAGAGCAAGGATGGTCCTCTCCAGTACACTTCACAGAGACCTTCTGCTCCCTTGTGGGTTCTTACCAACACCAGAAGTTTCAAGCCCTACCTTGCCCAAACCTACTTCTAAACCCAGAACACGCCAGAACCCTGGTGTTCCACCATCGGATGATGACTCATTCGCTGACCCAGAGGAGGAAGATCTTAATGGAAGGTATAATGCTTTACCAGTTGTGGAAACAGTATGGTTCTCTACAGTCCATGACATCTATAGATCAAAGGAAACTGTGGATGTTCCTTTAGATGCTGACTCAACTAGACAAGAACCTTCTGATGTTGATAATCCAGTGGAACACTCACCTGTTGATGCCCCAGATGAATACTTACCTGTTGATATTCCAGTTGACGATTCACCTGTTGATGCTCCAAGGGTTCCTGAAACAAGTAATATACTTGACGAGGACCAAACTGAAACAGAAAAGAACCTTCCTGTCCAAAGTGAAGATGAAGTTGAAGTGACAAACTATGCTGAAATATCAGATGTTCCTGTTGAAGGGAGAGAACAACAGCCAGAAATTGAGGGGGGGCATAATTCGGATATTCCGCTCAGATGCTCTAGTAGGCAGAGAGGGGAACCTGAGAAACTTACCTACTTTCAACTTGGAAACCCCTGTCGTTTGTTGTTCAGTCTTTGTTTCAGGGTTTAAGCACTGCCCTTGTTAGCTCCCTCAATGGTGTTGAAAATCCAGGTGCCCTTTCCATTTTACCTGATGTTTCACCAAATGTAGTGACTAATCAGCCACTCAGAGCATGCAAAGGGGCTTGCATGATTTCAGGGGGAAAGTGTAACCCTGGTTAAATAATTGTTTTACAGATATTATTTATTTTTATGTAGCTTGAATGGAATGTTATGATTATTCATACATGTGAAATTCTAAAAGAAAATATATTTATAAATATATATCTGAATTGAGTTAAGAGATGAGTATCCACCAATCGGAGAGTTTGGTTGCTGGCTCAGCGCCCTTGCTTGCGAATAGCATTGTGCAGATTAGACGAGAGATGCAGAGCGACAGAGATATCTGATCTGGCGACGAGAGTGTGTTAAAATTGAACAAATATAGTTCTTAAACTGTTCAAAGTTCACAAAAACTGAATAAATCAGAGGGTAACTACAAGATAGTGGATGATCCAGTGTGATTGTGTCAATCGGGCACTTCAGAGTTTACATTTTGACTCGTGTGGTTGTGTCAGACCGCATGGTGTATTAAGTGTTCACTGCTGATGCCATTTTGGTTGCGCGTGCCTGTGGAAGAATAAAAAAAGAGGAAAAAGTGAATAGACAGGTAATTGAGTACAATGTCATTTGTTAGGATGATGGTATGCATATATATGTATTTTATTTGTTTCCTGTGTTATATATTTAATTGTAAATCATTATTGATATACAATATTGAATGCATATTCTGGTCTGTGATCAGGCCAGGTTTTTTTCTTGTGTGTGAATGTTCTTTCAAGATGGATTTCCCTAATTGATGGCGAGCCTCCCACTTCGATTCTGAAGGATCACGAACTTAGAGGAAAGGACAATTTTTCATTTCGTTATTTCTACTCAGATAAGTAAGAGAACATTTTCAGAGACTGATATATTTTTTTCCCTTGGGACTGAAGCATCTCAAGAGTGTAATTGGGAAAGTTTAACACTGATGAATATTCCAATTGATATTCCATCTGAACTTGAAGAAATTATTTCAGTGGGTTATATGTAATACCACTGGTGATTTTGTTTTGTTTTGTCTTTCATTTGTGTTCACTTGAATACATTGGATGTGATTGTGATTATTGATATACGAAAAGTTATTTAGAGGGTGCACCCAGGAGATATATAGCTTATTGTATTTTTTTTTCCTGTCATTGTGTTTTGTTATTTTGTGATTGAGGTAAAAAGAAAAATACTAAAGAGGAAAAAAACACTAAGTACTCAAAGTAAAGCTACCTTTTATGGTTCAACTTACCTTTTGTCTCTGACTGTTTCTCAGCATCACCACCACCTCCATTACGTATCGTGCAGTCTTCTGATTTTATTTTCCTGGTCCATTAGTGAGTTAATACCCGCTACATATGCTTTATCCTTGTTTAATTTCAGATGGAGTAAATTACTTCAGGCCTTTTTAAAACTCTGGCCGATTGTTTCAGAAAGAGCCCCAGTCTTCTGTGGGTGTGGCTTGGGAGGCACTTAAGGTGGTTTTTTAGGGTTTGTATCATACACTATGCCTCGTTCATCAAAAAATCAAAATCACGAGAACTTGTGCAGTTGGAAGGGAATTTTAACCCTCAGAGCCCGACGGCATCGTCCACGACATCACACGGCACCTCCGATAAATATTTATATAATTTGATGAAAGTTTTATCGATTTTCTTACCGTTTTTTCCAGCAGAAAGCTAACGAGCTAGCCATCACGGAGGTGTCTTTGGTGTCTTTGTAGCCTTTACAGAAGGTTTTCTATCCAGCCCGGAACTTGTGCCTCTTTTCGGAGTTTTTCAGCAATAAATCCAAACACTTACATCCAAGATTTATCCACTTGATGTCCATAATTTATCAATTCTCCATCATTTTTGCCGCTAGCTCGATGATAGCTGCCATTTTGGATATCACATGATGCTTTGCGTGAGGTTGTTGACCAATGACAGGCTAATCCGTCTTCCACGTTGGTGTGCGTCATTACGCATGAACCAAGCTCTGATATTGTGGAGAGAGAAACGCACGGCAAAGTAGTTTTGAGGAGAGAGAGAGACGCACGGCAAAGTAGTTTTGAGGAGAGAGAGAGAGAGAGAGACGCTGCTCTCTCTCTCTCCTCAAAGTAGTTTTGAGGAGAGAGAGAGAGATGCGCGGCATAATAGTTTTGAAGAGAGAGAGAGAGAGACGGCGGTCTCTCTCTCTCTCTCTCTCTCCTCAAAGTAGTTTTGAGGAGAGAGAGAGAGATGCGTGGCAAAATAGTTTTGAGGAGAGGTAATAGTTTTGAGGTAATAGTTTTGAGGAGAGGTAATAGTTTTGAGGTAATAGTTCATTGTAATAGTCATGACCAAAAAGGATCCTAGGGGCACCATCAGGTGGATCCGTGATGGCCCTCTGGTTTTTGTAAAGTGGATGGACACTCGGGAAGTCTCTGTCTGCTCCACAATTCACCCGGCCTTCTCTGGCAACACAGTTCAGAGAAGGGTAAGAACTCAGGATGGAGGCTGGAACACCAAATCCATTCCATGCCCAACCCCTGTCACTGAATACAACAAGAATATGGGAGGTGTTGATCTTTCTGATCAACTCATCCAATACTACTCAGTTCACCATAAAACTATGAGATGGTACAGGACATTGTTTTTCCATTTTTGGACATTGCTGTGACCAACAGTTACTTACTTCACAAGGAAGTTTGTGCAGAGAAGCAGCAACAGCCCATGACCCACAAGGCTTTTCTGGAGGAGCTGACAGCCCAACTCTGTGGTGTTACAGTTGCTGTTCCCCCCACCCAGCAACAAAGTGACCATGTACCTGTGCCAACATCAGACCAAACTGAAACCAGCAAGAAGGCCTCCTATGGTAGAAGGCAATGTGTGAACTGCAAGCAGACAAGGCAGGTCAAACAGGCCACCCCCTGGAAATTCAAAGCCTGTGATGTGGCCCTCTGTGTGATTGCTGATAGGAACTGTTTTGAGGCTTGGCACCAGTGAATGAGGCAAAAAACGCCTGGACTTTTTTGGAAAAATGTAAATAGTTTTGGTTCTGTAGAAGTTACAATGTTTATTCCTGTGCTCCAGGACTCCAAAGACATGAACAAACTGTTTTCCAGAGGAAATTTGCTTAGCTTTTATTTATTTGTGTGTGATTTCAATAAATATTTGAGTGATTCAATTTCCGTTTTATTTTTTCATTTGTCTTTATGGTCCCATAACTTATTTTACATTCAGGTGACATCAATGCAACACAAATATGCTGAAAGTCCAATTTGTCTTGAAAAAAAAGAGGTGTGTCAATTGTCTGTGCACAACAGGGTTGATGTTTTACAAGCTTTTTTAGTAAATAAAACCAGACGGAAAATGAATTGTAAAAATGCCCTTAGGTCTTAAAGGGTTAAAAGTGCAGAGGCAGAACTGAAGCTCTAAATGTCGTCTGATGGCCTCAGAGAATTGACTCGATTTAGAGTTAAATTTGACCCTTTAATAAAAAGGTTTTCGAGCTATGTGTGCAGATGGGCTTCATTACATTTATCAATGATTGGGAAGGTTAATGTTATCAAAATTTAACTACCTGCTACAGTCTCTCCTTGTAGATCTTCCTCTCTTATTTCAAGCAATTTGATAGGATAGAGAAGTCTTTCATGTGGAATGGCATTTCAATAAGTTACATAGGCAGATTGACATAGGTGGGCTATGCCTAATAATGGGCGATATGGCCTAAAAAATGTATCACAATAATTTCAGGGATTTATTGCGATAACGATACAAATGACGATAAATTATTTTCTTCTGTAAAATATCAGATTATGTTATGTTTAAGTTGTGTTCCAGTGACTGTGCTGAAAATCACATCACACAACAACAATTACACAATAATAATAATTCAAATCAATTACAAGTTTAAAATGTAAACATAGATTCTTTATTTATTTATACTCTCATGGTGGAAAAATAGTGCAAAGCAAACAGCAAAAGTAACAATCACCAACCATGTCTTCAGTTGTGTTTCAGAATTACAACAGAGTACAACTGCAAATAAATCCTGATAAAGTAAAGAAGTTCAGAGTGAAACACACTCTTAGAATGTAAATATAATACGTAAGTGGAACATGCTAACACCAGTTTGGTAGTTAAATTATCAACACTCTTGTCCCATGGAACAAATTGTAAAAATAGTGCAAACACTGTATCAAAAAGTAATGATCCCAACTATGTCTTCAGATAGTTTACAAAATAGTGCAAAACAAGATGATAAATTAAAAAACAAATCAATAAATTAAATTTAAATAAAAGTGTAATTAAACTGTAAACACTGATATACTCTTGCAAAATATAGAAATGAGGCTGACATGAACATGTCTGTAGTCCAAGTTGCATAACACACATACTAGTGTGATTCAGTAGCTTTCAGAAAGAGAACAGGGCTCACACCTTAAGATTTTTGGTCAAGAAGACCAACATATTCACTGTAGCTGGTTTCAGAAGAGACCTTTGGCATGTCACTACATTTCCAGCAGCGCTGAACACCCTCTCTGAGGGTGTACTAGTGGCGGGGATGCACAATTACTTTTTCACCAAACGACTGATGTTAGGGAAATTCACCTCATGTACCTTCCACCACGTAAGGGGATTGCTTTCACCATCTGCAAGTGGCCCACGTGGAGGTAGCTCCTCGCTTAACAACAAGCTCCTCCTCAGCCTCACGTCCGCCTTCCGCCATGCTTGTTTTCACTCCGCACAGAGAATGTCCGCACGTGAACAGTGAATCGCGCGCGCGCGCACAAAACTACATCATCAACTAGTCTTATCGTTATTATCGTGAGGAGACACATTTTTATCGTGAGGAGAATTTTCAACGATATATCGCAAACGATAAGATATCGCCCATCCCTAGCTATGCCTACCCAAGACTTTGTTTTATTACTATGTGTTCAGTCTCAGACATTTGGCTCATTTGGTCACTTCCACCTGAGAGAGCCCCTGCCTGGTTTGGTGTTCAACAAGAAGTTCTTGCCCCTATTTCACCATTGCAAAGCCTCTCTATCAAACAAATCGGAGAAGTTACACCCTGTTATTTTGCATTTGCACTCAGTATGGACAAAAGTGTCCAGAGTGTTTAACTCAGACACGTATTTAATTGTTTCCTCGAGCATGTGGCAGAACCCAAGATTGTGTATTGGTAAGTCCCCTTTCTGCTGGTCAGAGTGGATTGTGGGGGGGGATTACTACACTCGGTGACCTATATGAGAGTGGAGCGTTGAGATCTTTTGAAAATTTGGTTCAACATTTTGGGATCCCCAGATCTCAGTAGCACACACACTCCTAAATTGGCAGATGCTCTGAGAGATCATGAGGCATCAGTGTTTTACTCCCTGCTAATTCATAGTCTGGGGGAATGTTGATTGTATATATATGTATTTTTTATTTATTTATTTATTTATTTTTTAAAGAGTATTTTAAGATTTAATAAAAAATGTTAATTACAGAAAGAGCCCCAGTGTGATTAGTATAAGCCCATTGGAATTTGACAACTTTGGTGGTTGAAGCATGTCTCTGCCGTGGTCTCTCCTTTTATTGCTTTCCCCAAAGCTTACTGCAATCAGAAATAGGTGTTAGACATTATAGCATGCTGTACAGTCATATAGATAATAAAGGCATTCAAAAGGTGCACACTAATACACGCTATGGTGGCTGGGACTCAAGATGGCGCCGAGTATGGCTGCTGCGTTGCGAGCTCCGTTACAACACTGCGGTTTATTGTTTGTTTTGTTTACAGTTCTTTGTTTTTTTGTCTTGGATGTTGTCTGCCTTATTGTTTACGACAGACAAACGCTTTTGGACATTAGTTCTACAATCACACATCGAAAACCGGACTTCAAATTCCTTAATGCCGACCCGCTGTTTACAAACACGCCGGGCGGAGCCCTTTGTCTGTGCTGCTCGGCCGCTGAAACGCAGAAGGAAAAGAGGAAAACGAGCCGGCGTTCTCATCAGAGTAAGACGCCGTGCAAATCGACTCCCGCTACCCAGTATACTACTGGCAAATGTTCAGTCTCTGGACAACAAACTCTGCGAGCTGAGAGCCGGATCTCTTTCCAACGAGAGACGAGGGACTGCTGCGCTATGTGCCTTACAGAAACCTGGCTGTCTCACGGAGATTCCAGACTCGCCATCGAAATCACGGGCTTTTCCGTGCACCGAGCGGACAGAGCTGAAAGACCTCTGGTAAAAAGCAGAGGTGGTGGTGTATGTTTTATGATCAACAAATCATGGTGTGATCAGAGGAACGCATATTTCATCAAGTCTTTTTGCTCTCCTGATCTGGAATATCTCATGCTTCTGTGTCGACCATTCTGGCTGCCGAGGGAATTCACAGCTGTTATCATCACAGCTGTGTACATCCCCCGCAGTTTGCACACAGACCGGGCACTCAGGGAACTGTATGGGTGTATAAGTGAGCAGGAAACCACAAGCACCCTGAGGCTGCGCTCATTGTTGCCGGGACTTTAACAAAGCCAACTTCAAAGCAATCGCCCCAAAATACCACCAACACATAAAGTTCAACACACGAGGGGACCGGTTTTGATCATTGTTACTCTCCCTTCCGAAGGCTACAAATCCCTCCCCGCCCCCATTTGGCAATCGACCATTCTTCCGTTCTGCTTCTGCCCGCTACAGGCAGAAACTGAAACAGGAAGCACCCACCCTCAGAACGCATCCAGTGCTGGTCGGACCAATCAGACTCTGGCGCTACAAGACTGTTTTGATCACGCTGACTGGGAGATGTTCCGTCCGCTTCTGATGACGTATTATCGAGGTTTACGCTGACAGCGTAACGGTTTCATCAGGAAGTGCGAGAGGACGCTTGTTCCACCAAAACTATACGGATATACCCCAACCAGAAACCATGGGTTAACGGGCGATGTTCAAGCTGCACTCACTGCGCTGACCTCCGCTTTTAATTCTCCTAACACGGAGGAGCCGTGAACAAGCCAGTTATGCCCTCCGCAACACTATCAGTGCAGCTAAACGCCAGTACAGGCACAAGCTTGAAGGCCAGTTCAACACCACTGACTCTAGAAGTATGTGGCAGGAATTAACACAATCACGGACTACAAGCGGAATAAAGTCTCCGCCATGAACACCGCTGCATCTCTCCCGGATCTAACTTAATACATTTTATGCTCGCTTTGAGGACAGTAACACCGCCTCGCGGAGAGAGCACTCGCTGCTGACGCTACAGAGGTTGATTCACCTCCGCCTCTGTTGTGGATGTAACCCGATCATTCCGACGGGTGAACATCCGTAAGCCGCTGGTCCAGACGGCATTCCGGCCGCGGCCATCAGAGCTGCGCGCGAATCAACTGGCTGGTGTTTTTA